>NW_028253704.1:0-405659 GCF_964263255.1 Lissotriton vulgaris
GAACGCGCCCTTGTGTAATATAACTGGTGCTTATGTAAAGCGCTCTAATATTCTCGAGTATATTGATGAAAATAAAAAACTGCAAGTGTTTTACTGCAGTTTAAAGCACTGGCCCATAATCTGGAAACAATCTGCGTTAAAATTGCTGCTAGTGTAACATCCAGCTAGAGGTTGGGTTTACTCAATAAGGTACAAATGATATTGAAACAGTACTCGCAAAACACAACAGTCCTGCCAAAACCGAAAGTAATGTACTGCCGATCATTGATGTCCTGCCATCAAAGCGCTGGTGGTAATTATGAAAGTATAAGTGCACGAAAGAGCACATTAAGGTCTATTTTTCTTCACAAAGCATAAAATAAAAGTTTTTTTTTTTTTTTAGTTTGCAGTTTATTAAAGTATAAAGAAGCAAAGACAGAAAATGAAGAAACAATCATAAGTTATAAAAAACAAGAAATCTCTCTTACAACAAAGTAGAACTGATTAAAATATCCATACAGAAAAATAGGGCAAACGATAATGCTCATGAACACAGGGGGATTGAGGTATAACCTGTAGAATAAAACACATAAGTGATATGAAAAAACATTAAATACAATTAAGAAAATGCAATCACGGTGGTTTTTGGACTTCAACAGTGCGGACTTGAGAAGTGGGTGGGATTTTGACAACTCTGGATAAATACTCGGTGAGGGGAAGCCATAAAAGATCACGTTTGATTGCAGGGGACATGGGGGAAACAAAATTAGTGTCCAGACGATGATTAAAACAGACTGCATTCCACCAAGCATTAAAGGAAACATCATTAGCTTGTTTCCAATGAGATGTAATATGGTGTAGGGCAATGGCTATCAAAAGGTCAATTAATTTATGTTTGTGGGACGAATCGGTAAAAATAGGAGAAAGAGAACCTAGAAAAATGTTAACAATGGAGAAGGGAAAATTAAAATTGAAAATCTTTTTAAACTGGGACCATACCAATTGCCAGAAACGAAAAATGGGAGGACAATCGAACAGCATATGTATCAAATCAGCTGAAGAGCAGGAACAGGACCAACAAGTGGAGGGAGTGTCTGAGGAGAACGATGACAGAAGTAATGGAGGTACTATGAATCTTTGACCAAATTTTATCCCATAAGGTGAAGGACCAAACTTGAGATGAATCTTTTTCTCAAGCCATCTCAACTTTAGATTTGATACGCTCAGTGGAAGATTGAATAGACTTATAGAGAAAAGAAGCAGAAGGGGACTGATCGAGTGCATTGGAAACAGGAAGATATGCTATAGGGATAGAGTTTGTAGCAGGAAGTGAAGAAAGGTATTGGGTAAGAGAAGAAATCAGTGACATATATCGTGTACGAGAAGAGGAGGGCAACGAGAATTGTTTTTGGAGGTCTTGAAAAGGAAGAGGTTGATTACCGGAAAGAAGTTGAGAGATCCATTTTAAACCAAGGGAAGGCCAGGTTTTCCAATATAATGAGCGATTCCGAATTTTGAGGTGTTTATTAAGCCAAATAGGTTGGGTATGAGTGGAGGAAGCAGAAGGATAAGAGGATAGTAAGTAAGGTTGAAGAAGAGAGCGAGAACGAGAGATAATGGGGGAACGAAGAGACGTTACATTAGAAGAGAAGGAAAGAACGAAAGAAGGAAAGAAGAAAGTCAAAAGGATGAAGGAAAGAAGATTCTAACTTTAGCCAAAGAGGGGGATAATAAGGAAGATCTGAAGAGAGCCAACGCAAGGCTTGCTTTAATGAAAAAGCGTTATGATAAGATTTAAAACTAGGGAATTTAACCCCTCCCAGTGATTTATCCTTTTTCAAAGCAGAAAGGGCTATTCGAGATTTCTTACCCTTCCAAAAAAATTTGAGCAGAATAGAGTCTATCGACTTGAAGTAATGGTCTGGGATGCGAATGGGAATCATGGAGATGGAATAGAGTACTAGAGGTGCCAACATCATTTTGATGGAGTCAAGACGACCCCACCAGGAAAGGAAGAGAGGGTTCCAGCGATTGATAGCCGCATTAAGTTTAATAGAAAGTGATTCGAAATTGGACTTAAGAGTGTCTGAGAGACGAGGAGCAAACCAAACACCTAGATATTTAATCTTAGAAGGCTGCCAGGAAAAGCCAGAAGTATCAAAGAGATGTTTTTGACAGAGGGTTCAAGGGCAAGATTTCGCATTTATCAATATTAAGACGGTAACCAGAAACATTAGAAAAGGAGGAAACTTGATTTAAAAAGAAAGGTGAAGTGGATTGTGGGTCCGAACAATATAATAAAATATCATCAGCGTAGACAGATAGTTTAACTTGCTGTTGGGAGCCATAACGAAAACCAGAAATATTTTCATCAAGTCTGATCTTAGTCAAAAAGGGTTCTAAAGCTAAAACAAACAAAAGAGGGGATAAAGGGCAACCTTGACGTACACCCCTTTGAAGGGGTAAAATAAAAGTTTTAAGTTCTCTTTTACCGCAGTGATCTAATTGTTTTTAAGAACCCTATCAATCAAAAACAGTAGGGGGCTGCAGAAATGTTTGTACAATTTACTGAGACATAATTCATGGAAAACTACCTAGAAGCATCAATCTGTGTGTTTGTAATGGCACGGTAACATACAGTTCAGATATCAAAATTGGCACAAGAAAACAAAATTGAGCGTAACAGATGTGTGTGAATACGTACGATTGCCTCTGGACGTTTAGTTTTCAGGTAATGTTTGTGTGATATTACCAAAGTGAATGTCAAACTAAATGAGTGTGCAATAAATGTCGACCTTTAATTTTTGTTTCTGTTCAATAATGTTAATAACTACTCTTTAAAATATTTACTTACTCACTGACAACAAGTCACATTTGGCACCAAGAGCATTTTCAGCCAGCACCAAGTGCTCACGGAATTTGCATTATCCTTTAACTTTTATAACCCTTTGCATGCATTGAATGTAGGCACGATTTAAGGCACTTAGTGTACGCTTACACCGATTAGCAGCAGTTCAGCAGAGGTTTTTTGTTACAAACCTGACCCACATGGTGCTGCGTTAAACCACTAATCCATTCACCACAAACAGTATGTTAATGGGCAAAAGTGCAGCCATGTTGATTTCTTGATGTAATCTGTAAGGGGTGGTATGAAAAAATGAGTGGTCTGATAACCAAAGGAAAATGGAAAAATAAATGTTCCAACAAAAAGTAGGCCTGCAACAGATACATCAATAAATAGAAAATGAAAAAGCAGATCTTATGTAACTGCTGTCTGACTCCATGATGGCGACAGTCTCAGAAGGGCAGAGCCTGGGATGTGTTGAGATGGTTGTTATTGAAGTGATGTGTGGGAGGAAGGAAAAAGAGTACGGGAGCAACATGAGGGACGGAGACGAACTGTAGATAGCCGTGTGCTCGCAGAAAGTTAAAAAAACAAAACGAGCACAGGGCAAGCGATATTTCTGCAAAAGCTTTAAAAAAAGTCTCACAAAGCAGATGAAAATAATACTTGGGCCACAAGAGACTGACAAGAGAAAGTCCTAAGGATCAACAGGAAATAGTATGCTACAGCCAGTAGTCACAAAGGAAAAGTAAGTGGCTAGTACAGGAAGCAATGAAAAGCAAAGGGGCAAAATGAAAGCCCCTTTTAAGATTTATATTAACAATAGATTTCACAAGCACAGTGCAAGCGCTGCACAGGTGAAAACTAAACATCAGTCCACATTCAGTGAGGTTTTATCAGGAATGAGTAGGAAACCAGCTTCACGTTTCTTTTTTTCTGCATTATGATCGCTCAGAGAAGCAGCGAGATTGCAAACAAAATAAAAGTGAAGAACATTAGTAGAGTAGAGCCCAAAAAAACACAGAAGATGCAGAACGTTCAAAGAATGGACTTGGTCGTAAGAAGTATCATGACACAATGTTTTAAAAATTTCAAAGCATTTTGTGGGACTACGTCACCAGTGGTAATGGGGTAACTTGGTCTCTGGCGTTTCAGACTCTTACTGCCGCCTTACATGGTCTTATCAGTGTGGCGCGTGTATATGCCCCCCATTTTTCCACACTATGGTTTCGATTAAAGTATAACTCCTTTGTTTTTAATCTATGGCAACCTTTGATGTGCCACTGATGGATACACCTTATTCTTTAGGTGATATTGTGCTCTCCCTGTCCCATGAGGAGCCCACCGGCCCATCCTTTTTGTAGAACAAGTGCCACCTGAGTTGGGTGGTTCGTTGGTAAATATTGGCAATTTTTTACGCCCGTGTTTGAATAGGTGCGTGTTCCTTTAGTTTAATTTGTGTTTCATTGATTTCAGGTGCCCCCTTCTTTTTTAACCCACGTCACTTACCCCAGTCCTGAGGAAGACCCCGTAGTAAGGTGACAAATAAACCTACATCTATAAGGGGTCGAAACGTCGACTGTCTTCATCTTTACCTACCCATGAACAACAGACTATAATTGTTGTGTTTCAGTATATGGCATAGGTTTCTATTGTTTTTACATGTGGCTTAGTAACAAATGCATATGTGATGTCAAATGATGAAATCTGTGACCTCACTGGATCTCTAAATTCTTCTCACTAAACCCTCAATCTTCACAAAACCACTTTACCTACCCCACCCCCCTCCTTTCCTCTGGGCACGCTGCAGGTACTGCATAACGAATTCTGTAATATAATACAACAATGAAGATGTGATTAAACAACATACCTCATACCAATTGCTGTTTCACTGCTACTTTCAAATTTTGTGTCTAAGAATTGTTTTTTATTTAAACAGTACACACTGGGACCCCTTTCCCTGTAACTTTTAATACCCAGGTTCCAATACTTTTTGGGTTTGCCCTTCCATGTAATGCCTACGTCTGCAAGGCATACAAATGTATCATTACTTAGACAACTGTATAGTAAGGGCTCGCTCTTATCAACAAGCAGTCCAGCACACCCAGACTTGTCAGTCACTGTTTCAAAACCTGGTTTTCAATAAATCATACAAAATAACAACAGAAGGGAGGTAGAGTGAAGAGTTAGGATTCTTACTCCACGGGCACTGTTACACAAACAAAAAGAATCCTACTCGCAGTGGGCAAGGGGAGTGTCGACCACAAATCTCGTCATTGGTTAATTGTCGGATACGTTTTACGCCCTTATAAGGGTATTCCGTTGGCTCACCAGTTAAATTGTATCCCCTATTTGGTATGTCCGGTTAGTAATGGTAATCAGCCGTATCCGACAATTAACCAATGACGAGATAAACAATTAATTACCTCGAGCATAAATACGAAAGGTTGAGCTCCCTTAGCCATTACCAGCGGAGCAGTGTAGGGGGTTTTCGGAGGTAATTCCATCCGGAGCCTGTAAGTATTTGGTACACAAAACACCATCTCCTACCAAAACAGAGAATACTGAATACTGAAATCTAATTTCTGCACATCCAGGTTGCGAATTTAGCAACAACACCCCCAACGTTCTTATGATGCTCATGAAGCAAGAAAACTTTATACAATAGGTATGACCAAGTGCCTCTCTGACTTAATATGTGTTATCTATGTTGTGTGTTATGTGTGTCTCCTTTTCTTTACAGGATCAATGAATCTTTGGTGCTCCAGGTGACTGCACCTGTCTGAGCCAGCCCATTCTGGGCAACCAAATTCATTCCTTTTTGGCTTTTTGTTTTTATCTTTCTAGGTCATGCAACTGAGTGTTCCTCCACCGCTGTAGGCACACTATAGCCTTAGTTTTCCTTTTAAAACACTGTAAATAGTCTTTCACTTTTTGGTTAATTATACACCAAGTAGAAAAACGTGAGTAAGGTGGGGAAGTTATGCCCCCGTCCTGAAGAAGGAGCACCAGCTCCGAAACATGTCGACGCACACCAGAGGTACTGTCCATAGTTACGACAGCTAACTACCTCAACCTGCACTTCTTTTACTAGTACCAGCCCGAGGTTATGAATAAAAAATTTTCTCTGACACCTACGAGCCAGGTACTTTTTAATCTTCACCACATCCCACCACTCACATTTTTGTAAATACCCAACCACTTCCACCACACGCACCACACATAGTCTCTACTACCAGTGCTCCCATGTAGTCGTAGGTCGCAGCACGCCGCATCCCGTTAGAGGGGTGCGAAGGCCCCAATGATGAAGCATGACACCAAGGGGCCTGTTGGTGTGTGAGGGGTATTTTACAAAACACTGAATGTCCCCACATTTGTGGTCGACACTCCCCTTGCCCACTGTGAGTAGCATTCTTTTTGTTTCAATAAATCATGACAAGTCCCAACTAGTCATAGCTCCGATATGAACATTTCTTGGAGCATCAATCAATACAAACCTAGCAAAGGTGTTCGTCTCACACAAACGACAGGCCTGCATCTCCCACTTGGTGGTTCTTTCACGTACAAAAGGTCCGTTTCAGTAGATCCTCAAAGTCATTCCTGGCCACGGTCTCCACCTGCATCCCGTTGGTTCCCAACTGCAGATTACACATGAGAAAAATGCTAGAGGAGCTAGGCAAGCAGTGGTGACAACTATCTGGCTCATTTAACAACAACATATTATTTACCTTTCGAATGAGGACACCGCTGGGCTGGTGGGCCCATGCTCCCAGTGTCGCAGCAGGCCGCTCCCTCCTCGGACGCTCCAACGCTCACCCTTACCACTGATGCCTCTCTGGAAGGTTAGAGAGTGCACCTTCAGGGTTTTTTCCATCAAAGGCAGATGGACGCCTCTCCAACGCTCGTGACACACTAACCGCTTGGAGTTGTTATCCAGTTTCCTGGCTCTGAAAGCCTTCCGCTTCCTAGTGCGAGAGGAATCCGAGTTAGTGTATAGTGATAGTATTGTCTGTACACGCTATCTCAACAAGCAAGGAGGTACGCGATCACGGTCACAACACATTTGCAAATAGGCCATTCACCATTGTGTTAATATTTCTGCAATACATGTTCCAAGGGTCTCGAACATCGTGACGGACTCCCTCAGCGGATCCGCCTAGGTCAACCACTGGTGGGATCTCCACCAACAGACCATGGACCACATCTTATGCCTGGGGGGCCAACCAGACCTGGATCTGTTTGTGATGCCTCTCAACTGCAAATGCCTATACTATACAATCTGGCTTCCACCCAAAAGATCGTGCGGAACTGCATTCGATGAACTCGTCAACAGTATTCGCATTCGCTTTTCCTCCGTTTCCGTTTGTACCTCATCTCCTGCAGATAATGAGGTTCTAACCATGTCACATCCCACTCATTGTGCTCAGATGGCCTCGCCGACCGTGGTTCACAGGTCTCCTCCTACTACTTTGCTGCGAACCGATCATGCTTAGCCCACTGCCGCACCTTCTGACAGTGAAGTACGGACAGATTCACCATCCGCATTCCTCAGACCTCAAGCTTGCGGCTTCAACCTGAGCGCTCTGATTTTGCTCACTTGTGCATTGCCTCAGACCGAAGGGAGATTTCTCGCACATGCAAGAGCCCCTCCACTACTAAGACATATAAACTAAAATGTAAACGCTTTGGTATCTGGTGCGAGTCTGTCAGCGTCAATTCCTTGCACGCTACACCAGAGCAAATCCTACCGGGGTTTCATCTTCTGGCAAAGTCAGCCAGTTTCTCATTTCGTCTTGAAAAGTACTGGCTGCACTTCTCGTTTTCACCATGACGGATTCACGTCTCTCTATTCCTCCAGATCATTTGCAAGTTCTTTTAGGGCCTCTACCAGATGTGCCCGCCCATCGGGCGTTCCCTGCCTACTTGGAGCCTCAACGTCGTATTGGCCCAGCTTCTCAGAGCTTCTTTTGAACTAATCCATTTCACGGATTCGAAATTTCTAAGATGGAAAGGTTCCCTCCTACTCGCTCTCACGTCCTCTCGACGTGTGAGTCCTATTCAGGGTTTATCTCATGGAACTTTGAAGGTCTTTCTGGCAGCCTTTTAAAGGTACCGTCAGGATGGGTCCACCTCTCTTCATTCTGCAAGAATAATACAGCAGTTCTTTAAGGGACTATTCAGAATGTTTCCTCCTGTACGTCGTCCGCCTCCATCATGGCATTTTAATGTAGTATTAGCGCAGCTCATGCGCCACCCATTTGAGCCAATTCACAGGGTGGATTTCAAATTCCTAACATGGAAGGTTTCTTTTTTGCTGGCATTGACTTCATCTAGAAGAGTCAGTGATTGTTCAAGCTTTCACCGTCAATTCGCTTTTCTTACAATTCACGTCCAATTCTGTGGTGCTACATACAAACCCAGAATTTATGCCTAAAGTGCCGTCAGATTTTCCCCTGAACGAACCAGTCCTCTTAAAGAAGTTTTTTCCTAATCCGCAATCCCCTGCGGAGAGGACATTGCATACCCTTGACATCAGAAGAGGTTTAAAATTCTATTTGCAAAGGACCTCTGCCATCCCCAAATCCGATCAACTGTTTGTTGCCTATGGAAAGATACAGCAAGAACAAGCAGTGTCTAAACAAAACATAGCTAGATGGATTTCTGCAGCTATTGACTTTTGCCATATACAAGCGGGAAGACCTTTACAGACAACTCCAAGAGGTCACTCTACAGAGCTGTTTCTTCCTCGACTGCTCTTTCGCTGGAGATTCCCTTCAGCAAATCTACAGAGCAGCGACTTGGTCCAGCAGACATACTTTCACCAAGTATTATTGTTTGGATGCTGCCAGCGAGACTGATACTTCAGTGGGTCAAGCAGTTCTTTGCAATCTATTCAGATAAGGTGAGCATGTTTCCCTCCTCCTCTGTACTGCTTCCAGACGCTTATTCCATGCCTAATATGAGTGCATTCTCAGGTGATTGCAAGTTTTTCATGCATATATGAATGTTGGCATTGTATTATGTGAATGTATATACTTGCTATGTACAAACTGATGTTACAAATAGCGTCTTCCAAGCATTATTTCGGTACTGCTATCTACTCTGATTCAGGCATGTAAATCTATGAAAGACACCCTAATACTGGAGAAGAACAATAGTTACTTACCTGTAATCTGTGGTTCTCCAGTATTGGTGTCTTTCATAGATTCACATGCAACCCGCCCACCTCCCCTCAGAGGCTCTTAGGCTAGGGAAGTTTTTAGCTTCACTCCTGTGTGAGAAAATCTGAGAGCCTGAGCCTCTGGGGAGAACATTCTGGTGGGTGCTGTCGTCTGATTGGCTGCAGTTTGGACTATACAAAATGACTACGATAGTCATGAGTGTCGAAGTTTTTACTCTTGTAGCTTGGGCTACTTTACTTCCTGGTCTGTTATTACCAAGTTTTTCTAAGGATATTATTGCATATTATTGCTTTTTTATATACCATGAGACTCCCACTCCGACGATGGGGAATGATTCCGGCATGTGAATTTATGAAAGACACCAATACTGGAGAACCACAGATTACAGGCAAGTAACTATTGTTTATCTGTGTGTGTGTGTGTGTATGTGTGTGTATATATGTATGTGTATGTGTGTGTGTATATATATATATATATATATATATATATATATATATATATATATATATATACACACACTCACATATAAACAAAGAAGGGCCTGGCCTTTCGCAATAATGTGCGTCTTCCTCAGGCGATAGTTATTCCAGCCTTAGGGTGAGGGGACTGATGGAGATGGCCTGAAAACATGTCGACATTTCGACCCAGGATTGTGCGCAAATCAAAAGGAGTCAATGCGGCATTGCATATGTGACAGCCATATATGTCTGAATCTTTTTTTACATAAAACAAAAAAGTGATTGTTTACATTGTATGAGTATTTTTATTCATGTCATTTGGGGTGGGATTAAATCAAGCAGGGATTCTAAAATATTTTTATTTCCTCGCACCAAATGCAGTTCCAAGTGATTGAAGACACTCGTTTATAACATGCATCTACTTCTATACAGTGACAAAATACAAGCAGTGGCAAAGCCAATAGGTCTGGGCTTTAATATTCTGCACCCTTCACTTGCACAAACGCATCTCACCTTGCTCTTACAGAAACACACCTCACTCTATATTGTACAGACAGACAACTGAGCTCCCACAGATATGCTGCTGGCCCTGCGACTCAAAAAGCTCATCTGATTCTGCTTAGAGACGGACCCCTTCATCCACTCCACTATCCCTGCACTTACATAACCTACTGAAACCATGCACTTGGGAACACAATTAAAACTGCATACACAAAAGCACAAATTGCTCTTTACTCGTGCAGATACCTTCCTGCATTCATGCAGACATGCTACTTGCTCTACCGTCAAACCTGTCACTACATTCAACCTGGTCTTAATATACACATATAAACCAGGAAGTCAGCCGCTCTGCTCACTCTGCACACATACAGGCAGACCTATCTCCCCCACTCATAAAGGTACACCTTATTCTATGCTCACATGGAAATACTCCTCCCCTTGCACTCACTCACACTACACACCCTGAACTCGCACAAACATTCCATTCACTCTGCACTCACTCAAGTTCTCTACCTACCCTCAACTCGAACAAATTAATCTCTCATTCTATACTCTATAGATAACCTCTCTGACACCCACGCAGGTACACTGCTTATCCTGTGCTCGCACAGATACACTGCTTACTCAAACTGTACTCCCACAGACCCCATCCCTGGGCGGTCCGTAATGATGTACATTTTTTCTTGCACATTTTTTCTTTATATTTTGAATTTCTCAGTAAGTCACGTTGAGCCGTTTTTAGGTCAAGCATGGGCAGCGCATGCACTGCTCTGCGAGCCATGCTGTATTGGAGTATGCACTTGAAGCCCCGCCCACTCTCCGTCCATATTTGTCATTGGCTTATATCATTGTCCTATATAAATGCTGGCTTCTGGTTCTTTAATAGGCCTGTTAGTCTCTCTAGTATTTGTCTTCATTTGTAACCTCCCATGAGGACTGGCCCTTTTTACTTCGTTTGTAACACAGTACATGTTCTTTAGTCTGTAAGCACTATATTCTTTAACAAGTTTCTCTTACTGCATGTGGGTCTCTTGTGCACAGTCGTGACCACCGGCTTGTTAACTCCTAGCAAACGGAGAGCTTTTCCGGGTCCATAGGAGACAGAAGGGGGCAACTCACCGATGCCTTCAAGCATTTGGAATGCAATAGGTCTCACATTTGTGAGAGTTTAAGCTATTGGCATTGTAAATAACAATGCCTTTTATTTATGTTTTAAAAACCAAAATCTAAATAAATGGCATTGTCATTTACAGTAGCTCAAACTCATGTAAATGCGAGTCCTATTGCATTGCAGATTGTTGTTAATTTTACGGAATGTGAGGTGACGCCTACCATTATCAAACCCTCCTTTAATGTGAGCACTCCAGTTAACTGTGGACCCATTTCCCTCAACATGTCTAAGGTTTTATTTTCTGGTTTATTTTGTAGTGTTATTGCGTACGCCCTGTTGCCTTTTAAGTACTTCGGAGCACCTCAGGTGAGTTAGATTCTGGGCTGTTACGTTCATAGAGGTAGCTATGGTCCACTGCAGGGGCCTCTGTCCGTTGTTCTTCAGGTGTTTCCCCCTGTTTTTGAAAGACTTGAGTTCAGTGTTCAGGTCTTATCTGAACCACTTGTCATGACTGTGCTTTCAAGCTTGAAATTCCCCAGCTTGGGGTCCTGAACTCGAAGCGATTTTCCCCCAAGTTTCCTCTTCAGGAAGTGACGTTGGGTGATGAATGTGCTTAAATTGGTTTTTAGAGACCAGCACTTATTTTTCCCTACTGAGACTTCGAATCAGAATAAAAGAGGGAACTAAAACCTAGGGGGGAGAAGGGAGTAATAAAAAGTCAGAAAACCATGACAAAGGATGAAAGCAGAAGCCTACATAAATGAGATAATGAGCAGGGAGTGTTGGGTAGGGGATTAAAGAGGCATGAGGTGGAATCTAGACTGAACAACCGTGGTACTCGACTGGCATATATTCAGTAGTGCAGGCCGTAGGTTTCTGAGCAAATCTTCGGGCCCGGCTCTTTTTGTTTTACAAATGGAGCACTGGGCGATGAGTGCAGTTATTCTGTAATGCATAACACGGGGATGTTTCTGGTGATGCCCTTTCACCATCAGTGCTTATTACTCATTCTTCAGAGCTTTGCATGTGCCCGTGGTCCCGCCCTCTGCCTACCCGTTAGGCAGTGTGGCATGTAATGTATCTTCATGCCACTATACATTAATTTCAGGGCACAAGTCCTAAAAAAAGAAGTGGGGCACGCTGACGTCACGACAGGATGTGACGTCACGACAGGTGGCTTGCACCATCAGACTCATTGCCTCCCCTCGCTCACCCCTTAGATGCGATTGCATCAGAGAAGCCAGAGCGTGAGCAGCGTTCTGAATGAGTTCCGATCTCGCCCCAGAGAGGCCAAAGAGTGAATGTGTGGCTCCATTTGCTCCAGTTATCGAGCTGCCAGTAAAATAAGTGGGGGGACGCCGTCCACCTGTGTGGTATCCCGACTCGAGCCCTGATGAATTTCATGAGAAGTTCTGGTTTAGGGTCTCACTAGGACTGAACATTGGCCTTTTAAATAGTATCGGTACTGTTCCACAGCGTTTTTGTTATGTTTGATATCCTGCGATATCCAAGAATTCAGATATTATTTTGCTACAGTGACAGGCGGATCTGACACTGTTCCCTATCGTCATATTTTCAAGTGCCATTTTTCCTGCTCTCAATTGCTGATTATGGGAATACACAGTACCCTTGGAATGTTTTTTAAATGAAGAAGTAGTGAATGTCGGAAACGGTATTCTCTCAGCTGTGATGGAAATAAATAAGTGAATACATGACTTTAAATGGGTCCAAGACATTCCCAAGGAAGCAACAGTAAAGGCCAGGCAAGGGTAAACAGTGCAGGACTTTTCTGTCTAGTTGACATAGCAAAGGTCACATCGGATATCTCTTGATCTTTGTCTCTTGCAAAGGTCTGTGTGCTTTAGAACTGGTTTGGTAGCAGAGTCTGTGCATGGGGCTCAAGTCAAGACCAGGCGAGAGGAACCCTCTGTGGTGCTTTCATGGGCAGCAGGATATTCAATGTAGGTGTACTGTGTGTTAGTAACACTTGTAACTCTTGTCTTTCAGCAACTTCACTCCAGTGTTCGGACAGGGAGTCTGGAAACCTGCCTTCGGCTGCTGTCCCTGGGTGCTCAGGCTAACTTCTTCCATCCGGTATTATAACATTTGTTATTAATATCCTTAATAATCGAGGTAACTGATTAATGAAAATTGTTAGTATGTTGCTCCCCTGGCTGACTCGTTTTGGAAGTGTGATTGGAATGAAATGTCTCCTTGACCATAGAAGACTTTGGGTGCCACCAAAAAGGTGGCTTTATAGTTGTAACCTCTGACATTGCATGCTCCAAGCTAGGGCGAGGATGATGTACATTCGAATTGTTCACCTCTTATTGGTACTGACCCAGCCGGATCCAGTCCTTAAACTGTTTGAGAAGGACACTGGTGTATCAATGCCACCAAACCAGGGCAGTGGATCAAGACTGAAATATACTGCATGCGTTGCAGAGATTTGCCTTGAACTTCTGGGCCACAGGTTTGAAACCTCAGCAGGCTAATTACACTTTCATTCTTTAAAAGTCTGTAAATGGTTGGTTGAGTTTGCAATAAGGGTGTCTATTGCTTCTGGGGCATATAATTAGTGTTGTGTTTGGGGAAATACTAAAATCATGATAAAATGCTTCACAGTACCCTCCTTCCCATTCACGTTCAGTGTTTAAAGGCGTCTGGTTGGGTGGTTTATTGCTTTTGTTTATGTTGCTCCGCCGCAAGATGCATACCATAGTTTTGTCGGTTACTCTTAACCTATTTTGTGTTGTTGTGACTTCCAGGAAAAAGGAACCACTCCTCTGCATGTGGCTGCCAAGGCAGGGCAGATACTCCAGGCCGAGCTGCTGGTTGTCTACGGAGCGGACCCAGGAGCTCCCGATGTCAATGGTAGGAGCCCCATCGACTATGCAAGGTGAGCACAGAATCTCACTGCCAGCAGAGCTGTAGAAAAGGTGTGGTGTGATTTAATGCGAGTCAGAAACATGGATCAGAAGTGGAGTCTGCCTACAGAGACCTTCTGTACTGATGGTTGAGGTGGCATCTGACTGTGTGAGGTTCCTATCTTGGTAATGAACTGTATCTCTGGTTTCCTGTATTTACTGTTAAGACACTCATCTGTGTCCTTTGCAAATCGATTCTCGGTGTCCAGTCTGACCGTCTATTTGTTTTGGTGTTTGTACAGCTCTCACTCATTCAGTAGGGTCTAGTCATCCACACATCCATTGCCCCGCAACCACTGGTTCATTATCACCCCCTCACTTATTCCCACCCATTCACGGGCAACATCACGATTTTTTCCCCAGTTTTGAAAGGCACCTGTTCCTAAAGCTAGCCCACAGAGTTAATACAACTGCAACCAAGGCAGTTTGCTCATCTAAGTTGGAGCTGTAGAGTAAATTGAGACCAATGGAACTGTATTTTCAAAAATATTTTGTAATTTGTTTGTTTCGAAATAACTAGATTAATGTACTGCCCAACAAGAAGTCAGAGGCCCTTTTCGTTGCGTTGGATATCGAAATGCCTGGTTTGGCCCAGTCTGGATATAATGTACAGCAGCAGCAGGTCTTTGGATGGCATTTACACTGCCAGTCCATGTGCTTCCTTATACTGAAAAGCCGTTTGCAAACTAGAACTCGACACGTACGGGGGGAAGCCTATGAGGTGGCCGTAGTGGAGACGTACTTGTACCTGTTGTGTTCCTGTGAGGAAGCTTGCAGTTCTGCCACAGGCTCTGTAACTGTTCTGTGTGTTAGCGATCCCAGCGCTGTTGCAGCTTATGCTACACATGTGGTGTGTGATAGGGAAGCTTGATCAAAAGTTTCCATTGCGCAAGAGCCAAAACGCTTTTAACTATCAAGTAGGGGAGCATATGGCGCGAGAGGAGCACAGTGTGCGAACGCTCTGTACTGGAGGGGAGCACATGCCTTACGCATACAGAACATTACAGTGCAAGCCGTACTTCAAGACGCACCCACACACAGCGAAGAGGTAGTACAGTGGCATCAACTATAAAAGCTTCCCTTGCACACTCTGAGCAGGTGTATTGCAGCCTTCAGCTGGGTAATGTACACTCCCACAGAGAACAGATATATTGGTGGTGAGTATGGAGCTAAGCACGCCAACCCGGCGGCTCTTCTTGTTAGGGCCGAGTCAAACTCGAAGCAGTGTTGAGCAGTGTTGAGCAGCAGTGTAGACCCAAGATGGAGGCTCTAAGGTGGAAGCAAGAGCCACGGGGTGCATCTAAGCTGCACGCCCCGGGGGCGCTGCAGTGTTGTGCCCAAACCTGGGAGGTACTGCATGTTAGAAGGGCTCCTGGAGGCGATACGTTCATGAGGCAGAAGCAGTCGCTGGGAATGTCTCAGTAGCTGTTTTTTCTTACTCGCAGTAAGATTTTTCTATTCTTCAGTAGCTGTTACACCATGTAACCTGGTCGGCTGATGGGTTGTCCAACCTGCAGCGAATGTCTGCACCTCTGCTTTATCTGAATGGCACGACCAGAAGCAGAGAAAGCTGAAATCTGCCTTGGCACAGTGAGGTATGGAGTCATGGTAGCACACTTTGATGGCGTTTGCCGAGAGTTCTTAATGTAATTCTTAGGCAAATGAAAATCTGAGTGTGAACACTGTTGGTGCAAATGTCTGCAGATGTACATTCTTCATTCCTTTAAATCTTGTGGCGGTCCTGAAAATACAGGGCTTCTATAGGCAGGGATTTGTAGTGTACTTCACAGGTGACTTCTTGTGTTGTGGCGGGCGGGAAGTTATCCAAGACAAGTGTACCTCATTTAGCTGTCAGCGGTATTGTGAAGCAGGGCCATATATGGGTGTTTATTTCTCCTTGGAACTCTCTCTACAGGAACCGTAGCATCAGTTCATATAGGACAGGGAAGGCAAAATCTTTATTTATCCCTCCGATCTCCTCCACTCAAATACATTGAGCCCCCTGGCACCCGCGACTCGAGGATTCCTCACAGACTCCGGGTACAATATTCCTCCCAGATTCTCCTGCTTGTCCACTCAGTCACTCAATGAATAATCTGTGTGCTTTTGCTCCTCTGCACATAAGGACTCACTGACATGCTCATCTTTCTGTAGGCAGCACTTTCGACTTCTAATCATGTGTTCTTTTTCTGCAGGCAAGCAGGGCACAACGAGCTAGCCGACCGGTTGGTGGAGGGTCAGTACGAGTTGACGGACAGACTGGCATTCTATCTGTGTGGGCGTAAACCAGGTGAGTGGCTCAAAAGCCATGGCTTCTTCCCTTAAAGTGTGTGATCCGGGGACAGTCACATGCTAACACTAAGCGTCATGCATGATAATTGCAGTGGGTGCACCTATGAGAGGACGCTATTAGCATATTAACTGAGAGCATTTCTTGCGCCTATCAAAAGAACTGCGTTTCATAGATACAATATCTACTCGCACTATCAACCCCCTCTCTCTCTCCCTTGTACACTCCTTATTAAAAGTACTTGAAGGCCCCCTTAGGACACCTTAAATGTAATCACTTGCAAATATGTTGGGGGTATAACCAGGTGTACTGTGGAGGTCAAATTAACATTGTTTAGGTATAAACATAAAATATCAGAACAGACTTGGACCCGCCATTTATTTTAGGAGTGTAGCTCTAACAGCCAAATATGAGGAAAATCGTAAGCACGCTTACAAATTCAGTAGATTCCAGCAATGTTTTAGGATTAGGTCACCTGTTGCACGTTAACTTTCTGAATATTGCAGGTTGTGCTCAAACAATATGAATAGCATTTGCTTCAACCACAATCCACTGAGAAGCGACTGCCTAGACGATATCTGCACTAAAAGAACAAAACTGAGGATTTTGAAAACTTATTTAGAAAATGTTGCTAACAAATTTGGAATGTATTTTAATGGACAGAACAAATTGACTGATCCCATCAGAAGTGAAACTTAAACTAGTGGTTTTACATTTTGGATCTATTTGTGAGATGCTCTCGGTGCTGACAATGTGCTCCATATGTGTACAATATTGTAACCTCTGTAATGAGGATATGTTTTATATCCGTTATTTCTTTTATGGACTTTATTGGTATTTTTGCGCACACTGTATTGTTGATAAAATTGGATGTTTGACTTTGATGCATTCTAGAGACTTCCTCAGAACATGATCCATATTGAGGTTTGTTCCCTAATCACAGAACATTTTTTGTCCCACTTATATTTGAACCTTTGAGAAGGGATGCTTGTTTCTTCTACAGTGCTACCTCGTCCCTTTTCTCAGAATTAGGATATCTCCCTCCTTTTTTAGACATCTTTTCCACTGTGCCTTCTACGCCACAGTTATACAGTGTAAAGCCTTTTGTTTTCCCTGTCCTATGATGATGAAGATGTGCTTTGTAAAATGATGATTTGGTGACATCTTTGGAAATAGCAGAAATTATTTCCACCTGACTAATTGGAGCATTTTCAAATAGCTCTTATCACCCTAGCTACTGCCTTCAATAAATCAAAGACCACCATGAAATCATTGGATCCCCCTGACTTCACTCTGAGCTTCTGTCCAGGACTGTCCATTCCCTCCTCTGTCCTCCCACCCATCCCCTTGTACTGCCATTACATCGTCTAACTGTCCGGCCAATGACTTTTGCAAATTCTTTAACATCACCTTTCTCAAGTTCAAATCTTTTAAAGTTACAATTTCCTGCTTCCAGAGACGTTTGATGTGCTATTAGACTCGCACAAGCTGCTGGACTCTTTTAGCGTCTCCACACCAGTCCGATATGTAGTGAACATTAGACTGACCCACCTACACCCCTTATTTAATGCTGCAAAGTCCATCATTACTTCTCTAGTCATGAGCAGTTGGGCTACTACTCCTGTCTTTATGCTATATAGAGTCAACAACTTAGCAATGTGCGTACTTTTCTTTCTCCACTGTGGTCACTCCACCTCCTTTCCCTGTTGGTGAGCTTGCTTCTAGGAGTAGGCGCCAGTGTAAACTCTCTGTGCTGTTCAAGGCTATCCATGTCTCCCCATCTAGTCAATGGTTTTTTCAGATGCTCTTCCACGTGTGCTCTTCGATGGCTTTACATCCATATTTTTACAGAACCGTAAACCCCTTCTGCACATTTAATGTGCTCTGCCCTCATCCTTGGAACTCGCGTCATCTCAGCCACAGGCCTAAACTCGTAACAGAATTCGAATCCACTCCGAGGGCCAACTCCTTGGTGTGGAGTCTGCAGGTGACGTAGGAGCTCTGCTCCATCTTCGGCTTCAGTTAAGTCTCCCTTTTCATTCCTTGCGAATGTACCATCGACCGAGCTGCTGCTTTAGTGTGCCTGTTCTCATCCCAACACACTCTCCCTGTGTATTATGTATACTTGCTACAACTCTTCAAATTAGCTAAACCGAATGCAAAAACATTTCTGCTTGAAAAGCACACGGTCTTTCACTGTATTGAATAATGTTAATAAATGAAAAGATAATGCAATATATGAGTCTATCTGGCTAAAACATGATCCTCCCTTTGCTTGTCTGTTGCAGATCACAAGAATGGACATTACATCATCCCACAGATGGCTGACAGGTGAGGCAGACTTCCCTGTCATCGGGCACTTCTCTCTGGTCTATTTTGTTCACTTTACAGATAGTGAGAACACATGCAGCTATGCTATGCTTGCTATCAGAGGCTTCCTGCCCCATGTTATGCTATCTGGTACTACCATAGTGTGAAGCTGTCACTAGTGTAGCATTGCAGCACTTTCAGGTATAAATGCGCTCAGAGAAGTCTGTGGTTGTAGTATAACCTATGTCGCAAGAATTGGGTGACATTCTTGATGGCCTGAAGTCGTCAGGTCGTGTTGCAGTCAGTGGAATATGGGTAATGTGTGTGCCTTGTCTTATAGAGGTTTCTGAAAGGCTGTAAAGCCATTTATTCTACATCTCTGATCGCAGGACAAGAGCATGGTCCGAGATCTTTCACATATGGTGGTCCAGTTGAAAGGGAGTAAAGAAGTGCAGTGTTATATCTATGTATGGAGTTACTCCAGAAGCACAACCCTAAGGAAATTACATACTCCTGAGCTCTGCAGGATAGCCCCACAAGATGGTGGTTCTTGCAGCACTTATAGGTGCCAAAACCACTAGTATAGAGCAAATATTATTATTGACTTTATAATTAGGATTCATTTTGTTTTGCTATATATATTTTCAGTACAGTAGAGCCGGGTTTTCGTATCATTGGTTATTGCAGCAGTTAGAACCTAAATATTCTCATTTCATTTCTCTATAAAAAAAATTGTAATAGAACATTGTGTTATAGGCATATGAGCTGCAGATCTCGCACTGTGGATTAGATCGCCACCTGGTGTTGGGCTCGGATGATTGCATGTTGTTGTCTTCTTGGAAGAAGTCTTTGTAGTCACGAATAGGTGACTCCTCCCTTGGACGATAGTGCGCATGGGCATCGACTCCATCCTTAGATTGTTTATTACCGCCACGGGGTTCGGATGTAACTTTTCCGCTCCGGTTCGAAATCTACTTTTCCAGTAGTTCTACGCGTAAAAACTTTACCAAACAACTTTCTATATCAGTAACTATCGACTCGACATCTTCCCATCGATTCCGGCGTCGACGTGGGCCGTTGGGCCTATCCACGCCGTGAGGCCCACAACACATGGAAAGGACGCTGTTCAAGAGATGCCCCGTGTGTGAAGCAAAATTTCCACACAGCGACCATCACGAGGTGTGTAATCTGTACTTATCGCCAGAACATGACGAGTCGAGCTGTACAGCTACGGCATCCTTTCGATCCAAGAAGACCATTCGAGATCGGAGGGCCCGTCGACACGATATGCAGAGATCGGCTGCCGAACCGGTGGATTTCTTCGACGAAGGTCCATGCGTCCCAGAGGAAGATTCCGATGATCTCCAAATTGTATCTGAGGCAGACGACTCCGATGACTCCGTACCTTCGGGTCAACATGTGAGTACTTCTGCCCCTGCCTCAGTACCTACACCTAAATCGAAGGCAAAGGTCAAAACTCCGCCTTCGGGCCCAGTCGCGACCGAAACACTGCTTCGAAAGCCCCGCCATCAAGCCCGGCTCCGAAGAGAATATTAAAGCCTTCCGGTAGCTTAGGACCGAGCAAACCGCAAGTGCCGATACCACCAGCTCCCTCGGCACCAAAACCGAAAGAAGTCCCGGTTCCGAAGCACACTCTGAAACCGTCGCCTCCTCAAGACAAGACTGCTCCGAAAATAATGAAGCCTGTTTCCGACGCTTCCAATCTGACCAAAACAACTTCCAACCCGAATTCTTCGGTGCCGAAACCCACAAAGCCTGGTTCAGATGCTTTAAAGCCCACAAAACAAGCCTCGACTCCAAAGACAATATCTTCAGTGCCAAAAACGATGCCAAAGGACCCTATACTAGCTCCTAAGGCTAAAGACAAGCTACAACCATGCCAGGAACCGAACCGAAAAAATTGGCTCTGAAAGTGGTTCCTCAAGAAGAGGAGCTTTTTCAGCCTGATCTTTTGCAAAAAAGGATCTACATTGATCCACAAACAGGACATGTCTCTACTATGCCACACAGGAAGAGGAAATTAGATACAGCACCTACACCTCCAGTGCCTGTCAAGAAGAAGTATTCTGCCTCATCACCAATGCACCCTTCTCCTCCTGTACCCTCTCCTTCACCTCCTCTTCCTTCAAACCTTTCACCTCAAAATTCTCCTCCTCATTCTTCACCTCCACATACACCACCTCAGAATGATGATGAGTATACCATAGGGGAGGGGGGAGCCCAGGATGAGCCTTTTCCCTACCCAAGTGATACACCAGACTGGGAGTACCCAAATCCACAGGATGTGCCAGATATCCCAGATCCACATCCGTACCCATCCAAACTATCTTCTCCAGAAGACAATATAGGTTTTGAACATTTACTCAATAGGGCTGCCATCTATCATAATGTCACAATGCACTCGGATGAGGCAGAAGATTTTTTGCTAGACACTTTTGAACATTCCCAAAAGTCAGTTCAAATGCTACCTATGATTAAAGGGGTCATCAAGCATGCCCCAGAAGTGTTTAAAGATCCTGTACGAGCTAGGATCATAAATCCAAGAATAGAGAAAAAGTACAGGCCTGCTCCTGGGGATCCCGCATACATTAAGGGACAGCTACCCTTAGACTCCATAGTCGTTTCAAATGCTAGAAAACGAGCAAACTCAGACATCAGGAGAAGCACCACCTCCTGAAAAGTAGTCCAAGATAATAGACGCTTCAGGCAAGAGAATAGCTGCCCAAACTAGCAATACATGGAGCATAGCTAACACACAAGCCCTGCTCGCAAGATACGACAGGGCTCACTATGATCAGTTAGAAACACTTTCACAACATCTACCTGACCAATATAAAGCACAGGCAAATGACCTTATACAGGAAGGGAAGCTAATCTCAAATGCCTCCATCAAGTGCGCACTAGATGTAGTAGACACAGCATCTAGAGCAATAAACACTAGTATCCTACTTAGACGACATGTATGGCTACGAATTTCAGGATTTAAGCAGGAAGTGCAAACATCTATCTTGAATCAGCCATTCAACCAACAACAATTGTTTTCCAGAGGTAGACACAGCACTTGAGAAAATGAAGAAAGACACTGATACAGCCAAATCTATGGGAGCTCTGCAGTCCACCCAAGCAAGAGGCTACTTTCGCCGCTCCTTTTACAGAGGAGGCTCCAAACAAGCTGGAGCAGATAATTCAGCTTCCTTTAAAACCAACACACAAACATCCTCCAATAGAGGATATTTTCAGAGGAGGCTATAGGGGCAACAACAACAACAAGGGAAGAGGTCGAGGAAATAACAATAATCGAACCTCCCCTAACACAAAACAGTGACTACCTTTTGCTTCCCCAAACAGCATTCCACTCCTGTAGGGGGCAGACTAACACAGTTCCTACCTGTCTGGAATTCCATCACAACAGACAAGTGGGTAAGACAAATTATCCAATATGGCTACTGCCTAGAACTTACAGCTACCCCTCCACATTTACCACCCAGACAGCGTCCAATGTCTACAGAACATCTAACGCTGCACCAACAAGAGGTTCTCTCATTGCTTCTAAAAAACGCAAAAGAAATAGTTCCATTACAACATCAAGGAACAGGGGTTTACTCGCTGTATTTCCTAATACCCAAGAAAGACAGGACATTGAGACCAATTCTCGACCTCAAGCCCCTCAATCTATATATACACTCAGATAATTTTCATATTATCACTTTACAACAAGCGCTCCCATTGTTGCAACAAGGCGATTTCCTTACTACACTAGATCTCAAGGACGCCTACTTCCACATTCCCATACATGCTTCTCACAGTAAGTATCTAAGGTTTGTGCTAGGACAACACTATCAGTTCAAAGTCCTTCCATTCAGAGTCACAACTGCACCAAGAGTGTTTACAAAGTGCCTAGCAGTAGTAGCAGCACATCTCAGAAGACAACACATCTATGCCTTCCTATGCCTAGACGATTGGCTCATAAAAGCCAATTCATTCTATCAGTGTGTCCAACACACATCTCAAACCATTCAAACATTGCACAACTTAGGGTTCACATTCAACTACACCGTCACATCTTCAGCCCTCTCATGTACATCAATACCTAGGGGCTACAAAAAACACAGCTACAGCTCTAGCTTATCCCAGTCCTGCCAGGATACAGAGCATTCAAGCCTTAGTCACAAAGTTTAAACACAACACTCTCTCTCAGCCAGAGTGTTCATGCAACTAATCGGCATGATGGCATCATGCATTTTTATTGTTCCATATGCAAGAGTGCAAATGCGCCCATTGCAAGAATGTCTAGCACATCAGTGGAACCAGGCTCGAGGACAACTTACAGACCTGGTGTTGGTAAACAGCTGCACATATCGCTCTCTGTAGTGGTGGAACACCAAAAACTTGTCCAGTACTTACAACAGACGCATCCCTAACAGGATGGGGAGCCCGTCTCCTACATCATACAACTCAAGGGAAATGGACCACTCAACAAAAAGTGCTCCACATCAATCACTTAGAGCTGCTAGCAATATTCCTAGCACTCAAGTCCTTCCAAGTAGATGTACAGAACAAAGCTGTCCTGATCCGGATGGACAACATGACAGCCATGTACTACTTTCAAAAACAGGAGGGGATACACTCTCTGCAACTGTCCCGGCTTGCACAGAACATTTGGAGATGGGCCGTTCCACAAAAAAATATATCTGCTAGTAGAACACCTTCCAGGAGTTCACAATCAGATAGCAAATCTGTTAAGTCGGCAGACACAACAGATTCACAAATGGGAACTACATCAGCAAGTTCCCCTACCATTCTCTCACAAGTGGGGTCATCCAAACATCGATCTGTTCAGCACACACGAAAACGCAAAATGCCCAACCTTCGCCGCCAGGTTTCCACACCTGTTGTCCAAAGGCAATGCGATATGGATAAACTGGTCAGGCAGATATGCGTATGCTTTTCTGCCACTCCCACTAATACCACTAGTAGTGCGCAAGCTAAGACCACAGTCTCTCAAAATGATCCTAGTAGCTCCCACATGGGCACGCCAACCAGGGTTCACAATGCTACTAGAACTCTTGATAGTTCCACACCAAAAGCTGTGTCTGTGAACCATGGAGACATCAGACATCCAGATCCAAATCAACTGAATCTAGCGATCTGACTCCTGAAGTCTTAGAGTTTGGTTACCTTAACCTACCACCAGACTGTATGAATATCATTTAAGAAGCCAGAAGACCTACTACTAGAGCTTGCTATGCAGCAAAATGGAAGAGGTTTGCCGTTTACTGCAACAATGTTCAAATGATCCACTGGATGCTTCTATCCAGAATATTATCTGCTACCTTGTACACTTACAAAAATGTAATCTAGCATATTCATCTATAGGGCTTCATCTTGCAGCCATTGCTGCGTACCTACAAAATAGACATCTGTCATTGTTTAGAGTACCTGCAATTAAAGCATTTATGGAAGGATTGAAATGAATCATTCCTCCTAGGCTACCACCCTCTCCAGTGTGGAACCTTGTTCTTACCAGGCTCATGGTACCCCCTTTTGAACCTCTACACAAATGTGAACTGCAATTCCTCACATGGAAAACAGCTTTCCTTATTGCTATTACCTCTCTCAGGAGAGTAAGTGCAATTCAAGCTACTATACAAGAACCATTTTTACAGCTGCACCGTAACACAGTGGTCCTAAGAACAAATCCAAAATTCCTTCCTAGTCATTACTTAATTTCATCTAAACCAATCAGTAGAGATGCCAGTGTTTTTTCAAAACCCAGACTCTGTAGCAGAAAGAGCTCTACATACCCTAAGTCAATGTAATAGAGAGCCCTTCTCTATTACATTGACCGGACCAAAACCTTTTGAAAACCAAAACAATTGTTTGTAGCTTTCTCACCACCACATAAAGGCAACCACATCTCTAAAGCTGGAATTGCTAGGTGGATTGTAAAATGCATATAAATATGCTATCAAAAGGCAAAACAGACATTAAAAGTTCCTCCTAGAGCGCACTCCACACGCAAACTAGGAGCCTTCATGGCTTTCTTAAGGCACATTCCCCTAGAAGACATCTGAAAGGCAGCAACATGGTCTACAACACATACCTTCACGAAACACTATTGAGTTGATGTGCAAGCCAAGCAGGAAGATGCTGTAGGCCAAGCTGTCCGCAAAACTCTTTCAAACTACTCTTTCAACAGATACAGGTGACCTCCGCTAGGGGAGACACTGCTGTACAATCGATGCACAGTGTGAGATCTGCAGCTCATATGCCTCAAACGAAAAATGCTACTTACCAGTATGCATCTTTTCTTGGCATATTGAGCTGCAGACTCTCACACGCCCACCCGCCTCCCCGGGACCTGTATCTGTTCCAGTTCCATCTTAATTAGATATTACACACATCGACATCCCTACTTTATTTCTTCTAACTCCATCATTTCCCATCATAGCGAAAAACAATTTAAGGATGGAGTCGATGCCCATACGCACTATCGTCCAAGGGAGGAGTCACCTAACTCGTGACTACAAAGACTTCTTCCAAGACGACAACAACATGCAATCATCCGAGCCCAACACCAGGTGGCGATCTAATGCACAGTGTGAGACTGCAGCTGTACATTACCAACAGATGCATACTGGTAAGTAGCATTTTCCTTTTCTACAATTAGGAACAAAAAAAGCAAAACAGATAGTATTTTTCGTCTTCATTTAGTTTAGAGGTTGTTGATCAAGATGGCAGTGTATTTCCATCATTATAATTGTTAAATGAAAATATGCAACCTTTCATTTTTACTAGTCAAAGATACAATGTGCATTAGGGATGGGATAAAAATGAAAGAAATGCATAGGAGCACCCTTCAGATAGATCTTGCCAAGTAATCTTGGCCAAATAAAATAGTTTTTCCTGTAAACATAACTTCCCTCACACTAAAATGATCAGTATACCTATCCCCCTCAGATGGGTATTGTGGCAGTAACTATGTGCCTGATCTGCCAGGCTTTGTGCCAGAAGTCAACAACGAACCAATGGCAAGTTCAGGCAGACAGAGAGGATCTTCTTTCCACGAGGGAGTCTACTTATTACAGCCTGACTTGCCCTGCTTTTCGTCATTGGATCCTGGTAGCAGGACTTACATCCCAGATGTCACCCACTTGTATTGGGGGATGTACAAGTCTTTTTTGGTGCATTTGAGGAATTTAGTAAGATATAGTTAATGTAATTTGTTGAATTTCGTATGTGGAGGGATGTCACTCTCCTCCCTCATTCTCAATGATTGTATCTGGCAATTGAAGCAGTTTCAGGCATTTTTCTGCGGATTTAAAGTTCTTCAGACTAAAACATTTCTCTCCTTTTTAAACTTGGTGTACGCTATACACGAGTGTGTTGGCATGCCTCTTGTAGCATTTTGATGAGGAATTCCTACATTTTTCCATATTTATGTTTAGAAGTTATTTATTTGTATAAACGTTAGTGACTACAGAGATATAATACAATTGACTTTATGGAAAATAGTTCTTAGAAAATAAATGATTTGTAATTTGAAAGACTTTTCATACTTTAAATTCTTGGTTGCATAATTTACTTGAAAACTCTTTTAAGGCTAAGCTAGTGTGTTGTTTTTTGGGACCATGCCTAACCGCTCTCTCTGCTCTCCCTAACTTTTCAAAATGCATTTGCTAGTTTGTCCACCTCTGTTCTGGATCCGGCTTACTGAGAACTTAATTTGATCTTCAGGCTGTGCTGACCAGGCAGCAAGGCTTGTGGAACTCTGCTGCTCCCAAAGTCAGATGTCATTCGTTTATTGTTTACTACGCTCAGCTGTTCTTGTTTCCCCACCAAATTATTCTAACATGAATTTGTAACCGAGTCCCTCCCTGGGTCCGTCTTTTTACGCATCCAAAGAAGTAACCAATCAGAGAATGGTTATGGAAGGATATTTAAAATCAGACTTTTTCAGCCTACGTGTTCCGTTTACCTTTTGACCTGGAAAGGGGGGAGGCGGGGAGGGAGGGGGGTCGTCATGTTCAATTCGTATTTGCTCTTCGCTTATTTTGTTAGCAGTGCAAATGCACCTTTGTCTGTGTCTATGAACTTGCTCCATGAAGAGCAACTGTCTGTTGCATTGCTTTCACCTTTGTGTGTGTTAATGTTCTTATAGGGTTGTGCCTCTTTGACTATGTCAGTTTTATTTTCATACTCCTGTTTTTAAAATTATTTTAAAGCCTGTGCATTATTTAGCATCCTCGTATGCTTGTGATTGTGCACTAGGTTGTGCACCAATGAACTTGCGTTACTCTCACTGTTTTGTGCTTGTGTTGTACTGTGAAGTTTGTTTCTAATGGGTATGGGTGTTTTTGTGATTGAATATGTGGTGCCTATGTGTGTTTGGTACCGCTAAGTTGTGAATCAAACGAACATTTGAATGTTCAAAATAGAAGACCAAATCTGAACATAGATAAGTACTTTAGTGATTCAGAAAGGTTCACGTGGGATCACTAAGCTTGGAAATATGCATAATGTTAAAATTATTTTCATCAGTGTATAACAGTGTGATGGTACACTGAAACTCCAGTACTGGCAGTGACAGATAAAGGTGGCAGCAGTGATGTATAATTAGCCTCCATAGTTACTTTAGCAGGGCCCACTGAAAGAACTCCATGAAAGTAGTGGCCAGGTAACGATTGGTGTAGTATGCTGGAGTAGTCGCTAAGATCACCGCTGATATCAGTAGGAGGCATTCATAGCCGCAAGGTATTACATGCACCGGAAATGCCCAGCAATGGCTGTCTGTGTGGTCTTCTAGTCTGAATTAGGTATATACGAAGGTTCCAGGGTCTCTCGAAGAAGCACAACAAAGTGGAACCCAGTTCTGGAGAAGCATCTCTCTTGAACCAGTTTCCACAATTTTTTTCTAAATGGGCAGTTGTTGAAACCACCCTGCCTAATGGTGTTTGTGTCAAAATGTCCCTTCTCATTCTGAACTGCACCCCCTCCCTCCCGATTCTCACACTCCTACTCTTCCTCCTTTCAAATTTGTTTTTTTTGCCTGTATGATTAAGATCTATTTCTCCAATTCTCAACCCCTCCTTTATAGCTCTTTTCTATTCTTATTTTAATCTGGTATGGCTGGTTAAGACAGTTGTCGGACTTTTGCAATCAAGAAAGTTTGAATAATAAATTGTAAATATACATACAGAGACTGACTTTGCAGACCTTTAAACTTACTGACCCACCCGATAGCCACTCCGTTTATGCAAACGCCTGGTGCAGAGCCGACCTCACACGCTGTGTGCACAGTTTATTGGAAATCCTTGCAGAGTGCAGGTTTTCAGCTAAATTGTTTGCAGGTTCCGCGAGGTCAATGTCTTTTAGGAACCTCACTAGGACATCAGCAGCATCCTCAGTACCTTTTGGTTTTGTTTCGTCTTTTTTTTGGTGTTGGAGATGTAAGGTGATTATGTTTAAGTGCTTTAGGATGTGCTCAGTACAAAACCCCATCCCATAGTAGGCTTTGCCTAATCCTCCCAAGGTGACCATTTTTCAAAAGTTGATAGATCAGGCTTTTGGTCAGCCCTCTGCAGCCATTGGTTTGCTCATCATTCACATTTTGCTTCCACCCACTGCAGCATACAACATGTGGCAAGAAATCCATCAACTTCAGCCAAAGGCTGTACTGCCCTTTGAGTAGTTGACATTTTGCTTGATCACCAGGTATGTCAAATCTTATGAGGCTGAGGTCAACAAACTAAAATAGGACCCTTCATAGGATGAGAGCCTCTTTCAAAGTTTAATAAAATGTCCTACAGAGAAAACACAGAAGATCCATTACCTTGTGCCATTTAATGGTAATAGCTGTTGGCTGCCTTTTACATTAACAAACTTAGCAGCTTTGCTTTAGAATTTATTAATAAATGCTGGAGCTCAAGCGGAAGTACCTCAGAAAGCATGGGACCTAGAGAAAAATGAATCCTTTAAGCATCCCCCCAACCCTTCTGACGGGCCTGCGATCACACGCACATCCACATAAAACTGTGTGCTTCATTGCCTGGCCTAATTGCCCACACCTTTAGTTGTCAGTTTTTTCTTTACTCATTTCATAGGTTCTCTTTTATTTGTTTACATTCACCTTTTTTATTTAAAAAAGAAATTCTGGCAACTCTCCAGACACCACGTTCACGGTTTTCATGAGTTTAAAAAAATATATATACATATATATTGCAATCACACAGCTGCCACATTTACATAGCAGCATTTTTTTACTTTTATTATTTTAATTTGTCGTGCATATGCTTTAAAAATGCAATCATTAAAACATTTTGTACCACAAAAACAGCTTAAAAAACAGCAACTTTTATAGCTTTGGAAATGCTTTTTTCATTTGTGGTAATGCAAAAACATTGCAGCCACCCAAATCCCGTTGCCTCCATACAGGGTCCCTCCATGTTCATTCACTCCTTTTCTGGCGTTTATCCAGTACATGGCGTAACCTAACTTGTAATTTTGTGCCATATACAAGAATAATTTTGTCCATGTATACGGGATACTGATACTCCTCGGTATCTCGTCCTCTTCCTCCTCCCTCGCTCTTTCGTTTACTCTCCATTTTTTATCACTTAAATAAGATGTCTTATTCACCCTTGCCCCCCAATGTCCACATTAAGCCATACCTTTTTTTCTTTTTCTGGTCTCCTCTTTATTCCCTTATGTCACCCGGTGTCCCCTTCGCTCTGGTAGAAGCAGATAGACGGCCACAGCAGCTTATTCTTTGTGAGCCAAGCAAGCTCCACGCCTGCATCTCTGGCCAGATGGCTGTCTCAGACCCGTCCTTGGTCTCTTGGGAATAGCAAACCAAAGTAGAGCCAGGCTCAGCAACACAGGTCCTGCCCTTTCCTTCCCTTTTAAATGACAAAACCTGATAAACACAGAACAGCTTTGTCCATGAAATCTAAAAGAGTGTTTTTTCTTTGCAACCAATGTACAATTCTGCATCTCATTGAAGACCTGCAAGCAATCTCTGTCAACATTTATTGGGTGTCCAAATCCTCTTTGTTTTGCTAAGCTTCTTCACTACAGTCATTGTTATTGCATAGGCTCCTAATCCTAGGGGCTTTGTACTGGACATTGTAGATTATTTTAAAGTTTTCATGTTGTATGGATTATTTTAAGTTGCACCATCGCACATTTATGAAATGTGAGTGTATTTGGATCCTTGCTTGCATTTTAATTCCTATAAAGCACTTAACTTACTATTTTGCACATTATATTGAGGGTTTATTGAATTTATAAAGCAGGATTATATTGTATGATCTTGAAGCTTTTTTGTTTGCAGTTTGAGTTCATTTCTCTAAGGGTCTTTTTTTTTTAGTTAAAAACTCTTTTTGGAATTTACACTGTGTTCAGAAAGGGTGGTGTGCTGATTTATGAGTTAATACGAAAAAATAGTAACTATAAGACAACAATGTGGCGTTTGGGTAATGTTCATCAAAGTTGTGCATGATTTTATCAGGTTTACATGTACTATTAGAAATATCTATGGTTTTAATGTTTGTGTCTTACTGGCATGGGATCAAGCATCAACTAAATAAATACAATCATTAAGTAGCTGACCCCCTCTTTACGCCAAACCGTTTGTGAAATCAGGGAAGGTAGTGATATTAACAGAAAAATATACTCCTAAATTCCCTTACAGTTAACGTTTACTTTTCTCTAAAAAGGGATTTTACATTTTCATGATGTCAAACTAATTTAACATGTCATACGTGTTTATTAAATGCAGTATGCTAATTTTATTAATATTCTATAAATCAATCAAGCTTTATTTGGCCATAAAAGCACAATAGATAGTACAAACAGGTTAAAAAAATAAGCCATGCAAGTAGTGTATTAACAGTAATCTGTACAATTGTGTTTCAGAAAACATATTTATCATTTGCACACCACCACGTAAAATCTTCTGATTTGTTTTTCATGCTATTAAAATATTTTTTTATTCTCACTGGGCTTTCACAACTACTGAAATCTATGTTGAAATGTTTGTACAGTTGACTTATTAGCTACTTTAATGCTTTTTAGGAAAAACAGCCTTAATTTCACACTTTGTACTGCCGGTCAGACTGTCCACGTTACAAAATCCTGAAACTCTGCAGTCAGAGAACGAATAGTAATTGCAAACTGATTTCTGATCTCTGTCTCTGAACACAAAGCAGCAAATGTGACAATATAAAAACAAGATTTTAAGGCATCTTTATTGCTACTTCACTTCCTGACGGAATGGAGCTCCTGTTCTTTGTCAACTTGCCAGAACGGGCGAGTGGACAAGTAGGTTTTTCGAGGCCGGGTATTTTATGACCATAGGCACAGTTCAAACAGTCCTCAATATTATCCCTATTGAGACTGGCTTTCTCCTTGGTCCAGATCAAAAGCCAGAGGCTTAGTGAAGCCAACCTAACATCATCCTTGGTGTAATTGAGCCCCAGCTCTTCATCTATAATAAAGTGGGAACTACATGGCGGTAACCCCAGGAGTTTCCTACAGAACCCATCGTTTTTGACCTGTGGGCAATTGATTACCTCATATAGGTGCACTATAGGTCTAAACGGGCAGACACTTACATTTATATATGTTCATCTTTACTGGTATAGGCTTAGAGGGTCCTGGAAGAAAGGCTGCCAGGAGGTGCTTAGTATGTGAAAGCAGTAACCGGAGGGTTATTGTGAAGCACAGGAAACGTTCATTACCCTAACAAAATGCAACTTTTGAACTAAAAATTTAAAATGAATTGTTCATCTGTCGTTATTTTGAATGTACCGTAAGGATTCGTGTAGGCTAATGTATGACTGTGCCAGACCCGATAAATCGCACTGTAACCAGTGAAGACCCGATAACAAACAGTGGCAGGGAGGATGAGCCGGAACGCCCTGCACGGAGTGGGTTTCCAGCCCGCTTTGCAGGCTATAGGCAGCGAGTGTCCATTAAGAAATGTGAAAACATCCCAGGACTTTGGCGGCAGCCTCAGTGAGCTTTGGTGGTTTTGTTTTTGAGGGGGTGGGGGCTCAGTCCCTGCCTTCTAATGGCTGCTGCTGCTTCAGTCTCAGAGCTCAACAAGCATTTGCAATGCAATAGTTCTCACATTTGCGATAGTTTGAGCTATTGACATTGTAAATGATAATGCCTTTTATTTGTGTTTTGAAAATCTGCAAGCGTGCGTAAACACACACTTTGTACTTCTAGTCGTTGCTTAAAAGCAGCAAGGTTGGCAGTAACTGTGCCCTTTTTAGGTCTCGCCTGGACATCGCATCCGAAGGATGCGTCCAGGCTGGAGACTTAAAGCTGTCTGACACGGGGGAATGAGGGACAAGAAACTGTGACGAGCTTATCCTTGGCTGGATTCAGCTCCGTGCACGCGCACCAACATTCACGCATGCGCACATCACAGCCACACGCATACACAGCACTCACGCATGCGCACATACACACGCATACACAGGCACACCCCGTCACCTACACGCATACACAGAGACCCCTCCACACACACCAGCCCCTCTCCTCTCGGCTCCACACACACGCACACGCATTTACACTTACACAGACACGCAGGCACCCAGACAGGCAACCCCTCCCCCCCCCCCGTCACACACACGCATACACACAGACTCCAGGACACATACACATACACATGCACGCTCACACACATACACAGTCCGCCGCCGCGCGCGCACAGATGCCCCCCCCCCAACAAGGCGACGCCCCACTCACCGGCATCCTCAGTGCAGCGGCTCCCACCGGCAGCAAGACTCTTCTTCCCTTCTTCGGCACCGGGGCGCAGGGTAGGCTCCTGCCTGCTCCGGTGCGCCAAACAATCGCGGCTCTTCCGTGGAAGGCGGGGTAGGCTCCCGCCCTCCTACTTCCGGTTGTCCCGCCCGGCCTGCCTGACTTCCTGGTCGCAGGCCGGCGCAAAACGCTGCATAAAAAATGCTTAGAACAGTGGTTCCCAAACTGTGCGCCGCGGCGCCCCGGTGCGCCGTCATGAGCAGCCAGGGGCGCCGCGCTCACGTTGGGAAAATTGACCTTATTGCAGCTGCAGCGCAAAAAACTTGCTGCCTGCATAATCCGGGAAAATTATTTGGCCCAAGAGCGCACGTACGTACGAGTCGTGCTTTCACAGGCGTAGTAGTCGCCATTACTGGCATATGCAGCTCGCCTCTGACCGTTTGAGGCACGTTATTGCTGCCCACCGTGGGATCCTCTTCGCAAGTAAGGTAAGGAACTGGCATGGGAGGGATTCCTGTTCAGTAGAACAGGAGAACAGGAGTACGGCAGTGATACACAAGCCAAGAAGCCAGACTGTAAAAAAGCGGGCTCCACGGAGCTTGTTAAAGCAGCCAGAGAGAAGGCTTTGCCTTGTCTTTTTATGTCTGATTTCTTTAACGAGCTCCGTGGACCCACCTTCTTACACTAAAACTAACGCAGGTGATACAGGTGTAAAACGGAAGTTGGGCAGAAGATCGGCATGGCATTTGATTATCATCAATTATTAATTAAATGACATGCCGATCTTCTGCCCAACCTCCGTTTTGCACCTGTATCACCTGCATTATTTTTAGTGTAAAAAGGTGGGCTCCACGGAGCTCGTTAAAGACTCAGAATGCGGGCATGATGTTCCCCCCAGATCCAAACAGCGTACAGATGAACATTTGGCTCCCCTCGGAAATGACATGGTAGAAGTAGTTTTGGCTGTCATGGTTGAGCAGCACATATTGGGAACATATTACTACGTGACAAACAGCACATTCAGGCCTAAAATTGGTATTTCCTTAGTATTCCCCCTCAGCGAAAAAGTTGCAAACCTTTGGTAATGTTTGGTGTAATGGATACGGTTTTCTTTCTGCAGACTCTTTTTGCGTTTCCTGACAGTCCTCAATTTAGGTTACTCTGCAAGATAATTTTAGGAACTAAAATAATTAGATGTTGCTTTGCCTTTTAAACACTCCAAATCCTAGATGGCTGGTGTCGAAAGAGGTAACATGAGACAGAGCTCTGGGAATGCATGTACAAAGTGTTCTGAGATCCCAAGTTTTTTGACGGATACATTTTAAAGGTAAAGGAGGTGCAGATTGGGAAAAGTGTCTCCTCAGCACCAGTGTTACCAAAAGGATGCAACTATGCTACTATGAATCAAATGCCATGCTGATCTTCTGCCCTACCTCCGTTTTTTACTTGAACTAGATTTTATATACTGACAATATCATGTAAAACACGGCTGTAAAATGTAGTTCAAGTAAAAAACAGGTTGGGCAGAAGATTGGCATGGCATTTGATTGGGATTGCTTGGTGCCTAACTGCGTATCGCCAGTGGTATGCCTGGAAACCAGTGGTTAATTTGTAAAATAAAAAGTGCTGGGGCTCTCCTCAGGAGGAAGCACTAACAGGAGAAATAAGAAGGTGCAAACTGCCTCCTGAACAAAGCCCTGGCACTTATCCTTCTGGAGAGGACTGGGCCTAATAGCTAGAGCTGATGATTTCGTAGCTGGGAAACCAGGTTCGAGTCTTAGCGTGGTTCAAAATCCTGTGATTATGGGGGAAATTGCCTGCCTTCCAAATGAATGGGTCCTTAATTGGTGCTAAAAGCACTGGTGCTGAGCACCTGAAAGCCCCTGCTCAAATTAAGCACTGCTGGAAACTTTCCACTGCCGCAGCTTTGCATGCCATCTACTTGGAATGTTGGTGAATATGAAATCAGCCTAAAAATACCTTCAGTCGGAGAAGTAAATCTCTGCCCATGTTTTTATGTTTTCTTTCATGAATGGGACTCCATGTTTTCTTTCCAGCAATAGCAGCCTCTCTACTTGCACTTGGTTTGTACGTAGCCGTAGTTTCAAAGCGTGTGTGCGCTATTAATCTTGCAATGTTTGTCACTTAACAAGATTTTATTAAAAAACTGTTATATTTTTATTTTGTTACAAATATGAGTATAATACCTTCAATTCTTCATTGCATCCCAATTAATTTACGGAAGACAACAAAGGTCGGGCTTACAAACCTCCCCCCAACCCGCCCACCGGTAAAAAAAAATGGTGGAACCCGCCCACCGGTAAAAAAAAATGGTGGGGAGCCACGGCCAACTGCCAATTAGGTCAAGGGAGCCACAGGTCAAAAAAGTTTGGGAACCACTGGCTTAGAACAAAGGCTGCTTCTCAGTTTCCGCGACCGCGCTCCGGTTACCGGCGTCTTGTGTTTTTTCTTTTTTAATTGCGACGCAGCCTGTATTATTATTATTATACATGAATCAAGATTCGTTTATTTATGCTAACCTTCTATAACTGAAGTTTTTGTAAGGCACAGATCCACTATTGAATTAATTCAATGTGTTCTCAAACGGGATGGCTAAGGAAAAGTGAAGTGAAGCTATGGGCCGTGGAGAGTGCGTGCAGAGTGAGTGCAGAGTGACAGTGAGTGCAGAGTGACAGTGAGTGCAGAGTGACAGTGAGTGCAGAGTGACAGTGAGTGCAGAGTGACAGTGAGTGCAGAGTGAGTGCAGAGTGACAGTGAGTGCAGAGTGACAGTGAGTGCAGAGTGACAGTGAGTGCAGAGTGCGTGCAGAGTGACAGTGAGTGCAGAGTGAGTGCAGAGTGACAGTGAGTGCAGAGTGACAGTGAGTGCGGAGTGACAGTGAGTGCAGAGTGCGTGCAGAAACAGTGAGTGCAGAGTGCGTGCAGAGTGACAGTGAGTGCAGAGTGACAGTGAGTGCGGAGTGACAGTGAGTGCGGAGTGACAGTGAGTGCGGAGTGACAGTGAGTGCGGAGTGACAGTGAGTGCGGAGTGACAGTGAGTGCGGAGTGACAGTGAGTGCGGAGTGACAGTGAGTGCGGAGTGACAGTGAGTGCAGAGTGACAGTGAGTGCAGAGTGACAGTGAGTGCAGAGTGACAGTGAGTGCAGAGTGCGTGCAGAGTGACAGTGAGTGCAGAGTGACAGTGAGTGCAGAGTGACAGTGAGTGCAGAGTGACTGAGTGCAGAGTGACAGTGAGTGCAGAGTGAGTGCAGAGTGACAGTGAGTGCAGAGTGACAGTGAGTGCAGAGTGCGTGCAGAGTGACAGTGAGTGCAGAGTGACAGTGAGTGCAGAGTGACAGTGAGGGCAGAGTGCGTGCAGAGTGACAGTGAGTGCAGAGTGACAGTGAGTGCAGAGTGACAGTGAGTGCAGAGTGACAGTGAGTGCAGAGTGACAGTGAGTGCAGAGTGAGTGCAGAGTGAGTGCAGAGTGACAGTGAGTGCAGAGTGACAGTGAGTGCAGAGTGACAGTGAGTGCAGAGTGACAGTGAGTGCAGAGTGACAGTGAGTGCAGAGTGACAGTGAGTGCAGAGTGACAGTGAGTGCAGAGTGACAGTGAGTGCAGAGTGACAGTGAGTGCAGAGTGCGTGCAGAGTGACAGTGAGTGCAGAGTGCGTGCAGAGTGACAGTGAGTGCAGAGTGCGTGCAGAGTGACAGTGAGTGCAGAGTGCGTGCAGAGTGACAGTGAGTGCAGAGTGAGTGCAGAGTGACAGTGAGTGCAGAGTGACAGTGAGTGCAGAGTGCGTGCAGAGTGACAGTGAGTGCAGAGTGACAGTGAGGGCAGAGTGACAGTGAGGGCAGAGTGCGTGCAGAGTGACAGTGAGTGCAGAGTGACAGTGAGGGCAGAGTGCGTGCAGAGTGACAGTGAGTGCAGAGTGACAGTGAGGGCAGAGTGCGTGCAGAGTGACAGTGAGTGCGGAGTGACAGTGAGTGCGGAGTGACAGTGAGTGCGGAGTGACAGTGAGTGCAGAGTGACAGTGAGTGCAGAGTGCGTGCAGAGTGCGTGCAGAGTGACAGTGAGTGCAGAGTGACAGTGAGTGCAGAGTGACAGTGAGTGCAGAGTGACAGTGAGTGCAGAGTGACAGTGAGTGCAGAGTGACAGTGAGTGCAGAGTGACAGTGAGTGCAGAGTGACAGTGAGTGCAGAGTGACAGTGAGTGCGGAGTGACAGTGAGTGCAGAGTGACAGTGAGTGCAGAGTGCGTGCAGAGTGCGTGCAGAGTGACAGTGAGTGCAGAGTGACAGTGAGTGCAGAGTGACAGTGAGTGCAGAGTGACAGTGAGTGCAGAGTGACAGTGAGTGCAGAGTGACAGTGAGTGCAGAGTGCGTGCAGAGTGACAGTGCGTGCAGAGTGACAGTGCGTGCAGAGTGACAGTGCGTGCAGAGTGACAGTGCGTGCAGAGTGACAGTGCGTGCAGAGTGACAGTGCGTGCAGAGTGACAGTGCGTGCAGAGTGACAGTGAGTGCAGAGTGAGTGCAGAGTGACAGTGAGTGCAGAGTGCGTGCAGAGTGACAGTGCGTGCAGAGTGACAGTGAGTGCAGAGTGCGTGCAGAGTGCGTGCAGAGTGACAGTGCGTGCAGAGTGACAGTGAGTGCAGAGTGAGTGCAGAGTGACAGTGAGTGCAGAGTGAGTGCAGAGTGCGTGCAGAGTGCGTGCAGAGTGACAGTGAGTGCAGAGTGACAGTGAGTGCAGAGTGACAGTGCGTGCAGAGTGACAGTGAGTGCAGAGTGACAGTGAGTGCAGAGTGACAGTGAGTGCAGAGTGACAGTGAGTGCAGAGTGACAGTGAGTGCAGAGTGAGTGCAGAGTGAGTGCAGAGTGACAGTGAGTGCAGAGTGACAGTGAGTGCAGAGTGAGTGCAGAGTGACAGTGAGTGCAGAGTGACAGTGAGTGCAGAGTGACAGTGAGTGCAGAGTGACAGTGAGTGCAGAGTGACAGTGAGTGCAGAGTGACAGTGAGTGCAGAGTGACAGTGAGTGCAGAGTGACAGTGAGTGCAGAGTGACAGTGAGTGCAGAGTGACAGTGAGTGCAGAGTGACAGTGAGTGCAGAGTGACAGTGAGTGCAGAGTGACAGTGAGTGCAGAGTGACAGTGAGTGCAGAGTGACAGTGAGTGCAGAGTGACAGTGAGTGCAGAGTGACAGTGAGTGCAGAGTGACAGTGAGTGCAGAGTGCGTGCAGAGTGACAGTGAGTGCAGAGTGAGTGCAGAGTGACAGTGAGTGCAGAGTGAGTGCAGAGTGACAGTGAGTGCAGAGTGACAGTGAGTGCAGAGTGACAGTGAGTGCAGAGTGACAGTGAGTGCAGAGTGACAGTGAGTGCAGAGTGACAGTGAGTGCAGAGTGACAGTGAGTGCAGAGTGCGTGCAGAGTGACAGTGAGTGCAGAGTGCGTGCAGAGTGACAGTGAGTGCAGAGTGCGTGCAGAGTGACAGTGAGTGCAGAGTGCGTGCAGAGTGACAGTGAGTGCAGAGTGCGTGCAGAGTGACAGTGAGTGCAGAGTGACAGTGAGTGCAGAGTGACAGTGAGTGCAGAGTGACAGTGAGTGCAGAGTGAGTGCAGAGTGAGTGCAGAGTGACAGTGAGTGCAGAGTGACAGTGAGTGCAGAGTGAGTGCAGAGTGAGTGCAGAGTGACAGTGAGTGCAGAGTGACAGTGAGTGCAGAGTGACAGTGAGTGCAGAGTGACAGTGAGTGCAGAGTGACAGTGAGTGCAGAGTGACAGTGAGTGCAGAGTGACAGTGAGTGCAGAGTGCGTGCAGAGTGACAGTGAGTGCAGAGTGCGTGCAGAGTGACAGTGAGTGCAGAGTGCGTGCAGAGTGACAGTGAGTGCAGAGTGACAGTGAGTGCAGAGTGACAGTGAGTGCAGAGTGACAGTGAGTGCACAGTGAGTGCAGAGTGACAGTGAGTGCAGAGTGACAGTGAGTGCAGAGTGACAGTGAGTGCAGAGTGACAGTGAGTGCAGAGTGAGTGCAGAGTGAGTGCAGAGTGAGTGCAGAGTGAGTGCAGAGTGAGTGCAGAGTGAGTGCAGAGTGAGTGCAGAGTGAGTGCAGAGTGAGTGCAGAGTGACAGTGAGTGCAGAGTGCGTGCAGAGTGACAGTGCGTGCAGAGTGACAGTGCGTGCAGAGTGACAGTGCGTGCAGAGTGACAGTGCGTGCAGAGTGACAGTGCGTGCAGAGTGACAGTGCGTGCAGAGTGACAGTGCGTGCAGAGTGACAGTGCGTGCAGAGTGACAGTGCGTGCAGAGTGACAGTGCGTGCAGAGTGACAGTGCGTGCAGAGTGACAGTGCGTGCAGAGTGACAGTGCGTGCAGAGTGACAGTGCGTGCAGAGTGACAGTGCGTGCAGAGTGACAGTGCGTGCAGAGTGACAGTGCGTGCAGAGTGACAGTGCGTGCAGAGTGACAGTGAGTGCAGAGTGACAGTGAGTGCAGAGTGACAGTGCGTGCAGAGTGACAGTGCGTGCAGAGTGACAGTGCGTGCAGAGTGACAGTGAGTGCAGAGTGCGTGCAGAGTGACAGTGAGTGCAGAGTGCGTGCAGAGTGACAGTGAGTGCAGGGTGACAGTGAGTGCAGAGTGACAGTGAGTGCAGAGTGACAGTGAGTGCAGAGTGACAGTGAGTGCAGAGTGACAGTGAGTGCAGAGTGACAGTGAGTGCAGAGTGACAGTGAGTGCAGAGTGACAGTGAGTGCAGAGTGACAGTGAGTGCAGAGTGACAGTGAGTGCAGAGTGACAGTGAGTGCAGAGTGACAGTGAGTGCAGAGTGCGTGCAGAGTGACAGTGAGTACAGTCACTCAGCACCACCACATTATCAGTCAGAACCACCACAGCATCACTCAGAACCACCACAGCACCACTCAGCACCACCACAGCATCACTCAGCACCACCACAGCACCACCATAGCACCACTCAGCACCACCACTGCATCACTCAGCATCACCACAGCCCCATTCAGCACCACCACAGCATCACTCAGCACCACCACAGCACAAATATGTTCTCTCAATGTTTCAAGCTTTATTACAAATGTCACAAAAATATGTTAATATTTCACTTCTGTTCTTGGATTTTGTTACAATAAAATACACTGAACATAATCTTCACAAAAGTTATTTACAAAAGTTTAAGCTATTGCCATTATAAATTACAATCACTTTTATTAAGTATTAAAAAAAATTAAAAGCCATTGTTATTTGTAATATCAATACATCTAAGTCACGTAAATACAAATGTTGCATTACAAATGCTATAGGTGTCACATTTGCGAAAGTTATAACTATTGGCATTGTAAATGACAAAGCTATTAATTTAGCTATTTTCAAAACCAACACATAAATGAACATTTGGTGAATTTCCATTAAAATATTTGACTTTTTTACTAAGATATTATTATACTGTTTTATGCAAACAAAATTTAGATACTGCATAAATAACTTTAATAAAACATATTTTATATGAAGCTTTTTATGTAAAAAAAAACTATAGCATAAAGCAAAAAACAATTGCCATTTACAATGCTAATAGCTCAAACTTAAATAATGCGAGACCTATTGCATTGCAAATGCTTGTTTACTGCCAGCCTTACTTCCCGTAAACAAGGACTAAAAGTACAAAATGTGTGTTTAAGCACCACGTGCAGGTTTTCAAAATACATAAATAAAAGGCATTGTCATTTACAATGCCAATAGCTCAAACTCTCGCAAATGCGAGACCTATTGCATTGCAAATACTTGTTTGTTTTAAGTTGGCAGGTCTACTGTGCCATTAGCTCACTCCAGTGTTTGATTGACGGAGAGAGGGGAAGAGTTGAGAGAGTGTGTGCCCTTAGTTTACTGCTGGATAGCTTCTGCTTTTATTGCGAGAGTGTCTATAGACCTGCCTGTGTTTGAGATCATGTTCTAATGCTTTCTAACACCTGCCTTTATCCTGTTCTTTCCTCACTGCTTACTCTTGGAGATAGAGTTCGCCAGAAGGGCTTGCCCCAGAGGTACTGTCTAATCATCTCTTGCATTGTGCCCCAGCTGTGCTTTGATTGTCGTCCGTGAATGAGCAGGAGTGCCCAACAATCACCAATTCACATTTCACTGGGGCTTGTATTACTCTATGGGATGGAAGAGGAAGCGCCCATTGTCGGGAACCCTTATGAGGGGGACAGTACCCGTCTCGAAAGTTGGGATTGGGAACACATTTGTGTGGAAATAATCACATTGCCAATCATTAAGAAAATGCTGTCAAACTTCGAAGACCACGAGGAGCGAGGTAGCACACAAGGCTGTCAGAGTAAAGTGGTTATGATAATCAAGGGGGGCGGGATATGTGCAGAGATTCCAGATGCCCTAACATTGCGAAGAGGTTTGAGCCATGAGACCCCCCGCATGGGTTTAAATCCCCACCCCTTTATATTCAGAATTGCAGCACTGGGGACACTTTTATTAGGATTTCTTCTTTTCCCCATTGTCAGTGATAAACTTAAGTTGATGTTTACCACAATTATGACCGATAACTGAACAGAATAAAACTAGAAGGGTATGCCCTTTCCTCTTTTATTGAAATTCTGCACCTGTAAGCAAGGGGACCCATTTATTTCTCACCAAGACCCCAGGCTTAGTTTGCTTTCCAGTTGGGCCTTGAGATAGGTGCACTCATTCTTATCCTTGTCTACATTGTGCTCAAAATACATATTCTGCTGCGCCAAATAGTGATTAATGATTTGTGGTGTTATTTTATTGCATTGTAGAGGTAGAACAGAAATTCTGAAACATTGTCTTTTTGCACAGCTTGGATCTATCAGAACTTGCAAAAGCTGCCAAAAAGAAGCTGCAAGCGGTAAGCACTGATGTTATTAGTCTTTCTTTTCTCGGACTGACTCATTTATTCAAAACAAGATTCCACTGTGCTTTGCCGGTCTGTCTCGTTTGGTCATAGGGATGCTGCAAAGTCAGGGTTGCTTCCTTCCATCATTCTTGACTTGAGAACACATTAACCAGATTATTTTATTTTCTTGCGGGTTAAGGACACCTTAGTTAGTTACTTGGATCATAATTAGTATGAGACACTCTTACTTGGTACTATATGGTCACAGCACATTTCATTCTTCTTTTGACTTTCACCCCAGACGCCCTTTCTAACTTCTGGAACAGTATAAGGGCCACTTATTTGGACAGAAGATACTTTGTTCCCAGTTGGAGGAACAAACCTGGATTCTAGTTTAACCAACTGTTTGTATATCCAGGGAGGTAGGCGGCTCTTATATGGACATACTACACAATGGTTTCTGTTGAGCAGGCGGTGTTTTTTTGGTCTCTGGTGGATAGCCCACACTATGCAATGGACAGCCCGCATTGTTAGGAAGCATGCCAAATGAAACTAATAGGACACAGCAATATTGGATCACAGAAAGACTCACCACCCTTTAATCCCAGTCCACGCTTTGTTCCCATTTGTACAGACCACTGTTTGTTCCCATTTGGGTCTCCGTCACTGTCTTTTCAGTTGCATGGCTTACACTTTGTACTCAATGAGCAAACAGCACTAAGTACCCACATGGACACACCACCCTGTGGTCTGTGTTTGACAGATCAAATGTTAACTGTGTTCTCCTTCCTCCTCTTGCAGCTGAGCAACCATCTATTTGAAGAGTTGGCAATGGATGTCTATGACGAAGTTGACCGGCGGGAAAATGATGCAGGTAAGAAGCAGGACTGTAACTTATAAAGAGTGAATTGGCCCTATAGAAGAATGAAGAAAGGTTGGCGACCGCCTTTGACAGCTAATCTTTAGTATTTAATAACACAGAAAGCCGTAATAGCTCATATTATCTGAGGGGAAACGCATTGCAAAATTAGTATTTGAAAACTATGTGCATAACAATTTTTTCTGATCTATTTAGAAAACTTATTTCTGCTGCATGAACGTGAACACCACTTTATCTTTTACCACAATATAGGAACTCTGAGATATAAAGTAATAAATTCAGATGAGAACTTTCCTCTTTAGGGAAGGTGGGGATTCAGTATGAGAAAACAAGATTCCAATCCATATTAGGAGTACATGTTTATGCCTGGCGGGAGATATATGGCCACAAGGGCATTCCCAAATCGTTATTTTGATTATTTATTGTGAAGTAGCCAGTTTCCACCTCTATCTCTGAAGCAAAAATTCTGATGGTAATAGTAATATTTTTTACTCTGGCTCACAATTTGACATTCACCTTATTGGCAATGAAGACCACATGTATGCCCTTATTAAGTCATTAGTAATGTATAGCTTTTTCCCACTGCTACCACATTTTTGTGCGGCAAGCAAGCCTGGAGTAGTAGATGTTCTATGAAAGTTGTTTTTGAATCGAGGCAAGAAAAGTTAAATATATTGTATTTTCATTGGATTTATATAGCACTTACTACCTGAAGTCTGCATCAAAGTGGTTTAAATTTACTGTACTCTTAATAATCATAAATTAAGGATTGCAGTGTATTCCAAACATTTTGCCAAATTTGATAGAGGAATGTCTCCTTAGTGGCACCTGTTCAAAATGGACTCTTTGGTTTATACATGCATAAGTGAACAAGGACTTCGACCGAAATCCGACAATATAAAACTCACATACATTAAAAAAGAAAAAAACATAACACAGTGTAAAGATACCAGTTACACAGCAAAGTTGAATACAAAGATGATTAAGAAAATAAATTATTAAAACATATAGTCTGTTTGAGGCAATAACTGTACTTCTTAAGTAGATACATTGTTGGCATTATCATAGTGCATAAAATTGTCGTCTTTGGGGGTAATAAATGATTCAGTGAGGGTCCTTCGATTCCAGTAATTGTTAAGTGGGGCCCACAGAAGTCAAAAGGTTAATAATAATAACCTTGAATTTGTAAAGCACACAGCTACCGCCGAAGTGGTTTCCCGGCACTGGGGACCCTCGGGAAGATTAAGCGAGCTATTGCCCAGAGTTACATGGTGCTGGGCTGACCTGGCGCCGGGGATCAAACCGTGAACCCTGTGGTCCGGAGTCAGGCACCTTGGCCGCTGCGCCACACCTCTTCCACAAAAGGTTAAGAACCATTGTTCTATAGGAAAAGATCTAGCAGGAACTTCTTTTGCTCTAAGATCTCACTAAAAAGGAGTCCTCTTAAAGTGTACTCCTGAGTGTGAATTAACGGGAAACCCCAACAAAGCACTGCTAGGAGCCCTAAAACATAAGCACTAATAAGACCAAACTAAATTTTCACAGCTTGAGCTGAGAATAGAGTTTATTAATTCCAACTGGCATAATGTCCTCACTTCAGTACGATTAAGTAAACTTCAGTGTGTTTATGGAATAGTTTCAAACGCATAAATCAATGTGGGAGCGATTATTCATTTGTAAATAGAAATCAAACATTTAAAATGTTGATGTCGAGCTACACTAAAAAAATGACCAGACCTTTTTTGAGCACTTGTCCCTTTAATCTCCCTTTACTCTTGTCTGAATGATATTGGGTTTATTACTGAGATGTGAACCAAATATTCTTCCAAGGTATGGATACGTCCTACACAGTTTTGAGTTTCTCCGCACCAGATATCCAAACATAGTTAGCAAACTGTATATGCCTCTCCCCTCTAAAATTCAATGCTTTACTTTTTACACTAATTTTTTTAATTCATAAGTATTTTCAATAATTGAACCACACAAAATGCAGACACATATATACAAATTATAAAATATTTAATGAATTCATAAACTCATCATCCATATTATATTCTGTTTGATGTGCTTGCACTACTCCCATTATGCAATTTGAGGATACAAACTTAATTTTTAGCATCTGATTTCAAAAGTCTTCACATTTACAGAATGGTTTAAAATGTTCAATTATACATGTTGCCTCTTTATTTAAAAAAACATTTGATTGATCTCCTAATTTTATTTCATTTTCTAAGCACTTGCTAAGCCAGGATTTTCCCAGTAACATGGCAATGCGAGTGCAGGAAGAACAGACATTTTGCCTGTAGTGGTGCTTACCACCAATCTAGGCAAAAAATCGGGTTCCATAGCTCCAGAGTACCTAGCTCCATATATATATTTAATTGTATTTACATTAGGAGAATTGTATCTAACATTTCTTACTTGCCTTCCAGGTTACTCAAGTCAAGCGATTTGCAGATCATTTAAGCTATAGGGCTATGTCAGATAATCATTACTGATTAGAAAATGTGTGAGGTAGTCTTGGTTCCAGTATTTCAGGCAATTATGGACCAAAATGGTCTTAAATTCAAGATACTAAATCCGTGTGTAAATTAGTTCACTCTGGTCTTTTTGCAATTCTTTTCGAATGCAGCTCAGCACCTAAAATCTTCTCTGCGCCATGCCCCTAATCTTTCCTGAGTCTCAGAATAGTGCAAATATTGACTGTGTATTAGGCTATTAAGTTCTGCAAACATGTATTCATCTATATTATCAATTGTCTTGATCTTTTGAAAATTATATTTGTTTTGTTGAGACGGGTGAGTTTTAAAAATCAATTTCATGAAAGATCCATATTCTTCTATAATATTACTCTTAAGAAATGTGTTTAACTGCATTAAATAGGTGGATTTGTAGAGCAGGTATATATGTCTAGGATTCTAACTTATTTGGCTAAGAGACTTCTCAATCAGAGCTTAACCATCTTTTACATTTTAACAGTCAATGTTTTCCAGAACAAGGGTTACGTTGCAGGAGAGAATATGATCACTCAATTCATTAACTGTGAATATCCAAGAGAAATTGTAAACCCTTATGAGAAGTAATGATGTAATTGATTATAGCCCTTGGAAGATATATTGATCATGCTTGCTGGAACGTAGTTTTCTAAACAACTGTTTACAACTAAGCAGCCCGATTCCCTTAGTTCTCCCAAAAGAGGTTTCTCTTGCTTGTCAGCTTTAACTTGCATCAGGAACTGTGCCTCTGGGATGTTCCAGGACTCTTCCCTTTCTTAAGCCCATTAGATTTCCAAGGCCTGATTAGAGTTTTGGCATTCAGATCTCCCATGATTAATATATAGCTGGTTTGTTCCCTTTCAATAACTTGTATGATGAACTCCTGTTGACTGCAAAAGATTCTCCAACGAGTAGCTTGTGAGCTACTGGTAGCTCTCCACCTACCTGTGAGTAGCTCTCCTGTGTGCCGCTCAGCCTATCAAATTAGAAGCTTTGATTTGGTTGATTTAATATTTGTATACCAAAATTGAAACGTGTATTTGATATGAACATTTGTATTTTTAGAACCCGTAATTCCCAAAATATAATTATAACTGATATTTAAATGACAAATCATATAACATTAGGAGACTTATTCCTAATATTTTACCTTGGTGTCATGGAGTATTGCAGCTGTGGCTGTTATGTATTACCCTTGTAGAGGCATTCCAAATGGGCTAAGCCTTTTTAACAGTACTGCTGGCAATCTTACACTGAGGTGATCATGATTGGGAATGCATAGGGTGGACACTAATGTAATCTTGTCTGATATGTACAACACTAATAATATAAGTAGCTCACAATGATTTTCATTGAAAGTAAGTAGCTCTTTATAGTGAGATGGTTGGAGAACCCTAATCTATATATTGTGGCCTTTGTAGTAAATATAGACTGACAAATAGCCAAGGTTGGTGTTAAAGATACAAATTAAGTTTGATATTTGTGATTTATTGCTTGGATTATTGAATATTGTATAAGACCACTTGTAGTCAGTAGACAATAATATCTCAATTGTACCTCAAGCATTACCTTTCCTTGCACTCTTTGCTGGGGGACTAATCGTATAATATTTATCCAGACGAATATCCGCAATAGCAGACTTTTCTCGAGCTAAACTTATTCCTGCATTAGTATTAATCAACAGTAACTTTGTGGGTGGGTCAGAGAGGAGCCCTGCTGCATTCAGGAGAATATTGCCAATTTTCTGTTAAAATTATTGAGGAGAATGGCGTTGAGGTAACTTATTTAACACTCCTGCCACCCACGACCAAGCCACTATAGTCATCCCTCAGGAGCATATTATGAACCTGAGGTTACTTTTGAAGGATTGAAACCTTGCTACAATTTGGGCCCAAGTTTACTGCAGTTGAAGCAAATAAACAAACAAACCATTTCCATAGTTTTTGCTCCTTTAATCCATCCATTCAGATATCTCTGTAATACAATCACAACAGTGGTGTTCCAGTTGGCTGGTAAATGTATGGTTAGGGCATTTTGACCCCCTATATGCTCCTCTCAGTGGATTAAGGTAACTACTTTAGCTGAGATTGAGAGTAGAATTTTTGTCAGGTAATGGGTATTGTTTGCATAAGCAGACATCAGTTTGCTTATTCTTTAGAATTAAAATGCTGAAAATTGGAATGGGACCCAACAGTAATTCATATATGCCCATTGCCCTCAACCCTTCCTACTGGTGATTAATAAAAAAAAAGAATAACACTCATCCGTGTCTAACGTCCAAGTTCAATCTTTGTATATTTTATATGTTGTGGCTGATATGAGAGGCAAAGATAGAGGCCAAGAAGGCACATTTTTAGAGGGAATCCATAAATAATATGCAATCCTATTGTAAATGTACATATCTGTTTCAGTAATAGATGTTTTGGTGAGTGCACGTCTACACTTAAATTGATGCAGTTATGATAAATGTAGTAGTGACGAGTAGAGCATACTGACAGAGCAGAGGATGTGATGCTGAAAGAGAGCAACTTTTTAGCTTCCACTATCCAACTCTGGAAACATGCTTTATATCTGGTGAATGCATTTGTTTTTGCTCTGAAGGAACACATCTTACTTGCAACTCAGTCTCAAAAATAAGAATTGTATTTCAGTTTTGAGGTAAAGCTGGGTAATGTTATAACAGATGAGGCTGTTGAAAGATCCACGTATGTTGTAAATTCACGATCAGTATTTAAATTAATTGAGGATAGAAGACTAATCTATATTCCATGCAGTCTCAAAATGCTGTATAGGAGTGTTCTTAGTGCTGCACAATAATTTATGGAGATTATAATGCTATATTATTCCTTCATATTCCTTATCAATCAATATCAATTATGTTTATTGTGGTATGGGTGTTTAAACTAGATGTGAAAATAAACGATGAACAAGTTAATTTTAGGTTGCCTGTTATTGAAAAAAAGGCAATGCTTTGCAACATGATTCCAACAGAGATTTACCCCGTGGCTCATCACCACCAATTTTCTTTAGTGGAGAACATTCCTATTTTTAGAGTTCATACTTTCTATGACTAACAGTATTGATTTTTCAGTCGATTCTTTGATTATCTCTGGTATCCAAAGCTTCCACTTTGAAGCATACAGTGTCTGAACTTGTATCTAAACTACCATGATAATACAAAAACCATACAGCCCTGCGTTAAGGTTGATAATTGTTCTTGCATAAACAGGTGTTTTCTGAGATTCTGCTGCAAGTCTTTGACATCTTGGGGAAGAAGGGTGTCTTCACAGTCCATTGATTGCATTTGTGTTTCAGTAGAGATCTGAGATTAATGTAAAGATTATGAAACTGTCTCGTGCTCAGTCTCTATTCACAAGTGGTGAAACTAGAAGTATCACCTTAGAAATAGAAAAAATTAAGAGTGAGGGTTTAGAAATTAGGAGTGGCGGAATTGCTGAAAGGTCAGATGAATTATTATGGAGAAGATATGTTGAAATAGCGTTATGAAGCAGCCTACTAAGAAATCATGACATTTCCTTTGGGGCCCCCTATTTTCCTCACACCCCTACACCCCTCCCTCCAAGAGAAGTAGACAGGTGGGAGCACAGTCATTCTAATGCATAGGCTCGTTCATGGTAGTAGACTTTACCTGAGGGAAATCATTGGAAAAAAATGTTGCATTTTATCTTCCTTTGCCTGAAATTTCATGCTAAAAAAAGAAGGTTTTGTGCTGTTTTAAGCTGTATATTAAAACAATGGACAATGCCAATAGGTCTGGCATAAGAATAAAAGTGCATTTTGTGTTATTAATTGGTTTAAGCCCTTAGTAATTCATCCTATATGCACTCCGTCACTCATCTTTGCACTAATGCATCCATTTACCTTCCCACAAACTCATTGTTGCATTCACAATCGGACAAAATCATACTAAAACATACACAAACTCAACGATATATGCAAGAAAAATTAAAATTATTCAAGTAGAAAAAAAGAAAAGATGTTGCATATGGTTGCTATAGCAAAACTAAACCTCGCATCAGGTTTCAGTCTTGCATTAATATTCTACATAGTCTATCTATTTTTTAAGGTTCCAGTATGGCCACCACTGTGAGATTCTTTTGGCCATCTAAGAATGGTAAAATAATGATATACTGTGGACAACAGCATTCCATAATGGTTGCCTGGTTTAGAGGAATTGGTCTTACAGGAAGTGGCGCCCTGCAGATTAAATGAGTGACAAGCAAGTGCCCCATTAACACTGCCTAAAGTATCCTCTTTAAAAACAAGCATTTGCAATGTAATAGATCTCGCATTTGCGAGAGTTTAAGCTATTGGCATTGTAAATGGCAATGCCTTTTATTTATCCGTTTTGATAATTAACACATACATAAAGGGCATTATCATTTACAACGCCAATAGCTGAAACTCTTGTAAATGCGAACCCTATTTGACTTCAAAGAAGCGGCTGCTATTGTCCTGGGCTGCTCGGAAAGTGAAAGCGTGCATGGCGTGCTTAATGTTGCAGGAAAGAATGTTGTACCTGCAGTAGGAGAAACTCATGAAAGAAAATAGTGCTTACAGATTAAATATGATATACCGTGTAACAGTAGTAAAAGGGCTTGTCCTCATGGGAGGTTACAAATGAAGATAAGGCAGTACTAAGGAGGAACTAACAAGCCTATTTATGCATCAGAAGCCAGCATTTACAAAAGGACTATGACACAAGCCTATAATACATATTAGGCGGAGAGTGGGCAGAGCGAATACAGCATGCCCAGCAGAGCAGTGCATGAGCATTTTTTCTATTTTTTTCCCTATTTTGCTCCCCACCCGTGCATTCTTTTTTTGCGATATTTGTGTTTTTTTGTGAGGTTCATTGTTTCCCACCCTGAGGAAGCCTCCCTTCTTCTTTTGGGGCGGTATTCTACGCCCTATTCGAGCTCGTTGCTTCGCCTAGAAATTATGGTATTCATCTTGCTTGAGATTCTGATTCAGCTCGTAGTTGATCTTTTATTTGCTCAATAAAGGTTTCTACCTCTCTGGGGTCTCTAATGTTGTGCATTTTATTTTTCCACATGATCCTTAATGCGGCGGGGAATTTCATCTGGACATTGGCTCCAAGAGATTTTAGTTCTTGCATATATTGTCCTAACTCCCATTGTCTGTCTTGGGTAGTCTTGGACATGTCTGAGCGAATCCTGAAGGACCAGTTGTCCTCTTTCAAAGTACCATGTTTTAAACCTTCACTTAGTAGTCTTTCTTTCAGTGTATATGTTTTAAAATTTATCAGGATCTTTCTCGGTGTCTTCCTGTCTTTGTTTTTCCTGAAAGGGTCACGATGTACCCTCTGTATGTCATCAGTAAGATTGACTTCCTTGACCCATAAGAAGTGTTTTTCAAAAAGAGAAACAATACATTTTTTGATGTCCGTACCCTCCAGGTTCTCCGGTACATTAAGGACCCTTAAATTATTCCTTCTCGCCTGGCGGCCGGATAGGAGTCCCCGGCTGTGAGCTCCGCGCTCGCCGCGCACAAGACAATGATCATGGACAGCTAGACGAACAGGAAAAAACGTAGTAGATCACTTCTCAAATACCTCTCTATAAGGGGATGGGTGCACGAGATCCTGAGACTTTTCATGCAGCATACGGCGGTCCCTGGGCAGCAGCATCGGACGCCAACAGAGGTTGCCGGAGCATAGTTGCAAGATTGTCCTTCCGCTTCCGGGGCATAAGCGGCAGCGACAGCCACAGCAACGGCAGTAACGCGGACGAGGCACTCTTCCCGGCCCTGAAACAAACACAGTCCCGGGTGAGGAGCAGAGGCAGAGGCACTGCTGAGCTGATACTGAACCGGATAAACTCGGCAAAATCGGAGACAAAGATCACACGCTGCAAAGAAGGAGACTACGAGATCGTAGAAGGGAGAAGGCTGCTCACCAGGGCTTGGGTGCAACAGGAATCCATGAGAAAGGTACAGGGGAGGGTCGGAGGTGAGGGAGTGACTGTACTTGATTTACTTGTGGGCTGTGGGGGAAATAGGGTCACAAAGAGCAACAGTGGAGAATCGTATGATTTGTACTAATTCATTTGCTGGCTGAGGTATTATCAACCGCAACAGGCAATGCAGTTTGCCATCTCATTCTCCTACTCACTGACCTTGTTAGCAGGAAGGAAAGGCCATACCTCACCTGGCTTCAGCTCAGGTACATAGAGCACCGCTCTGGCGAAGGGAATAAAAAAGCTCTTTACACTATGGAAATTACAATCCATCAAACTGCATTGCCTGTTGCGGTTGATAATACCTCAGCCAGCAAATGAATTAGTACAAATCATACGATTCTTGCACATGGTAATTAATATACTAATAGTGCCTTGTCTGTTTTTTCTTTTGTATGTATCTGGTGTCTCACATTGGACTTTTGCATTATGAAGCCAGGAAGATGGTAACAGATCACGTTTAAGGTGATATTACTTCTTTTTATCATTAGCAGTAGCATTAATGGTCCTGAAGAAGCAGCAGGAGACCACCTGGCTCCGTTTGTCTGCAGAAACATGTCGACCTAAGATACTTCCTAGTAGTTATTTGTTACACTACTACCTGCACTGTTTTTATTGACTTTGGGATTGAATGGGGTACAGAATAAATGTTTTTTCCCCTGTCACTACCCAATCTTAACATAATCTTGCTTTACTGTTCACTGATTCACTTTCACACCTTCTTTCTTTGCACTGCTATTCAGTCATCTACAGACATTCTTACCTTCCCTCACAATACGTGTGGTATAGAGTAGGCTTATAACATCTGTCAATCTATTGTAGACACTCGACCTTTTAAATATGAGGGTCCCCAGATGATGAAGGGCAGTCTCGTTAGTTGACTGATGGGAACTTGCATATTTGGATGAGTTTCCACAGTTAAGATTTTCTTTGATTCACACAGATACATGCTTTAGTTAGTTGGTTGACTTACTGCTATTTTTTGTTGGTGTTACGTAATTAGGGGTCATAGCAGTTTAGGTCGGTAAACCTTCCCCTAGGACCCTCAACCCCCAGTGTTTTTGTTGCTCTCCACTTCTTAGCCAGGCGCAAGGCGGGGGAAGGCCCAGCTGTTTCACATCCAGCTGTGTGTCCCGGCGACCCCGCCCAGCAGAGGAATACATAAGCAGGACTGGCTTTGGTGTTTTGGAATCCCGGGCAGCCACGGGAAAAACAGTGCATTCGTGGAAGGCCTTATCCCTTGCGAGGCACTACGCCGCTCGCCTGCCTGGCGTGAAATGTCAAAGTGGGCCACAGTGTGAGGATGCCGCCATATGGCGAGGCCCTGAAAGACAAGTGAGGAGCAATTTGCCAGTGGGGGCCCTCAGTAATATGGAGGAGACCGTAGAAACTGGGACAACGTACATTTGGCAGCATGCCAGAAAAGCGACACCGCTGACTCCTGCACTAAACAAAAATCTAATTGGCAAATCGCTCAACAGAGACTATAGGAGCAGGAAGCTGACTGTCTGCATCCTGATCGGCCCCCAGCAGCAGCGCGTTTCTCTTGTTTACTCTGGGCGCGTGAAGAACCTGTAACTAATATACAAACAAATGAAAGTGAAAGGCACGCCGTGAGCATGCACATTGGCGTGCCCTGCGGCTCGTGCCCAGTGGTGGCGCATGCGGGGTTCGTCTCTGTGCTTGAGGAGTGCTGCGCGGCTCGCGAGGTTGTGGGAGGGGGCCGCCAAAGCAACAAAAAAGCAGCCCCTGCATACCATGCTGCGCGCCCAAGGAGCCTGCCTGCCCGAGAAGAGCTACCGGAGACGACCAAGGCGGGGGAGTGACGACACTGCCGTGCCTGCGAGCGCCGAGCTGCTGCGACAAAGTGCACTGAAGCAAAGAGCCTCACCAGCCTGTGATAACTTTTTAGCCGCAGTGCAAGCTTAACTGTAACGTACAATTGCGTGCGGCTTGCAGGGAGGGGCGCCAGCTGAACATGTTAAACAATAAAAGTGAACGTTAATGAACGCACACATTTCTCGTGTGCTTGTTACTGAAGCTCTGGCGGAAGGACGGCACCACTTATTTCCTCTCATGAAAGTACATGGCGTAAATCTTGCAGATAGCAAGCGCCAGCTCAACATGATTAAGAATGAAACTGAAAGTTAATGAACGGCAGACTGCAACAGCTCACAGTCACAGTGGATGCTAGCGCCTGTTCACGCACGCGTCTACATTTCCAATCTGGCCTGCAGCCTGTGTGCCCCCATCTCTTGTCTCCCTTGAGAGGCAAGTGGACAACAATAGAGCTCGCTGGCGACAGCGATTTTGCGCTGCAGCGCCAGGCGAGATTTGAAAATTAAATAAAAAGAGGTTAAGTAAAGAAGTGAAAGTGAAACTACAAAAGTAGAAAATTGAAAACTGGTCGCTTGCGACTTCATCTATATTTCCCACATGCAATGTGCTCAAACTCTGAATCTAGCAGGTTTATGAGGAGTGATTTCAGCTGTTGCAGCGGTCTCACTGGACTATAAGTCAGTGCCTTATGACAATGTGCAGTACAGTACACAGCTTCCCAAAATGAAAATGAACCCTTTCAGAGTTTCACCTTATCCAGATCCGGTTTAGTGTGGCTTCATAGCAAGTGTTGTGTTACGCTCCTGTATCTGTGCAAAACAGCAGCTTTATATACATGTGAAGGACAACCCCCAGGCACCCCCCAACCTTCTAACAAGTCTGTCTCTATTTTCAAGCTATATGGAGCAGAAACTGAACCCTTTTAGGATATACAATAAATCTGCAAAAGTTGCCAAGGTTTATTGAAAGAGTTCCATAGCTGTATCAGATTTGTAATTCCGTTGAGATAGCTTTGCTGCTGCTACTGTCCATTAACAAGCAACACACAACCCACTAGGAGCTTCACCAGCTTCTAGACAACACCCAGTGAGGATTAAAAAAGAATCAAAGCACCGACACAGCACTTTTTGCACCACCGATAACATTCGAACCATCCTGGACCGAGGAGAAACAGCTGCCCTCATCCTGCTTGACCTCACTGCGCCCTTCAAGAGTCTCCCACAGCAACCTCATTAGAAGACTCCACAAGTTTGTCATACAAGGATCCACTCCTTCTTCACACGAAGAACCCAGAGGGGTCAGGCTGCCACCCTTCACACCAAAGACTGAGAACCTGGTATGTGGAGTCCCACAGGGTTTCTACCTCAGTCCCATCCTTTTCAACATATACATGCCACCGCTTGCCAACATCATACAATCACAATTCATCACGACATCTCCCATGCCAAAGACACCCAACTCATCCTCTCTCTGATGGACAAGACAGCCATCACCAGACCAACTGCATGACCATGGTAGCAGACTGATTGCGCTCCAGCTGCCTGAAGCTCAACTCTGACAAGACGGAAGTACTGGTCTTCAGCAACAAGACCTCCCTAAGGGACTCCACATTTTAACCGTCGGAGGTAGGATCAACACCCACAAACCACCATATAAAGGTGTTCAAATTGACCAATCCTTTGTTTCTGTTAGCACCCTGCCTGGCGCACAGAGGTGTTCATTGCTGGTGATCGTGGATAAGGTGGCCTCTGTAATCCTGCATTATGTTGTCACTATTACAGCTTTAATAATATTAATAGCTCAGGACAATTGTCATTAGTTATAAATAGCTGCTATTCCAGAAAGTGCTGGAGGCCTTTTGATCTAATGTGTAATCTTGGTAGAGAATCTCAAAAGAACGCCTTAATGTTTTTACGGAGCATGAAAATCCTTTCAACTTTGCAGCAGTCCTTGAATGTGGAGGATCATGGTCAGAAGTGCAGCATTGAGATTAGTACAGCATGTTATGTCCCTAGATTTTTGTAACATGCATGTCATAAGGTCTAATTCTTTGAAACCTAGCATAGTGAGTTATTTTCAGTTTAAGAAATTTTTATTTTTTTGTTTTGAGAACATACAAGATAATAATACAAGTCATACATGTCAGTCAAATAGATTAATACAGATGATATAGAATGACTATGAATATTAAATCAATTAGGAGGGAGGAGAGAAAGGAAACTAGAAAAGAAAGCTAGAAAAGAAGGATAGAAATGGGAAAAGAAGAGAAGAGAAAGGAAGAGAAACAGAGAAGAAGAGAAGAGGGTATAATAATTAGATGGAGGAATGAGAAGATAAAAAGTTAGATAGGGGAAGCCAGAGAAGATCAGATTTAATTTTCAAGGGTATAGAAGAGGAAGAGGTAGCAATGGCAATACGATGTTCATCACATATGAAATTCCACCAAGTGTGAACAGACAGTTTGGAGTTATCTTTCCAACAAGACAGAATAACTTTGAAAGCAAGAGCAATAAACAAGTCAAGTAATTTTGCACTTGATAAAGCATAGTGAGTTATGAACTGGCATTAAGAATCTGCATGCAAACTGCAAGCCTCAAATTTACATTCTTGCTGTTTTTGACTCAGTTTCTAAAAATGAGTCATGTGAATAGTAAGAAACACGGATTGTAAGTGGTAAATAAATGGTTATTGGTATAACTACTTATATAAACAGATATGCATATAACATTCTTACAAACCATACATATCACTTTAATATAAAGCTTGGAAAAGTTTACCCCCAAAAAAAGCATTGCAAATCCAATAGGTTTCCCCTAAGTGAGAGCTATTGACTTTTGTCAAGTTGTTTTAGCCACGTGTTCAGCAGTGCTGCTGTGCTTCACAGCTAAAAGGAAAGGGGAAAAAGCGCTATGACGCTGTCCAACGTTGGCTTTATCATAGCACCTTTTTCTTTTACTTTTAGCCATGGGACACAGCAGCCGCACTGCTGTACATCATGCAAAAAAATTATTGACAAAGCCAATAGCTTATGTATGTATGTATATGTATGTATAAACCGTTTTGTAACGCGCTCCGTTACTTGGGAGTATCCTGGCGCAAATTGACAGAGGCAGAGAAAAGAACAGCAAGAAAACAACTTAGGTTACACTCCTGAACAGATGGGTTTTCAGGTTTTTCTTGATTGAGCAACAGATTGCATGGAGCGCAGGTGAAGAGGGAGAGCACGAGTTCCAGGCACGAGCCGCGACCACAGCAATCGACTGACCGCCAAGTCTGGCTTGCTTAAAGCGGGGAAGAGACAATTTAAACAGAGTAGATGATCTGAGGGTTCGGGCGGGGGCATAGAGGGCAAATCTCTTTCTCAAATATGCAGGGCCTTGATCGTGGGTTGCTCTAAACGCAAGCACCAAGGATTTAAACAGGATGCGCTGTGATACGGGGAGCCAATGAAGAGTGCGCAAATCAGAGCGCACGCTCTTCCATCTTGGGACGCTGAATAAGAGACGGACAGCAGCATTCTGAATTATTTGCAGGCGTTTAACCAGGTAAGCCGGAATGCCATTAAACAGGGCATTCGCGTAGTCCAGCCTTGCCAGTATGAGAGCCCGAGCAACAGTCTCCTTGGCATCCCTAGGGAGCAATGGGAAGAATTTGCGAAGCATTCTCAACGTGGCAAAGCAGGTACCCGAGAGCTTCTTTATATGGTCCTCGAATCTTAGGTCCTCCCCAAACCAGATGCCAAGGTTTTTCGCGGGCCCCCCATCTCTTTGGGGCTGGGAATGTTCGGGGGCCACAGCGTATTCCTGAACAAGGGGGGGAAGGAACCATAAAAGAGCACCTCAGATTTGTCCTCATTGCATTTCAGCTGGGCCAAGGTTAACCAGCGAAAAACTGAGGACAAACACAAATGGACTGCTGAAGTATCCAGATTGTCGTCTGGCCAGGTGAACAGCAGCTGAGTGTCATCTGCATACCCTATAATCTTAGCCCCATACTGTTCCGCTAAATAAGCCAAGGGGGTGATGTAAATGTTGAACAGTAGGGGACTAAGATTAGATCCCTGAGGGACCCCCGTGAGGAGTGGTTTAGGCTCTGAGGCATGGGGCGGCATCCAGACCTGCTGTGTCCTATCCGATAGAAATGAGGACAACCAGGCCAGAACACCACCACCAATACCAATAGCAGACAGCCTGGCGAGGAGGAGCTCGTAAGGGACGGTATCGAACGCAGCAGAGAGGTCCAATAAAATCAGGACCGCTCTGCCGCCTCCGTCCAGACATTCCCGGATAGACTCCGTCATCTCCACCAGCGCAGTCTCAGTGCTATAGGTCGCCCTGAAACCAGATTGGGCTGGATGAAGAGCATTGGAGGTTTCAACAAAACTCTCCAGTTGCTGATGAACCACTTTCTCACAGATTTTAGCGAGTGCTGGCAAAAGGGATATGGGACGATAGTTCAGAGGGACCGTAGCTTCCAGTCCCGTTTTTTTCAGAAGCGGCAGAAGTTTGGCTCGTTTCCAACCAAGAGGAACCACACCTGAAGCCAGGGAAAGATTCACTATCTGAGTGGTCTCACTACAGACAATTTCTGCCACCTCCGAGAGCACCCGGGCTGGGCACGGGTCAGCGGGAGAGCCGGATTTCAGAGACTGAAGGAGAGGCAGTACATCACACTCAGCAACTTGCGCAAAGTTCGTAAGCTGTTGCCCAGAGCACGGGCATTGTGTGGAACAGGAGTCAGCCGCTGAACAGTCCACGGGCAGCGCCGAGAGTAGGTCCTGTTGAATCCTAGCTATTTTGCTGATGAAAAAGGTGGACAAATACTCGCACCATTGCCCAGAGGAAGGGAGAATAGCAGCATCAGCAACAGGGGATACAAAACTTTTGACAATAGAGAAAATCTCTCTGCTATTATTTTCTGCTTTGGCGATACGCCCTGCATAATAATTCCCTTTAGCTACCTTAATTGCGGCATAATAATCTTTTTGGGCTGTGCGCAGGACAGACTTGGCCTCAGAGCTATACCCACATCTCCACGCTTGTTCCAGTTTTTTGCAGCCTAGTTTCAGCTCCCTCAGCTCAGGGGAGAACCAGGGTTGGGAGGGAGAGCGTCGGAGTCTAGACACGGTAGTGTGTTTAGTGGATACAGTAGCCGCCTGCAGCACCCACTCATTAAACCCGCTGACCGCTTCATCCAAAACCACCGTGGGTTTCGGGCGGGCTCCAGATAGGGCCTTTCTGAACGCGGGCAGGTTGACCTTTTGGGTGTGGCTCGTGGGGGGTGCTCGACCAGTTTCCACCATCTCCCACGCGAACCTGACCAGGTCATGATCAGACCACGTTACTTTTTCTACACTCACAGTCTTAATGGGGAAGTTTGAGCAGACCAAGAAGGTGACCTCCCACATGCGTCGGAGAAGTCACCCATTGCTTGAGCTGTGCAAGGTCGAGAACTTCGCCAAGCCTTCGGGCTTCAGGTGAGTCAAGAGCGTCAGCATGAATATTTAGGTCGCCGACCAAAAGAAATTTTGGAAAACTTAAGGCCCGCAGCACTATATATTCCTCTAGAGAGTCAATAAAATGACTGGCCTGGCCCGGGGGCCTGTAAATCAAAGACCCTCCTAAGGTGAAATGAGGGGAAATTATAAGGGAAAAGTGGAGAACCTCGCCCCCGGCATCCGCAACAGGCAGCTCAGAGGCGAAGCGCCACCCCTCCTTAAAAATAACGGCTAGTCCACCCCCTCTGCCCAAAGGCCTATCAACCCTAGCAATCTTGAAACCTCTGGGGACGGCAAGTTCCACACTTGGGGCGGATGTGCTGGTCATCCACGTCTCCGTGATGAACAGCACCTCCAACTGGCCATCCACCAGTAGTTCAAAAAATCGGCGGCATGTCTCACCACGGATCTAGCATTAATCAGCCCAGCCCTAATGGTTGCAAAGCCGGTGTCACTGACTAAACGTGGGGGTAAGGATGGCTGGGGAAGAAAACCGCAACTGGGGCACTTCACCATAGCGCAGTCCAGACCCGCGCTCAAGCAAGTCCTTCTTCCGACGGGGAGAGCATGTCTCAGGAGGTCATGACGAGAATACCTGAGCTTCTCTGAGCTGGCCGGACCCGGAGGTAGTCGGGCAGAGTGGCTGGCCCTGGGCCCGTCCGGGGCACGGACGGGCACAGACGGGCCCTCCTTTGGCGCTCCTTCGGCGCGTCCGATGAGACATCGCTATTTGAGGCCCAAGCCCCTCCCCGAGCTGGACCGCTAACTCGAGACCAGCCGGGGACCGGGACTCACCAAAGATGGCGTCCGACCTGGCCCTCCACAGCAATCGGCACTGGTAAGCCGCGGTGGAACGGGGCACAGGGAGACCGGGAGGCAGCGCGCAGGGAGTATAAAAGGTACAGTTTAAAGTACAACACACAACACAATTATCGAATCAATTGGATGTAAAATGAAGTATTAAAAATTATCAGTGGATATGGATAGGCGAGACCTATTGGCTATGCCAGTGCTTGTATTCGTCTACTCTTCCTCCTATGGTATTGAAGCCCTTTACTTTGTTTCATAATAACGTTTATGGGCTGTCTGTGTAACTATGGTGCCCTCCAGTGGCTATTTTTGTAACCTGTACTAATTAATTTTTACATGTCCCTCAGAAAGTCTAACTAAAAGGAAAACTTAACAAAATATCCTGTCGGGCAGTGTGGTGCCCGTCAAAGGACGACCTGACTTGAATACGAGTTAACTACTAAATTAATGCCTGTTGTATTCTGAAAAGGCATTTGTTAATGTAAATTAAAAAAATAATAAATACACTGACAGTGTTCTGTCTCCCGAAATGAATGAGCCATTTTTTTTTTGGTAAAACAATTTTTATTAGGTGCAATAGAATCACAGTACGTATTTTCAGGACAACTTGCAGGCAAAAAGTGAAATATCACAAAATTATACATTTTTGGTACATGTAGTTCAATAGCATGCATCACACCCCTTCTTTGTTCAGAAGTCCTCGTGTTATGGATACACTCCTCTTTATAATTCTCTTTCCGAACCCCTGCCCTCTCTATAATGTGGTGGTTCGCATATTCCAGGCCCCCCAAATTTTGCCCCACTTCCGGGGACACCCACGATTAATGAATACTGTTCTTTCGGCTATCATGGCAGTGTCCATGTCTCTGCACCATGAAGTGAGTGTAGGCCCATCTACCGACCCCCGTTTTTGTGCAATGTTGCGCTTTGCGACCATAATTCCTAATGTGGCCCAGTCCTGTGCCTGGTGGGTCAAGTCATTGGGCTCCCATACATTCAATAGACATTTTCTAGGCTCTGGTGTCAGTGATAATCGTTCTCATTACCTTTGCCCAGTATTCCATAATTTTGGGAGATTGCCATATGGTGTGGAAAAATGTACCTTCATCCCCACAACGGTGCAAGCAGTAAGGGTGTGAGGCGTTGCCTATCTTGTGCATGGTGTTTCTGGTGTAGTATGATCGGTGTAGAATTTTTAGTTGCACCAGCCTTAGCCGCGAGGGTATACCCACCTCCCGTGGTGAGGCCAACGCCTTCTGCTATTCAGTGTCGTCAAAGTTGCCCACGTCATGAGACAATTTTTCCCTGAGAGATCCTGTGGGGTCCGGCAGGTTAACCAGTTTCCGGTAAGTAAATGAAGTCGCCTTCTTCTGCATGTATTCCGTCAATAATCTGTCCTCCAGAGGACATGCCTCCGGGACATATGTACCGGATGGTAACACCGATGTCAGTGCGTGCTTGATCAGTACGTATCTAAAAAATTCTGAAGGTGTCAGTGCATATTGCTGCTGAAGACTCTCAGATGTGACCACTTCTCCATTATTCCACACATCCCCTACCATGGATATACCTATCGTGTCCCACCGGTCAAAGCCCTTACTGTTCCTGAGCTTACCCAGCCGTTTTGTGTCCCAGAGAGGAGTTAATTTGGTTATGACCCCCTGCCATCCTAGTTTTGCTTGAGCTTTGTGCCATATGGCAACAGTGTGCTTTACAGGCCCAATTAAGTTGTTACTAGTGTCCGATTATACAGAGCAGACAGCATACCGTTTGTACCCAATGCTGATCTATCTGCCCTGAACGCGGGTTCTGTCTGGGGCGCATGTATCCATTGGTTAATCACCTTCAACTGCGCCGCCCAATAATATAACTATGTTCGGGAGTGCTATCCCACCGTCGTCCCACCCCCGGACCAGTTTGAACTGTGCTATATTACCCCATAGTAGGTTGGAGAACTGAGCTGCTATCGCTGTAAAATAGCTCGGTGGAACTGGGAACGGCGTGTTTCCCAGCAAATATAGGAATCGAGGGAGCGCCATCTTTTTAAAGAGTGCTGCTTTTCCCAGCAATGTTAATGGCAGGGTCACGCAGTGCGTGGTGTCTCGTTTGAGGCGATCTAAGGGGGGGTTGTAACATATATACCCAAATATTTAAATGCACCGTCCGAGAGCCGGAGCGGACAAGTCGATGGGAGTTCAGGTGGGGGACCGTGTAGTACGTACAGGACAGATTTAGAGCAGTTTATGGTGTATCTAGAGGCCCGGCCGAAGAGTTCTCAGACGTTTGAGAGAGTCCATATAGAGCGCCTAGGGGAGGTCATGTATAATAGAACATCATCCGCATAGCGGGAGATGCTGTCTTCCCACCCTGCGGTCCATTGGAGTCCCCGTATTGTTGGCTACCACCGAATCCACGCCTCTAGTGGCTCTAACACCAGGGCGAAAAGTAGCGGTGACAGAGGACAACCCTGGCACCTCCCACACGCCAGGGGGAAGTCATCGGAAATATGCCCATTAGCGGTAACGTGAGCCATCGGTTTAGTGTAAAGGAGACGGACCCAGGCACAAAATTTTGGCCCAAAGCCCAGATGCTGGAGCACAGCGAACAGAAAGCGCCATTCCACCATGTTGAATGCCATTCGCGCATCAAGAGACAATATGACATCCGGTTCCTGAATGTATGCAGCACTGGCCAACACACTGTGCAGGTGCCTCGGGTTGAGGGCCGTATTCCTGCCTGGCATGAAACCAGACTGGTCTGGATGTATTAGGGTCGCTAGTTGTGGTGTTAACCTGAACGCCAACAGTTTTGCAAGGATCTTAGCCTCTGCGTTAATCAGCGATATAGGGCGGTAAGAGGTGCATTCCTCCTCTGGTTTTCCTGGCTTCGGTATTGCCACTATTGTGGCCATTCTTTGGTCTGGGGGGCGTTCTCCCGTCTCGAGGCTGTCAGTAAAGATGCGTAATAAATGCGGTGTAGTGGTCCCTGTGGACTTTTTATAGAATTCAATGGATATCCCATTTGGTCCCACCGCTTTACCAGATTGCAGTGACCCAATCGCCACTTGTAATTCTTCCACTGAGCGATCTGCCTCGAGTGCAAGCGTCGCCTCCGGGGCGTGCTTGGGCTCATTGCCTCCTCCTGTGACATCTCAGAGGCTGACGTGTACACCCTCTGAAAATGCTGCGCTAGTGTGTTTACTATCGTCCGTGAGTCCGTTGTTTTCTCTTCCTCCCCTATCTGGATCTGCGCTATCCATCTGGCACCCCGCCTCTTTTTGTCATGCCACACCAGGAGTTTTCCGGCCTTGTCACCAGCCTCGTATACCCTGTGTTGCACGGCCGTAACTTGCTGTGTGGTCAGTTCTCAAAGGTATCATCTATGCTGTTGCTGTTTCAGACGTAAGTTCTGAGAGGTATCAGGGTTGGGGTTGTCATTGTGTTGGGTCCCCGCGTCACACAATTCTAGTTCCAAATTGTGTAATTCTTGCTTATGCCCCGTGATTGAAGCAATGTACGGTCCCCTCATGACAAATTTGAACGCCTCCCATAAGATGGTAGGGGAGCTAACTGACATGGAATTCTCTCGAAAGTAGTGGTCTGTCGCCTTCATGACGGCCTTTTTAATCTTGGGGACTTGCAAGTAGCCTGGGTATATTGGATAAATACGTTGTCTTGTCTTGTAAAAGTACGTGTATTGTAGCAACATTGGGGAATGGTCAGAGATACCCCTGGGTCTGATCTCTATATTTGTAATTTTGTTGAGAGTACTCGCCGAGGCTAAGAAGTAATCTATTCTGGTCAGGCTATAATGTACCAGAGTGGAATGTAAATTGTCGTGCCGTTGGGTGGTGTCGTCGCCACACATCAGTGAGCCCTAGCGCCTCCATAAAGTTCCTAAGGAAAGACACGCCTGAGTCCCCAGTCTTCGCAGGGCTTCGATCAATAGTCCCATCAATGATGGCGATAAAGTCCCCTCCAATAAATAGTTCCCCCGTCGGGAGGTCGAGCAAAAATTTACTGAGAGCGGTAGTGTTATGGCATGTAGAGCAGGGGGGATGTAGACTGAGACTATATTAATAGATCGTCCCTCCCATTGGCCTGCTATGGCTGCAAATCGCCCATGACCGTTGGTTTTAGTGTCGGTATTATCAGTGGGGACTGCTTTCTGACCAGAATGCCCACCCACCGAGATCCTGATGAGAATTCAGAGTGTGTTACCATCTGATATCCCCATCTGTCCATCGCTTTACATGTGGTGCCAGTGAGGTGTGTTTCCTGTAACAATACCACTGCTGGAGAGCTACGTTTAATACACTGCAGTACCAGGCCTATCTTAATTTTGTCTCCAAGTCCGTGGACATTCCACGTGAGCACGGAAAGGGGTGCTACTTGAGTCAATGGGTACAATGCTGGCTCAAGGGCCTGTGGGTTATGTGATGCCATAGCCGGTGGAGTGTGTATAAGAGAATGTGGAGTTATAGGTGCAATGCATGTGCTGTGTACCCATCATGAAGAAAACTGGTCCGAATATCGTACCTGAAGCTAGAACAGTAAAATAGATCAAAACAGTAAAAGATCTCTTCCCCTCCACCCTGCCTCCCTGCCAGATGGACTCAAAACTGCCCGCCACCCCAATCCAGCAGAGTGCTTATTCGCAAGTCCCATGAACGTTACTTGCATGTAAGGGGTAGGAAGTCCAAAGAAGATCACAGCCTTCCCCCATCCCAAAGGCAATCTTTACGTCTAGTTCTATTACGGTCTCTCAGCATTAGTGAGTCCAGTCGTGCGTTGCTGAATAGCATCCAACATAGTTCAGAACTGCCATACGGTATCTCACTCTTCGGTCTCCTCCTCCTGCTGCAGGTGTTCTCCCTCCACCTCCTGCACCCGGTCGCTATGGTCTTCCCCTGTCCTCTGATGTCGCTGGCATCTATCCGACCTTCTGGACCCCTCCACTCGCCTCCATCCCTCGAGCAAGTCATGTACCTCCTCAGGTATATCGAAAAACAACGTTTTTCCGTCTGCCACAATACGCAGCTTTGCTGGGAACAGCATCGAGTAGGGCAGTGCTCATGCTCTCAGTTCTTTTTTAACCTCCAGGAAGCTCCTGCGACACGCTGAGACATCCGCCGTGTAGTCCAGGAAGAAGGACACCGTTGTATTTTAGATCCGTATGGTGGGGCCACTTGTGCCGTCTGTAGTATTGCGTCCCTGTCCCGAAAGTTGAAGATGCGGGTGAGATCCGGTCGAGGAGGTCCCCCCGGATTGGGCTGTCCTTCCGGCACCCTGTGTGCACGTTCTACAGAGAAGAAAGCGGAGAGCCCTCTGGGCTGCAATCTGGTTTTTATAAGGTCCTCCACATACATGTCCATGGCGGGCCCCCTTCGCTTTCTGTATTACCTGTAATTCTGACGTTGTTGCGACGGGCACGTCCTTCCTGGTCATCCAGTTTTGTCGCCATGCGTTTGTTTTCTGCCTCTAGGTATGTCATTTTTTTAAGCAGAGTGGTAGTGTCTTTCGTCAATGATTTGGTTACTTGTGACCCTGGCGGTCATCTTTTGAAAGTCTGCCCGCAGGAATGTAATGTCTGCAGAGATCGATCCCACTGGCGATTGGACATTAGTTAGGGCTGGCATTATGTCTTCCAACGTCACTTTAGTAGCTCCTTCCGCTTCTGGGGCCTTGTCCGTGGGGTCCTTGCGTTGAAGCAACGGGGGAAAGTCTTTACCGTATCCAAATGTGTCCAGTTTACCCTGGGAGGTTGTACGTGGGCCCGTGCCCCCCATCTCTGATCGGGCGGCGCAACACCAACCAGGAATCATCTCCGCCTGCCACGAGGCCGTTCCGCCGTCTATCCCTCCGCACTGTGATCCATCTCGATGGGTATCGTTATTCGTGGGGGGGCGGCAGCAAGGTCCGATTCCACGTGTTATGATGTATTTGTGGGCACCACGTTCCCCGTTGTTCAGTGCAGTTCTGGTCCCTGGGGAGGGGGGGAGGGGAGGGGCGTTCTGCAGAGGTGCGCAAATTTTTCACCAGACGGGGCCCTTAGTGCGGTCCACAATGACTGATGGGGCCCAGACCCCGGCTACTGTCAGTATAGTGTAGGGATGCGGAGAGGCTGCAGACCCGAAGTTTCAGCAGGGCCTTTGGAGTGCAAGCAGATGTAGTGAAAGCCCCTCTCGTCCCCCAAGCAGGCCGCAGCACCACCTCTTCGCGCCCCTGTCTTAGTGGGTGTCCCCACACTTCTTGCTGCTGATGTTCAGGCGGGCCTCTACCCGCTCGATATCCAGGCCTTATTCGGGCCACAGTCTCAGTAGTGGCCCTTCAGGCACTCTCCACAGCGTTGGCAGCCCAGGGCGGGGTCTCGTGGTAGTGCCGGCCAGGGGCTCTCCAGGCACCTACCCTGCCGTTGGGCGCTCAGGGCAGAACCGCAGGAAGAGTCCGGGTGAGGCCCGGCCGCGTTTTCAGAATGGCCGCACTGCCGTCTGCACTCGCGTAGGTCTTCTGCCAGTCCCAGTCCTCATGTGGTGGTCTGCTATCCGTAGAGGGGGGGGCGGCGCCTTATCCTGGGTCCACCTCACAGGCAGGAGCAGATCATGATCAGCCCAGGTTGCCGCCAGCTCCCACGCATCCGCGGCTCGCAGGATCTACAGGCCGCCCTGCTCGTCGGGCGGGATGCACTGACCGCGGCTCTCTGTTGACGTATTTGTGTCACAGGTTAGTCCCCGGCGTGAGCCGTTGCTACAGGCCGCGTCCGTCTTCACACTCTCCACGGCGTTCAGGACATCGGAAAAACACCGGAGTCGGACCGGCGGATACCGCTCACTCTTTGCTGTTTACTGGTGCCGTTGGGGTAAGATTAACATACGGATTAATGGACGGATCTACAGGGGAGTCTGTTTCCTCCTCGGAGCCTCGCTAAGTTGCGGCCATCTTGCCCGACAGCAGGCCACACCCCCGAACCATTTGTTTTGTAACACACTTCATGGATCATACCATGCCGAAATCTGCAAACACATGACCAATGTGGGAGGAAACCAACCAATGAGGTGCACAGGCTACTATGCGCCATATAAAAAAAAAGTTGCCTCAATATCCTGTGATACTGGGAAAATAACTTAATCTCCCATCCCTAAAAGAAAAAGCACTGTGAACTTGTGTAGTGTAATGTGTACTAATTTGTAAAGCGCCCCTGTACCTTCCGGTCATGTCGTGGTCACGCTATATGAAAACGGCAAAAAAAAGAAGAAACAGTACCTCAATCACAGCACAAGCAGTGAACAGACACTATTTAAGTTTAATCAATCTGTAGTTGGTCCATACTCCACACAAAGAACAGAAAATGAGGCAGGAAATGCTGTGTCAGACGATGCCTAGTTAGAAGGCAGCAAGGAAGAGTGATATTGATGCCAACGAATGGTAAGTAATGGGTTGGCTAAAAGCCCCTTTTTAGAGTAAAAAAAAAAGAAATCTAGACAATGGGTTGCCAAGTCATAGCGCATGAGCACTGCCTATAGGCTCAACCTAAAAAGCAAAGCTCCAAATACTAGTTTATAAGCCCTTGTGAATTGACTAGCTGATTTTCTTTGTTTTACTCAGTGGCTTTGAAATCAAGGTGTTAGACTTTAGTCCAGATGAGACTGGCACAAACGAATTGCTGATGGACCTTTAAGCGAGGTGTTTGTTGTGCTCGGTGGGAACAGAAGATATATATATATCCTCATCCCCTGCAAATTGCTGCTTTGAACACACAGTATTAATTGACAGATGCTTAAGTCCGAGTTAGCTAAAAATGCCTTTTATTACTTAGCACTAAAGACCGACACTAAAAAATAAGGCACCTTGACGCACTTGGGCTAAGTTTGCGCTCTATAAATCCAATATTCATTAATTCATTCATCTATATGTATGTGCTCATTGGGCACAGCTCTTCTGCTGAAGCTTAATTTCTTTGCCTGTGGCATAGGATGAAGGTTTCCTGTCCTAGGACCCACCCTCTGGATCACTGTGCTGCCCTCTCTCAGACCAATCCCATTAGATACTGCTTCTATAAGTCTCTCAAAACCAGCCTACTCACTTCATACAGCCCGTCTACACCTTTTATGGGGACTTTGCCATTGCCACCCTCTATTGCCTCTTTGCAAGACATGTGGCTGCTTTACAAATAATTAACATCATCTCATCAACCATATCCCTTATTACACGCCCTCCCTTATTTTGGGGATCTCATAATGTTATCATTTTACTCCCAAACTTCTTGCACTACACTTGCTCCCCTTTCCAAAATTATTTTCAGTTGTGCTGCATTATGTTCAGGATACTTATCCTGGATGAACCTATATTTCCAGCTGAAAAATTGAATAATTGTGGATGATCCAGGAGATCAGGAGTTTGGAAACTGTACTACTTGGAGTACCTACATCCTACCTTTTGGGTACTTGAACTTTCTGCTTAAGCTTCTTCCTCAATCTCTCTGCAGATTTTGGAAATTCTAACTCATTGAAAATTGGTCGTAAACTTCTCTTCTATTTTGGCGAGCTCTTAAAACGACCCTCTGAAAGTTAAACTATTCTGCTCTGTGCTAATACTGTCTGCTTTCTAATATTTGTAAAGTTATTTTCTAAGTTACTGGCTTTGAATTGTGCACACGTTGTGCACGGCTTACAATGGTAGGCTGTGGAAGAGAGCTCTACGCTCCAGTGAGTCGTTAAAAAGAGAGGAGAACAGAAATGATGGTCCGTGATGCACTGATAAAAAAGAATCTCAGCCTTTGTATACATTCTACCTCATTGTAAACAATACTGAATCATATGTCAGGGTTCCTTGTCATGTTCATAGCTACTTTGCTCTCTGGCTAGCTTTGTGCTGTATTAAAGAGATACATATATACATACATACATACATGAATAGATGCATTGGAATTCTGAATCCCCTTCTTTCCCTAAAATGTTGCCTTAGTACAAACTCTAGCAGATCATAATGGGTAATGATATTCATTATGCGCATGTCATCAGCGGATCTAGTTTAAGGCCCTATGTATTGTATTTAAGGTAATTCATGGTCAGGGCCCATTGCAATTGTCTCAACTTTTCAAGCCCTACATCCCAGGTAGAACGCTTAGATCATCCTACGGTGGCAATCTAGCCATCCCCAAGTTTTATAGAGTAAAATGGGGAGGCAAAAGATTCACCTTTACCATTGTCAAACTCTGGAACTCTTTGCCCACGGCTCTCAAAAATGAACAGAACCTACTTCAGTGCAGGAAATTTCTTAAAACATGGCTTTATTAATGGTCCTTCTCCAACTAATACTGTGTAGTGTATTTAGTGCCTAGATACCTTTTGGGTCCTGTCGCGCTTTATAAATATATCATTTCATTTCATTATAAGTATTTTTTTATCAGACATGCCTAGGACAGATGCCAGCGATGCTTTGAAGTTGGTCCTTGGACATGGCACAGAATGCTCCATTGGTTCGTTGTGTTCACTACCTTGCTCTCCTCAGTCCCTGAAGGATTATTGCTGTGTATGGGCGTTGATTCACCAATGCATGGTGTAGCGACAGTGACTTCACAAACCCTTTCACCCTGAAGCCATGACAGTGTTCCTACCCTTAGTCCTTCCACAACTTCCTCTTTGATGCTTAGGAAGACCAGACGTCCCTGATGGTCCCTGTTTTCAGAACCCTGTCTCGGCGTTCTGATGCTTTTCTTAATTTTCAACACTTGTCCTAGTTTTTGGGACAATGGTCAAGTCATTCAGCTAAAAAGAATTGAAACAATGCTCTCCTATCAACAGAGCCTCTGAAGTGATATAAGTTCTTATCTGTTTTTTTCAGGCAGCACAGAAGGATATCTGCTGCATGCTCGTGGGGAGGAAGGTAGGGCCTTATGGTGGAGGTCCTGCCACAGCTAATGTTATTTCAAGTAGGGGGAGGTGTGTGTGTGTGTCTGTGTGTGTGTGTGTATATATATATATATATATATCTATCCCGGAAGCGATCTGGTGAAAAACCGGCAACGGAAAAGCGGAACCCCTGCTGATGCGGAGTATCTGCCTGGGAAGAGGTGACGGGCGTGGAGCTAGCTCTGAGGAGTGGTGCTCAGCGAGGAGGCGGCGACGCAACAGTCTGCTCAGAACCAGGCACGAAGTTACTGGCAAACAGAGCAGCAGGTGGGGAGGTGTGCACCCAAGGAGCCTACCTCTAAGGAGATTAGAAAGTGGGTAAGGCGTCCTGACGGGGACTTATTGTAACATTATTATTGCTTTTGAAAATGTCCGCCGCAGCGTTACGCAATCGAGAATCGGCTGCAGGGGAGATGTTTTCTGACTCTCCGACAACGCAGATTGCTGATAATAGAGGTGCCAACAAGTGGAGGAGAACCAAGTTTAAAGGGAAAATATCGTGCCTTGGAAAAGTTCATGCGTCAAGAGCAAGCAAAGTGGTGGGAGTCAAAGTCATTACAGCGGGACGTGGGCAGGATACCTAGGGGGTTATGTATAATGATTGCCCCAAGTTATGACACCCAAACCCCCAGATGATGGCTGAATGGGCTGAAACGAATCTTGACTCATCGCGAAGACTGGTCCAGATATTAGTAAAATACGCAGAAAGCGATCGTGGGGAACTGCAAGTAAAAATAGATGCTCTCGATGCAGAAATAAAGGCAATGGGTGATTCCCAACAGAAAAACAAACTACATGAGGACATGGTGATAAGGCTCAGTAAAGAAGAAGAAAAAATGAAGCAAAGAAAAGCTTTTAAATTTCGAAGAGGTTAGGATGACTATTCAAGCGGGCAAATCTTTACCTTTGCCCTCAAATTTGACGCATACAGATCTGCAGCGGCAAACAAAATCAAACGATTAGGAATCAGCAACACGAAGAGACCCCATCTGTGTCCGATTTAAGCTCCACAGTGGAGAGCGAGTCAGAGACAGAAGGGCGAGCAGAACGTGCCAAACAGTGTGCCATTAAAACTACTTTGGGGGGATAATTAGATTTTTTAGGAAGGAGCTGAAGAGTGACATTGCGTCCTAGAAATTGACTGGCAAAAATCGACGAACAGCGGCCAGACGGACGAGGCCGGGATGGGGGTGGGGGGGGAGGAGAGGGGGTAAGAAGAGCAAACCGAGAGCACATTGCAGATTCCACCTACACCTTCGAAGGCCAAAACAATAATTAATCTGGCAAACATTGACTTGACACTGGCCGAAGAGCAACTACTTTCTCTGGGGGGACGGTCATACTGCCCTGAGTCTAATTTTGACTATCCACAGACTCGGGCAGATATTTACAAATTTATCCGCAAATTGAAATTGAAAAAGTTTCATGAATTACGGTCTCAATCGTCAAAAGCAGAAATGGGTGTAGCTACCAGCAATGATTTAGATGTCCCAGACCTGTTGGTGGCGAATTTGGAGACATTAAGAGACTTGCATGAATTGGCACATGACGCGGCTGGGAATACAGGCATGTCTAACCTTAGTACAAAGAAAGAATTCCAAGGAACAGAACTAGATAAACAAGGCACGAAGGTCAAAAAAACAATAAAAAGATTCACTAATGTAAAAAGAATTCTTAACAATTTATTGAAAATACAAATGTTAAAAAAGTGGACATACAAGAACCACTGTAGCAAAATTTTAAAAAACAATAAAACTGTTTGACATTCAATATTGACCAGCATGATTGAAACATAAAGACAGAACACAGTGAGACATGAAGCTTGTACAGTACTAAATGTATATTCCAACTTTGTTTCCAACACCTATGTTGTGCACACCACAGAATAGCATATCAACAAAGGTGTATGAGTCATGAATTATACTGTTATGGTGCGTCGACGTGTTTCGGTGGGTTTCCACGTTTTTATCCACCTTTGTCAAGACAACATTTATCTGTCGTAGTGAGTGGGTCAATATGATTTGCCTTGAGATTCTCTTTTGAATGTGGTCCGATTTTCGTTATTAATCACACCGGAGCGTGTTTTAGTAAAGATTTGGGCTTTGTATATTCCCCTCTTTGGTTAAAAAAGTCATATGCAATAGGCCCCTGATACTGGAACTTGAAGGCGTTGACTTTAGCTGTTGTCTATTATTTAGGCATTGTGGTACGTTTTCATTTATTTATTAAAAGACCAGAGGCGCTTCAGTCGTGTCCTTGCGTCGTGAACTAATGTTTCACACTATGGCGCAGAGGGACTGCTTGCTTCCCTGGATCTAGGGTTTTTTTTCTAAAAAAGGTACCAGAGGCGCTTTCGTCATGTCCCTGTGGCGCTTGGGCGTATATCACTGCTGTTCCGTCAGGGACTGCCTGCCTCTCTGGTTCAGCAAGACCAGATATCTGCTCAAAACCGGATACGCCATTTAAGGTAAAATCAAAATTCACCCCCATTATGCCAAGAGACTTTTTAGATGTTTTTAATGAGCAAGTTGTGGCGCCGGTGAAAAAACTAAATTTGAGTATTAACCAAGACAAAAGGAAAATGACGAATCATGAAAGAAAATATAACCAACTGATAATGATACTGAAAAAGGAGAAGAATGTACTAATCAGAAATTCTGATAAAGGTGGGAGCATTGTTCTGTGGCCGTTAAAGGATTATCTGGAGGTGGCCTACTCTCAGCTTAATGATTTCAAATGTTATTGCAGAAGTTCCCCATTAAAATACAAGGTCGTTCAGAATCTCTTTTTTCTAAACTACTGGCATGGAAGAGTATGGGCCTATTGAACCTTGAGGAATATAAATACTTAAAGAAGGAGCACCCAACTACACCATCGATGTATTTTATTCCCAAGGTACGTAAAAACATTGTTAGGCCGCCAAGAAGACCCATAATAGCGGTATGCAAGAGAATATGTCATGCTACATTGACTTCTTTTTACAAGAGCATGTCCAAAATCTCAAGTCGTATGTACAGGATACTGGTGATTTTATTAGAAAAATTGTGGATATACAATGGCAAAAAGGGTGGTATTTAATAGCACTCGATGTATCCTCATTGTACACTTGCATAAGAAATCAAGATGGGCTTAAAGCTGTGGAACATTTTTTAGCAAATAGGCCACTTAAATATGCACGACATAACGAAATGCTGATCGACATGCTGGTATCTGAAAGAAACACGTGAGTGTTAGATTCCTTACCTTAGAATATCCCCAGGCGTCAGTCTGGATCCGGAAACTTTTGCGTAGCAGTACCCCTGCGCGTCGGTAGGCGTCGTCTGCAGGCGTCCCCGCGTCCGTCGTTGGCGTCGTGCGCCGTGATGACGTCGCTGGAGTATATAGACGCCGCCTCCGCGCGCTGACGTCAGTTCTTCTTTTTTCCGCGCCAGTGGACGCAGATCTGAAGAGCAGTACTCCGGTCTTTGACCAAGTTTTTTCGAGTTGTTATCACTTTGTGCCTGTTAGGATGCCTGGGTTCAAGCACTGTGATGACTGTGAGCGCACGATGTCGGTCACAGACCATCACCGCCTCTGTCTCCGGTGTCTGGGCCCCGACCACGACGTGGACTCCTGCGTCGACTGCCGGGCCCTCACCAGCAAAGCTAGACGGGAGCGGTCCCGCAAGCTACTGGTGCTCCGGGTGTCGGCCCCACGTCGGGACCGGGAGTGGTCCCGGTCCGGCCGGAGGTCGAGAGAGCGTTCGAGGGAGCGGTCGCGGGGCCGCGCCGAGCGTTCCGGAAGTCGACACCACTCGTCATCCTCGTCAGGTAAGAAACACAAGAAGTCGGGGCGTCGTCATCGTACCCCCGACGCTCGCGCGATGCGGCCGGGGGTTCGGGTGACCCCAACCCCGCGGCTCCGCGAGAGTCGCCGGCGCGGCCTGCCCCATACCCTCAGGTCCCTGGGCACGGTGCGACGCCTGAGGAGATAGAGGCGTTCCTCATGGCCATGAGGGCCCTGTCTCCTCCGGCGGGTTCCACGGCGCCTACGGGCCCAGTGAACCCGTCCGGGGGCCCTAGCGGTTCTGCTGACCCTACCTCGACGCCGTCGGATGCTCCGATTCCGGCGCCGCCGGCGGCGCCGATCCCGGCGCCGCTAGGGCCTTCGGGGTCGACGCCGGATGGACGCCCATCCAACCCGGCGCCGATTCCATCGGGGTTGCCCGCGGCTCCGCCTCCGCGCGACGCCGGTTCCTCGGTGCCGGCTTCGGGTGGCACTGGGGCTCCGGCTCCGGCTCCGGCTCCGGCTCCGGCTCCGGCGCCGGCTCCGGGCGGCGCCGTCCCCTTACCTTCACCGACGCCGGACGCGGGGCCGGACGGGCGTCGCTCGACGCCGGTCCCGGCGCCGATGGGGCCCATGAACCCCGAGGAGCCGGTCTACATCGTTGACTCCGAATACGGAGAAGATGAAGAGTTCGGTGAAGGTTGGGAGGGGTCCGAGGACCCTCTGTCACGCGAGTGCCAGTATGACCCGGACTGGACAGGTGACTTGGGGGATGCCAGTGGTCTGGACGACTCTCCTAACCCTGGTTTGATCTCTCCTCCTTCCGTGGCATCGGTGGAGGGAGCTGCATATTCTGTGGTGCTGATGAGGGCTGCCAAGGCCTTACACCTTGAGCTCCCCGTCGCGGCCGTGAGGCCTAACATCCTCACCGAGGTCTTCAAACCGCAGTCATGCCCACAGGAGCCACTGCTGCCGTTTAATGAAGCCTTGTCGGACGTTCTGTTGGGCACGTGGTCCAGGCACGCTTCAGGTGCGCCTGTCGATCGGAACGTGGCCAGGCGCCACCGTCCTTGTCCGGACGACCCCAAGTTCCTGTCTACCCACCCCACTCCTGAGAGTCTGGTGATCCAGGCCTCGACCTCCCAGTCCGCATTCCCGTCGGCCCCACCCGACCGGGAATCCAAGAGGTATGACCAATTTGGCAAGAAGGTCTTCTCGTCCATTAGTTTGGGCCTGCGGTCTTGCAACACCGCCTGCCTCTTGGGCCGCTACACCCACTCTGTGTGGGATACGGTCGCGGAACTGCTGCCAGAATGCCCCATGGAGGTGCGGGCAAAACTCGGTCAGGCTGTGGCTGAGGGCCGAGATGCAGCGAAATATTCAATACGGTGTGGTCTTGATACGACCGACTCGCTAGGCAGAGCTATGTCAACGACGGTGGCGATTCGTCGCCACGCCTGGCTGAGATCCGCCAATTTTTCGGCAGATGTCCAGAGTACATTGATGGACATGCCGTTTGATGGCTGTCACCTGTTCGGTGACAAGGCGGACCACGCGCTGGAACGCTTCAAGGACTCCAGGGTCACGGCCAAGTCCTTGGGTCTCTCGACCCAGCGTCAGCAACCGGGTTCGTTTCGCCCCTTTCGTGGCCAAGGAAGGGGCGCCCCCACACGTGCTGCCAGCCACGCGCCGCAACAATCCTTTCAACGCGGTGGCGGCCGTGGAAACCGCCGTGGTGGCGGTCGGGGACAACGGCGGGGTCAGACCACACCCTCCCCCGCAGCATCTACCCCAAAATCCTCCTAGTCCGTGCTTTCGGCCCCATGTGACGCCAGTGGGTGGCAGGGTTCGCCATCACCACGCTCACTGGCGCACGATAACTTCGGACAGGTGGGTGCTGCAAATTGTCCGAAGGGGCTACTCCCTCCCCTTCGAGACCTCTCCTCCAGCCATGCCACCGCAGAACCACCGTGTGTCGGGGGACCACTTGACACTTCTGCAGGAGGAAGTTACGGCCCTCTTGGCCAAGGGGGCCATCGAGCGCGTTCCTGGGCCAGAAGTAGGGCGTGGTTGTTATTCCCACTACTTTCTGGTGCCCAAGAAGGACAAGGGGGGCCTACGTCCTATCTTGGATCTAAGGAACGTCAACGGCTTCCTCCGGAAGGAGAAGTTCAAGATGTTGACGTTAGCTCAGGTCTTGGCTGCTCTAGACCCGCAAGACTGGATGGTAGCGTTGGACTTGCAGGACGCCTATTTTCACATCCCCGTCCTGCCGGCCCACCGGCGTTACCTGCGGTTCACGGTAGGCCTGGAGCACTTTCAGTTTATCGTGCTCCCTTTCGGCCTTACCAGCGCCCCACGGGTGTTCACAAAGGTGATGGCGGTGGTCGCAGCCCATCTGCGCAGGTTAGGGGTTTTAGTCTTCCCCTACCTAGACGACTGGTTGTTGAAGGCGGGCTCGCCCCAGACAGTCGTCCACCACCTTCAGATGACGGCAGACCTCTTGCACGACCTGGGGTTCTCCATCAATGTGCCGAAATCACACCTGTGTCCCTCTCAAAAGCTCCTTTTCATCGGAGCGGTTCTGGACTCGGCGCAGTTTCGGGTTTATCCTCCGGAACGGCGGGTTCGGGATATTCAGGCTTTGATTCCCATCTTTCAGCCGCTATCCCGAGTTTCAGTCAGGTTGACGCTGCGGCTGCTGGGACTGATGGCTTCCTGCATCCTTCTGGTGCATCACGCCCGGTGGCGGATGCGGGCTCTGCAGTGGGACCTGAAGTTTCAGTGGGCCCAGCATCAGGGCAACTTGTCCGACCACGTCTTGATCTCGGAGGGCACTGCGAGACAACTGCAGTGGTGGCTTACGGACCGCGATTGGGTCAGGGGCAAGTCCCTCTCCCTTCCCCAACCGGAGCACGTTGTCGTGACGGACGCGTCCCTCCAGGGCTGGGGTGGCCACTTGGGAGAGGCAGAGATCAGAGGCATCTGGTCTCCGGCGGAGTCCCGGCTCCATATCAACCTGTTGGAGCTGCGGGCGATTCGTCTGGCACTGAAGGCATTCCTCCCCTTTGTCAACGGGAGTGTAGTGCAGGTGTTCACCGACAACACCACCGCCATGTGGTACTGCAACAAACAGGGCGGAGTGGGGTCGTGGACCCTTTGCCAGGAGGCTCTGCGCCTCTGGCAATGGCTGGAACGTCAGGGCGTGACTCTGACGGTTCAACACCTGGCAGGTTCTCTGAACGCCAGGGCGGACGAACTCAGCCGTCGGTGCTCGATGGATCACGAATGGCGTCTGAACTCGGACGTGGCGCGAGGCATCTTTCTGCAATGGGGAGAGCCTTGGTTAGATCTATTCGCCACAGAAGAGAACGCGCAATGTCATCAGTTCTGCGCGTTGGAGTTTCCAAGACGGCACTCGCACGGCGACGCCTTTCGGCGCGAGTGGAGTTGCGGTCTGTTATACGCCTTTCCGCCTATACCACTTCTGCCCAGAGTGCTGAAGAAGATCAGGCGCGACCGGGCCCAAGTTATCCTTGTGGCTCCGGACTGGGCTCGAAGGTATTGGTATCCCGAGCTACTCAGCATGTCAGTCGGTCCCCCGATCCGCCTGCCCCTTCAGGAGGACCTTCTGTCGCAGCAGCAGGGGACGGTCCTCCACCCGAACCTGTCCAGTCTCCACCTCCATGCTTGGAGATTGAGCGGCGGCAGTTGACGCCATTTGACTTGCCTCCTGAAGTCTGTGATGTTGTTCTGGCAGCCAGGCTTCCCTCCACTAAGTCGGTATACGCCTGTCGGTGGAACAGATTTGTGGCATGGTGCACAGCAAAGGCTGTGGATCCTCTTTCTGCTCCTCTTTCGGACGTTCTTCTGTTTCTTCTTTCTCTTGCCCAGCAGGGCTCTGCTCTGGGCACTATCAAGGGCTACCTTTCTGCCCTTTCAGCCTTTTTGAGGCTTCCTGATCAGCCTTCTTTGTTTAAATCCCCGATTGTAACTCGATTCTTGAAAGGCATCACTCACATGTTTCCACCTGTTCCGTTTGTGATGCCTCAGTGGGATTTGAATCTGGTTCTGACCTTTCTAATGTGTGCTCCCTTTGAGCCCCTTCATTCTTGTCCTCTCCGTCTCCTGACCTTAAAGACTGCTTTCCTGGTTGCCATCACCTCTGCCAGGAGAGTGAGTGAGCTCCAGGCTCTTTCTGTCCAACCTCCTTTCCTGTCCATTCATCCTGATAAGGTGGTTCTGAGGACTAGACCTTCTTTCCTGCCCAAGGTTGTTTCGGCCTTTCACATCGGGCAGTCCATCACCCTCCCTTCCTTCTTCCCGCCTCCGCATCCTTCAAAGGATGAAGAGCGGCTCCATCGTCTGGACCCAAAACGTGCACTTTCATTTTACATGGATCGCACACGCCAGTTCCGGGTGGATGACCAACTGTTTGTTGGCTACGTGGGTGCGAAGAAGGGACGGGCGGTCTGTAAACGAACCATCTCTCGATGGGTCGTCCTCTGCATCAAAGCGTGCTACTCTTTGGCTCGGAAGGAGCCTCCTGTTGGGCTGAGGGCCCATTCCACTCGGGCCACGGCGGCTACCACTGCCCTGGGTCGGGGAGTCCCCTTGCAGGACATTTGCCAAGCGGCTACGTGGGCCTCGCTGCACACGTTTGCGAGGCACTACTGCCTGGACAGTCAAGTCCGGAGGGATGGCTTCTTTGGCCGTTCTGTCCTCCAGGACTTTCTGGTGTAGTATTGTATTGGTTCGCAGACCCACCACCGGGGTTGGTATTGCTGGGGTATGTATTCTAAGGTAAGGAATCTAACACTAGCGTGTTTCTTTCAGATGAACAAGTTACTTACCTTCGGTAACGATATATCTGTAAGAAACATTAGTTAGTGTTAGATTCCTTACCGAACCCACCCATCCTCCCCGTTCTGCGAACTGATACCTAGGGTTAAGGACATCCCTTTCAGGGCCCTAGTTTTTACATGGCACCAGTGTTGGTTCTCTCATGGCTCTGCGTCTCCTGGCGCGGAAAAGCTGTGTGCAAAGAACTGACGTCAGCGCGCGGAGGCGGCGTCTATATACTCCAGCGACGTCATCACGGCGCACGACGCCAACGACGGACGCGGAGCCGCAGGGGACGCCTGCAGACGACGCCTACCGACGCGCAGGGGTACTGCTACGCAAAAGTTTCCGGATCCAGACTGACGCCTGGGGATATTCTAAGGTAAGGAATCTAACACTAACTAATGTTTCTTACAGATATATCGTTACCGAAGGTAAGTAACTTGTTCATTCTGTCTGGAGAACAATTTGCTTATGTTCAAAAACCAAATGTTTCAACAAATACAGGGTGTTGCTATGGGGGTCAGCTTCTTCCCCAGCTATGCATGTTTGTTTATGGGCTGGTGGGAGGAGCTGGTCCTCAGGAGACAATTTGAACAGATATATAGGAATAACGTTGTATGTTGGCTCAGATTTATTGATTTGTTCATTATATGGCATGGAACGGAGTATGAAGCCCATAAATTTGTTGCACTTTTCAATAATAATGTCAATCTGCACTTCACTTCTAACATTAGTGACAAAGGTATAACCTTTTTAGATGTACAGATTAATATAGTCAATAACAAACTGACCACATCATTATATCGTAAAGACACGGCAGGCAACACTGTTACATGCGTCGACCGCACATCCTCCGCATTTGATACAAAGCATCCCATATGGGGAGATGCTTCGTATTCGCAGGATATGTAGTGAGGGACCGGATTTGAAAAAGAAACAGCTGGAAAATAAAGGGCGGTTCTTAGATAGATGATATAACAGCACAACTATTGAAACCGCCATAGCTAAATCCAGGAGACGTACCAGGTAAGATCTTTTGCAGGATAACAAAACGTCGCAGAAAGCATGTGCTGTTAAAGGTGGGCAATTTAAGGAGCCTACTAGACTCATCTTAACATATTCGAGACAAGAACAAAGGTTGAGAGCCATCATAAGACGCAATTGGCCAATAGTTTGTGATGATCCAGTAATTGGGGCCTTGCTCCCCAAACATCCGGCTATAACTTCTAGGAAAGCTGCATCAATGGCCAATGCATTAGTCAAGAGAAACCCGGAAGAGCAAGAACAGTTTGGGTGGCTAGTAGCAAGGAAGGGCTTCTTTAAATGCTCCAGCTGCAAAGCATGTCATTACGGCTCTAACAGAACTACATATACTGCTTTCAGTGACCAGGCTCTAGACATAAAACACTTGACATGCCGGACAGATTATGCTATTTATGTTTTGCAGTGTAGCTGTAAATTGTTATACATAGTTAGCACCAAATTATCTGTCCATAAGTGCATATTACAACACATAAGGGCTATCAACAACAATGACCCTAGTTATCCAGTAGCAAAGCATTTCAAGACACATCATGACAGTAGTCTGCAACATTTAAAATACTTTGTCATTGATGCTATCCCACCCCAAAGAAGAGATGGGGATTGTGAATTAAAATTGAGGCGCCTTGAGACAAGATATATTCTTGAGCTTGACACAAACCATCCTGGGGGTCTCAATACCAGTGAAGATTTATATACTTATCTGGAGTAGTTGTGTGTCAGACCAGTTAGTTGAAGGTATCAAACACACATGTATTGCTGCATTACACTGTCCAAGAGACCTTTTATTGAAACTGAAACTTTAAACAATATGACTTCTTCTTTTTTTTGACACTATTAGAGTTTATTGTTAAACTCAATATGTATTGTGTATTGCCTCATGGTGATCAAGATAATTTTAACAGGATATTTATAATAGATTGTTTTATGGTGCATTTTAGGAATTGAATTGTATTTATTGATGTATTGTGTATTTAATATTTATATACATATTTATATTGAATTTTAGTACAATAGTGGGAATCAATTACCTATGAAATGTAGCCTATAGATATGAAAACAATCCTAATTTTCCATTTTTTCTTGACCCTACCACCGTATGTGTAAAATAACCCTTCTTGTTTCCAAGATCGTATTGAATATGAAATTGGTTAGGAAAATGAGGTCCTGGACAAGTAAACCATGATATTACTTTGATTTATCTCTGCACAAGCACTTTATACTTTAGCACTTTAGGGGTTTAATTTAATTCTTATGTTTATGGTTAGGGCACGTTAGACCGTGCTCAATCGACGTTAGAGACATTGGTCAAATGCCGTTTTTTTGTATTTAAGCAATGAAATTTTTAGGATCACAACAAAATATGAGTAACCGTCATTAGGTGTTTACATGTACAAGAGGAAACAAAGCTATTTATAAGAGTGTGATCAACTTGATTTATATTATGCGCTTATGTGAGGATAGAGTATATGGAGTTTTATTTGGTCATAATGAAATTTATTCACATGAACAATAATATTTTAAAACTATCTTATCATGCATTTATGCAACCATTGTACAAGTTTTAACTATTTATAGTTTAAATTGTATTTTTTCTATGTCTACTAAACGTGATTGGACACTAGCACTTTAAAAAATCACAATAGTAATCCTGTCATGTGATCTAGGCAGAGGAGCTGCCGAAACGCTTCATGGCAGAGCTATTTTTCATGCAATAAACAAAAAATAGCACTTACTTTGGGTCCACTCTCGTTTTTTCTCCTGTGAATGAGCGCTTTGAAGAGCGAGGCTTCTTCATACATACATATATATGTGTGTGTGTATATGTATGTATATACTCACACACACACAGTGTACACACACATTTACAAGGCTATGCAAAAACCAGGACAGGACAGACACAAAAGAACAAAAAGCTTTAGTTCTACTTTTGTTTGACCTGTTCCTGTTTTTGCTTCTGTCAATCTGATCACCCTATTTAGGTATTAGGGGAAGTAGGTCTTTAAGTGCGCCGGGTCCTCAGCCCTGGCAGTTCTTAAAAGCAGGTACAGAGACCGGTCCCTATCAGGCTCTTCTTTTTTACTTTCAGGGTGGAGGAAAAATAAAGCTTAACTCTGCAATAGTACCATCCAATACTGCTTTTCATGTTAAATCAAAGAAACTAATCCTTCAGTTTTATATAGCACACGAGTTACACTACACAAGGACATATTCATGTTTTGAATCACAGGATATTGAGCCCTCGTGAGGCTCGAACCTGCTTCCTAAGCTCCAAAGTCGGCAGCTCTAACCTTACACTACAGCCTTGTCCACAAGTTTGGAAGCATTTTAAATGTTATATACAACGAAGTCATAGTTGTTGCTTATTTATCTTATGCAATTTACAACCATTGACCAAGCCAGTAGCCCTGGATTGTTGCAGGTGTAATGTTACTGGTTGTAATACATATCTGGATGAATGGACAGAAGCAGCAAAATACCAGTTGTGCGGCACACTATTCTAAGTACAGATTTTTATCTTAATTGTTTTAAGCCACACCCGTAATTACATTGACAACGCCCATATGAGACCCACCCCCCAGTTTTTTCATCCCACTTAAAGCCCTGAAGGGATGGTCAAGGAGGGGAAACTATAGAAAGTAAATAGAACTTCCACTGTGCTCCCTTCACAACTCCCTGTGATCTAGAGTAGCCAAGGCGGTGCGATTGGTGCCACCGGACCGGGCGCACACTTGGGGTGGGGGCGTAATTTTTACAAGTATATTATAATTTTAAAAGCACCTGCTGGCAAGTTCCTGGCCTCCAGACATTTTCAGGCATCAATTAAAATGTCAAGATAACTGGTGATTAATCATCTTCCTGGAAAGAGACCAGAGGTTGGTCTAGTGGAAGTTTTGATGCATCCTTAGGTAGCACAGAGGGTTAAAATGCCTGCTGCTTAGAACCGTGTACTATGCAGATAACAAAGTGCATATAATGTAAATGGATCCGTAGGTTACTGCTTCTGTAAGAGAGCTCTTTTTAGGTCGAGCAGACCTACTCTCAATGCGTGAGCATTGAGAGTGTCTGCTTCAGACCTTTTGTGGCCCGTATTTAGGAATGAGGACAGCTACCAGACGCGCGCTTTGACGAGGTCAGATTTCACCTCGGGAGCGAGCGTCTGGTAGCTGCGCATGCGCGAATCAAATCCCTTGCTCACACACACACACAGGCAGCCCCCACCCCTCTGCATGCACGCACACACACACACACAGGCGCGCGCATGCACACGCAGGCATACGACACACATACAGGCACACATACAGGCACACTATCCCCTACCTCGCATTCTCTCTCAATCACACAGTCACGCATGCGCACACACATTCCCACACGCGCGCACACACTCCCCCTCCCCCACCCCTCCCAGGCATACACACAGGCACGCACGCACTTCACTTCAGCCCTGGGCCCCACTCACCGACTGCGCTCTTCCGGCGGGCTCCTCTCGCGCTCCGCGCCTCACGGCGCGTCTCGTCTCCTCTTCACAATCGGGGCTCCCTCAGGTCCGAGGAGCCCCGCAACAGGCGCCACACTCCTCCTTCTCCCCGGCCCCCTCCTGGGGACCCGGGCTGATTCGGACAGGCAGGGCGCTCCATGCGCCGGCAGCTCTCGGACCTCGGGAGGCTGGACTTCCGGTCGGCCGCGACCGGATTGGCCGGCCGGCCAAGAGCTTCCGGATCGCCGCGGGACTTGTTCTACAGTTGCCAGGAGCACACTGTTCATTTGGCAATAGCCGAGATTTTACAACACGTCTGATTGAACGCATCTGCTCTTATAGCGCATGCTCTTAACCCCGTAACCTCTTGGCACTCGAATATTTGTTGGATGAGGCACCTCGGGTCACAAGGAGCCGAAACGAACTGTGCAGGATCACAATGTTTAGTCGAGCTCGGAAGCTGGGACCCGAATTTTGCCACTGGCTCTCATCTCCTCCTGACTTTATAACCCGGCTCCACAAAGGTGCTCTGAGTTATCGAAAGACGAGCCTGCTCCTGTGTTTGACCTCCCCGCTGCAGGGTAAGGACCAGCCCAGCCCCACGTCAGTCCTCAGCTTAGCCCCCACGTCAGTCCTCAGGTGTGCTCCCAAGCGAGTTCAGCTGAGCTCAAAAGTACAGTAACCATGTTTGCACTGATCTCTGCTCTCCACCCAACCGATGACGATTTCCTAAGATCAACAACACATCACATTTTTTTTGATGCAGAAAAGTAGCCACAAAGAGCCTGCACACAGTTAAGCAATCCCTCTCTGACGCGGTCATCTGCTAAGCCTTACGTCTGGCTCACCCAGACACAAAGACCTGCACACGCGAGCACAGTGTGAGCTACCTCAGTGGGGGGCAGGGTGGTCTCATTGAAGCAACAGGGATTGACGCTAAGCACTACATGCCCCAGGCCCCTCCTTACACTGACCCGACACAATGCCACCTGCCCCCCACGACTCCAGCCGCAGAGAAATCCCAGACCCGTGCGGACGTCTGCAGTGAAGTCATGCATACCTCAGCCATTAACTATACAAATGATTATAAAATAACAGCACACATAGCATTTACACCCCACATTTAATCTGGTTCTAAGCGCTACAAATTGTGGTAAATATAGAAAGTTCGGACGAAAGATAACACACGTTTGCATGGAAACACACACATGGCAAAGTGTCAAAGCATCAAAGCACAGATGAGTTCACAGGTCTTTTGGTCCCACAACCAACCACTCCATGTCCTTGCAAGACCACATCTATGTCTGAATTACACGTGTATGGTCGCAAGAAGGGCTGGTACATGTTGGAGAACATGAGACTGGTCCGTAGCTTGTATTCTGGGGTGTTGGAGGATGTGAGGCAGCCAGGAGCAGATTGGGACCTGAAGGGAAGGTAGAGGGTCAGGGGCAGATTCTGCAGAGAAGCACAGTGTGGGTGCAGCTAAATAAGAACTTTGTGCATGAAAATCCCAACCCTGACCTGCATCAGGCTTGACGGACATCCTTACTCTCAAAGTGCATGTGTGGACATTCTGCCAGTGTGGAGGACTCTCTGTAATGATGCATTCAGAACTAGGAGAGGGTTTGTGGGTGTTCCTGTCTCAGTCCAGCTACAGAGATCAACAACCGCAAACCCATACACTGAACATAATCTTCACAAAAGTTATTTACAAAAGTTTAAGGTATTGCCATTAAAAATTACAATAACTTTTATTTAAGTATTGATTATAAAAAAATAAATAAAAGCCATTGTTATTTGTAATATCAATACATCTAAGTCACGTAAATACAAAACATGTTGCATTACAAATGCTATAGGTGTCACATTTGCAAAAGATATAACTATTGGAATTGTAAATGACAAAGCTATTAATTTTGCTATTTTCAAAACCAACACATAAATAAAAAATGTGTCATTTACAATACCAATAGCTCAAACTTTCCTAATGCGAGACCTATTGCATTGCAAATGCTTGTTTGTAACTTGTTGTTTATAAGTCAAAATCCTCATATAGAGCATTGAGCTATTAACTGTCATTACAGAGCTGCATGCAAACTGCAAGGTATATGGTAGAGCTGTATGTTTTTTGCCCAGTCTTTCATTATCCTAATCTTTTGAAAAGGGTTCATTTTGGGTAAAAAACAATTCTTATTATTAAAGAGAACCCTTAACGATGTTGTGTTTAAAATTCTGAATTTGTGCTTTTCCAGAACAAGGACTCTTAAACTGTATTGCCTACGAGTATCGATGACATGTCACTCCTGCACATTGTAGTCCATTTCCTATACACTGATTTACACGTGTGTGTGTGTGTGAGTGAGTGTGATATAAAGTGCTGTGACATCTTACACTGGTATGAGCAGGGCTATAAAACTAAATTAATCTGAGACAGTGGTTATGGACACTTGACGGGCACTCTTAAAGGGTACTAGTGAGGGAATCCTTGGCAGAAGTGCTCTTTGGGGGGCGGCAACAGGCATTGCCGCACAGGGAGCCACCATTGTTAAAGCTGGGCCTGTCAGGGCTGAAGGACTGCTTGCCCCCTGTGTAAGGGAGATCTACATGACGAGATTAGCAGCTCCCATTTGTTCGGGAAAGGTCAGTATTTAGACCTATTCACGCAAACGTCCAGTGTTTGCACTCTTGTTGGTACCTTCATTCAAAGGGGCCAGGCACTCCCACCCGGACTCTTTCCCACGCGGACTCGTCTCCCCCGCTCCCCTCCCACGCGCAGATCTCTCACTCCCACGCGCAGACCCGCTGATGCCTGCCCAGGTCCTGGGCTTGGTCCTGCCCGTGGAGGGGGTTAGGTAAGTGAAGGGTGGTGCCGTTCGAAGGCCCGAGGGATTCAGCAGGTGTTTCGGCCGCTGGCGGGAAAGGTTTCTCCGCTTGGAGCTGGCCGTATGACGCACGTCTAACGCTGCTGTGAGGGGAGCGGGCCCGTGGACGGACGGCTGTCAGAGCCGCCTGGATTCCCCGTGCCACAGGTGACCTGGAGACTTGTGCCGGGCGGCTGTTCCATCACTGGTTAGTCGTAGTCTACGTTACTTACTAGGTGCGCCTGCGCATTCCACTTGTATGCGCCGAGCACAGCGTGCTGTGGTTGTTTGCGTTTTACATGAAGTGCTAGTCTGCATACTACTTGGCTATGTGCTGAGATGCTCAGTGCAGTTAGTACATCCACGACCTATAACGTATATAGCCGTGGGTGTACTAACTGCACTGTGCATCCTGCTTTTTGCAGTTCTACACACTGGATATAATGTATACTAACTTTCTCCATTCGTTTATTACATGTGTTCTATGTAATCTGCATAACACGCTGCAGGTCGTTAATACATAGTTCCCGGATGTGAGGTGCGTTACTGCTGTCTACATCTGTTACCTTCTTGTTAATCGGCTGGCCTACGCGAGGCGCTTAATGCATTATGGTAGTGTATGTATGTATTGGCATTTATATAGCGCACTACTTACCCGTAGGGTCCCAAGGCGCTTCGACCGCTGCGAAACCCTTCCTGGCTTCCCTGAGAGATGGTCCCTTAATGGGTATCTCCAGGGTGAGACCAGGCATCCCCGGCGGTCTGGTGGGGCCGTTAGTGAAGATGAGGCAAGCTAATGCCCAGAGTTGCCGAGTGTGATCGCTGATCAGAGTGGGCACCGAGGCGAGAGAATTATCGAGTCCGCTGACCCTGGTCCAGAAACCTGCCGCGCCGGGAATCGAACCCTGGTCCCGGGCCGTCCTCTGCTCTCGGGTCTGCCGCCTCTAACCAGTGAGCCACACTACTTCACAGTGTAATATGTGCATAGCTTGTTCCGTACGTACATATCCATTTCTATACACGGATGGGCATCGGGCAGGGTTTATGTCATAGTTCTATGCTAACAAACACTGGACTTATTACACATGTAGTTAATGCTAACTCTTGTTGTGCGGTTAATGCGTGCTCCATGCAGTTCATATATCCGTGGTGATTTACTATCTTATTACACCATAGCTGTATGCCCACTTGCAGTTCTTAATGTCATGGGAATGCGAGTGCCTACTCTGAACATTTATTATATCAAAGTTTTATGATTACATTATCTATGCGGTTACTACACCAATTGTCGTATGCTAACCACATGAATGCAAGTCATTTTGCTGGCATGACTCGTGTAGTCCTTACATCCAGGCTTGCATGTAGACCTGCTTTAAGCATGTCTGACTTCCGTAGTTCTGTGCTGGTGTGTTTGATGCAGTTATTATATACATGGTTGTTACATGTTCCGTGGTGGTGCATTCATGGTGATTTGCTAACATTTTCTGTGAATTTAGTGCGTAGTAGTTATGTGCTTAATTACATAGTGCCGTTTTTACACCGGTGGTAATTTGCTGGAAAGTTCTGTACATTTATCCGTGCTAATCAAATGGAGACCTCCTCGGCACAGTTATTTTGCCCATGTTTCTGTACGTACACGATTCGTACACTTATGCTTTTTTTTGCTGACTTTGCACCCTGTTCTTGCCTTCTGGCTCCTCTGGATCTGGTTAAGAAAATCCAAACAAGACCTTGTAAGGAATTTTCCTGACATCGCTTTCCATGTTGTGCTCGAGGCATGCCAGGAAGCTTAAACTACACGATGGGAACATGACTGCTGAAAAGCTGTCTGCTGGGTCTGGGCAGAGTCACTGTCTTGGGCAAGGAGGGAGTTCTGGAAGGGTGTTCATTCTTCTTGGTGATCTCTCACAGCTGTCTATATGAAATTAATCAGTTGTCCATATTTTTGCTTTGTCTCGCCTGTTTCAGCTTAGCTTGATTGTCGCTTTATTAAGCCCTCTTGTCCAGCAGACCCGTTCCTACTCAAGTTGATGGTTGGCTGTGGTTTTGTCTGCTGTAAAGAGATCTGTCTGCTGTAGCCTGTGTGGATGCTCAATTTGGATGAACCTACACAGTACTACTGATATTGGCTCTTGGGAGCATAATGCTCTGTGTAAAAGGCTGACATCAGCATCGGGGCCAGTTGACAAGTGAGCTGTGCCTGTGCGACTACAACTGCGGTGGGAAAGGTTGCACTTATGTTGTAGTGTTTTGCAGGGTTTATGGGAAAAGTGGCCAGCCCCCAAGTGCTTACCAGGCCATCAGTTGGATTGTTCCAACTTCTGAAATGCATGGATTTGGAGAAGAGTTTTGGAAAAAGGTGTCATTTAATAGTGTTAAGTAATGGTGTTGGTGTGAGGCCTGGAGTCCGTGTTCCAGACTTGACGTGGGGTTAAGCGAGGAGTAGGAGGATGGGCTCGCAGGCTGCACATACACAACAGGAAGAGGTGAGGCCTTGAGTCTTCTTTTTTGAAAGTGAAAATATGTTGTTATTTTGAATTCTTGATGGTTGTTAATGGTCCTTATTTTCCCTAGGTGTCTCTCCCATAACTTGCACGTTTGTTCTGAGGTGCGGCTGCTTCTTGTGCTGTTCTTTGAGGCAGTATTAGGAGCGGGCCATTCTTGATCTGAGGCTACTTCTTTGTTTCTAAAATGATGAGTTTAGATTGAGCAAAAGTTGGACCAATCCTGTGAATCGCCCAGTCTGCAGTGAAGAGAATTATGAAGTAAGTTCTTCCTGCTACTATCCAGTGTTGCGCTGTTAGAGTGGGGCTTTGTAGTTGCGCCAATTTAGGACTTACAACTCTCAAACCAGCAAAATTAAGCCTTGTTGGGAGATACCCCCTCTCCAAGGACATACTGATCAGTTAGAGTAGGCTGGGGAAGTCAGTAAGCCGTAACCCGGTGTTAAGAAGTAGGACATCATAGAAATAAGTACATTTTGAGATGCTTGGGAAAAATTTGGGTAAGACTGACAAAAACTGAGATCTTTCAGTACCTCCAGATAAGACATGTGCTGACTACACCATCCCTGAGGTCACACTTCCCGAAAACGCGAGCTCTCTATAAGATAGAATTGTATCTAAACCCCTACCGAAAAAGCAACATCGCATATATAAAAAAAATATATAACCAGTAACTCCCCAGATCCTCTAGTAAAACAGAAGGAAAGATGGGGAAAACACTTGTGCAACTGAGGCTCCTCCTCAAAAGTTATTACACCGAGATACACATTCAGGCAGCGTTTCTTAAGCTTTTGAAATCTGTGGACCCCCACTGAAGCAATACTGCAAGCCGGGGTCCTCCACCTGAGCAACTTCTATAATTTGAACCTCCAAGTAATACACAAAATACATAAACCCGTATGTAACAAACCGATATACACGTTATGAAATATTTAGTTTAACTCACAAACAAAAAATGTGAAAATATTTTTTTATTTTAATGGTAAGGTTTGAGGTTTTTTAATTATAATTTTATGTCTAAAAGACAAAGCAATATTGCTAAACACTCATGTCACGTAGGCATTTTTGTTTCTGACCCACGCTATTGTTTTTTATGCATATACCAGTGCTGCTTCAATTGATGCCCCCAATCGTCCTACTACATTCCATTTGCTATGTTTGTGCTGCTCTAATGACTCAAAATTAAGACATTAAAATAATCCTTGGCTTCCAATTTCAGATTCCTTAACCTTTATAGAGCGCTTTAAAAGTTTTGATTTCATTTGTACTCTATTAATCTGCTAACTCTATTTAATTTCCTAAAATATATGGACCCCTGAGTAAGTGTCGCAGACCCATAGAGGTCTGTGGGCCACAGGTTAAGAAACACTGCATTTGGGAATTCAGCCGACCCACCTCTGACATGTGCCTGAGAAGCTGCAACCACAATGGGTGAATCTGATCGACTACTAGCCGCAGATTCCTTAACGTAGAATTATCCCCAGGCGTGAGACTGGAACCAGAATTTTTTTTGCCACAGCATCCCTGCGCGCCGGAGGGACGGCATTACGCGACTCCACCCAGGCGTTGTCCGCGTACATGACGTCAGCGAGGTCACATAAGTCCCACCCCGGCGCGCCTACGTCAGTTTTTTCCTTTTTCCGTGTGCAACGCTGATCCGGTTCGTGCTCCGGGCCGGGTTATGCCTTTCCCATTTGCTTTTGCGTGTGTTTGTGGGAACAGTGTGCGGATGCCCTCGGGCTTTAAGATGTGCTCATCTTGTGGACGCCTGATGTCAATGGACCCTCACCTCGTTTGCATGTTGTGCTTGGGAGAAGATCACGGCTCCACTGATTGTGAGGCGTGCCAATAGTTGAAGTTGCGTCGGAAGCGCCGGATGAAACTTCTCTCGGATCGCATGTCCAGGTTGGCTTTGTCACCTTGATCGGCTTCTGCGGAAGGGTTTCGAAGCCACAGTCGTCCTCATCCCTCTCTAAAGCCGCAAGAGCATCGTTCACCTGTCGGTAAGTGTCGCAGTTTGTACCCGAGGGCTGGTTTCCAGCCTGTCGGGGGCGTGGGCCCCGCGTATCGTCGCCCTATCCACCGTTTCCCGGTGAGGGGCAGTTGAGAGCCCAGATGGACATATGCGGCGGGTTTGCAGGCCTTGCTGGCTTCTCCCCCTCCTCCTTCCCCTCCTGGGACGTCAGCGGATCCCTTGCAGTGTGTGGGGCCCTCAGTAGCGTCGCCAGCGGCTCCGGTGCCGACTGGCTCGGATCCAGGCTCGGAGGATTCGGACCACGGCGCCTCTGCTTCTCCGCAAACTCCTGCGGGAGTCCCTGTGGTGTCGCCGGGCCTCTGGTCGCATCAGGCCAAATTCACTTGGGACACGCCATCACCTTTTTGATTACATATGTGTGTATAATGCTACGGTAATTGTGTATAAACTGTTAATATATATTTACATAAATAACTAATACATTCTCATTGTGTATATACAGCTACCTCATTGCTATTGTGCGTTATCTTTATCAGAATTAGTTCCAATTTATCCACAGGAGCCATTGTTTCTTGTAAAAATCCTCTAGGTTGGGGTCATCTAGCTGTGCCTCTGCCCTTTGCTCCTTTGAGGGGTTGTCACACTCTGTGATGGGGTTGTCTTGGAGGTTTGTCGTTCCGTGTTCGTCTTGGACAGGTTCCCCTTCATTGTTCTTGGTTGGGGTTGTAGTCCTGCTACATGTTGTCATGACATTTTTACATGTGTTCCTTGTCTCTGGGGGGTGTTGCTGTTGCAAAAATGTTTCCGGATCCAGACTCACGCCTGGGGATAATTCTATGTTAAGGAATCTGCGGCCAGATACATTATTACCGAAGGTAAGTAACTCGTACTTCACTCATATAGTTTGATGCTGTCCTTGACTCAAGCAATACTGGGAGCAGGTGCCAGCATGTCTAAAATAGAGTTCACGACTCGTGGAGCTCCTAAAAGCAAAACTATTCATACTCAATCTGAAACAATGAAGCACCACCTCTTCAATATTCAAAATGATTGTGTGAGCTAGGCCTGGCAGTGGCCATGCAAAATGGATCTAGTCATTGGGTGCGAAGACGCTCCGTACTCTCAGGCAGTGGAAGGAAGACATGGACTGGTGCATGGGAGCATAAGAGTATGTGGGCCAAGTTTGTCCCAAAACGTCTGGAAAGGTGTTGTGGCCCTGGAAATTATTTAGAAGATGCGAATGATTCCCTCAGAAGATTGACTTATGATGAGCTACACTTAACCATCATGGCATATTACCAGCCTTGGTATTCCGTGCGCCGACGTTTCATTGCACCGACTGCGAGTTTCTGAGCAGAGATTCTGCCATTCTTTCTTTTACCAACTAAGCCCAGTATGATCAGTTGAATATTACCTCTTTCTCTTTCCCCTGCCTCGCTAAAAGAATGTCTCAGTGGTCCCTATGTCCATAGCCCTGTTTCATGCGGTTTCCTTGTTTTTAAGGTACAGGTGGGACCCTCTACACCTCATTTCCGTTCGCATGTGAATTTGTTGTCTGCTTGTTTTGTTTGATCTGAATAGTGTGCTGTGAAACACAATAGGAAATCATTCCTGCTCCTAAATGTACATACTCACTGATACCTTTTATTAAATACTTATGCTCTTCAGTGTTGCTCTTTACCAACAAGACCGCATGATGTAACCTGAATACCCATCACTTACTTATGCAAGACCTCAGTTTACACCTCCATCCCTTGGATTCTGTAGCTCTTTCACTGCTGCCTCTGTGGCATCCACTTTCCTCCAAGCCTTTCATTTCTTGGTGGAGTAGATCAGGACTCACCAGGGACAGAGAGTACCGGGTGGGCTGTAGAAAAGGCTCAACTTAAGATCAAAATGTCACTGTTCTCAGTCAATGGTACAGGCATTTATGGACGGGGGTGATGCAGCCAACTCTGCCTCACCCAGAATAAACTAGGTATTCAAGATGGACCGTCAAGATTAGCATTATCGGCTCTAGGCCAAAGCAGCACCGTCCTTTTGTGTACCTGAATGGCGCAAGTCTTCGATAGTAAGTTGAAGGCCCTCACCCGTTAGTGAGTCTCAGTGGTAGGTCAGTGTGCTGGTTCCCTATCCACCACACGCTGGAGCAGAGTGATTTCTCCAAGTGCAAAAAATTATTTTTGGCCTTAATGAGAGAGCCTGCTAGACTGGTCCATTTTAACTCCAGCTTGGTGTACTGAAGGCGGTAATTCCCACCTCTCTGGAAGATAACTATGTTGTTTTGCTAGGACTGTGCAGACTGCTCCAGATCAACCATGAATGTGTTAATGAGGGTAGGAGCATATTCATACCAAATAGTATGTGTGTGTATGCACGAGAGCAGCCCAAAATGTCATTTCTAGGCTGATCTGACCATTCATGCTATTTTGATCTCAATTGCCAGTGCACAGCAGACGTGGCAGTTGAATGCTAACTAGATGATTCCGCTTACCCAGCAGCTCACCTGCCATGGGCATCTCCGATGAGTCCGTGGTTTGGTTACCTTGAAATAACTTGTGTAAAACCCAGTGGAGCCATCAGATTTAATAATAACTGGACTGACCCAGACGCTGGTGCAGCCTCGGACCAAATCTAAATATAGCATCTCCTGTTGTATCCTGCTGGTTGACTGCTATTGAAGCCACATAAACCAGCTGGGAAGGCATGCCATGCAGTCAGGTGCCAGTATACACCTTTTGTATATGTAGGCACAAACTCGAGAAAGTTTTGTTGAAATTCCTGATCAACCTTTTCAGCTCCTTCTGTTGGAAATATTAGAGCTTGTGGAGGACTGAACAGTGCCCGAAGTATAATGATCGATGTTTTCTTCCATCAAATCTAGAAAGGGTCCTGCTCATTCAGTCGGCTTATTCTCTTTGCAAAACAAGCATTAGAAAAACCAATAGGTCTTGCCTATGCTTGGGCTATTGACTTTGCCAATGTCTTTTAGCCATGATGTAGAGCAGCGTGACTCACATTTATTTAAAATATATATATATATGAATCAGCCAGAGCTAGCTGTGTCATAGTGCCTTTTTTATGATGGATTTGAGCAGGCACCATGGACAATTGGAAGCAGGGTGGTAGGCTGCGGGCACTATGGACAACGGGAGAAATGGGACAAGCAACACTGACAGCAGGAGAGTGAAAAAGTTTACACACAGCTAACGCAGGGCACGTCCTATCGCTTTTTTTTCTTATGGGGAGTTGGGAAGGAAGAAGCAGCACTGACAATAGGAAGGAAGAGATCTACACAGAAAAAAGGGATTGGGGATGCAGCAACATGGACAACGGGGGATGGTAGGGAAGAAGCAAGACAGACAAGGGTGGTCAGAAGAAGCAACATGATAACAGTGGGTCGGAGGGAAGAAGCAACATGGACAACAGGGGGTCAAAGAGAAAGCAACATGGACAACCAGGGGGTGGGAGGGAAGAAACAACATGGACAACGGGGGATGGTAGGGAAGAATCAACATGGACAACGGGGGATGGTAGGGAAGAAGCAACATGGACAACGGGGGATGGTAGGGAAGAAGCAACATGGACAACGGGGGATGGTAGGGAAGAATCAACATGGACAACGGGGGATGGTAGGGAAGAAGCAAGACAGACAAGGGTGGTCAGAAGAAGCAACATGATAACAGTGGGTCGGAGGGAAGAAGCAACATGGACAACAGGGGGTCAAAGAGAAAGCAACATGGACAACCAGGGGGTGGGAGGGAAGAAACAACATGGACAACGGGGGATGGTAGGGAAGAATCAACATGGACAACGGGGGACGGTAGGGAAGAAGCAACATGGACAACGGGGGATGGTAGGGAAGAATCAACATGGACAACGGGGGATGGTAGGGAAGAAGCAAGACAGACAAGGGTGGTCAGAAGAAGCAACATGATAACAGTGGGTCGGAGGGAAGAAGCAACATGGACAACAGGGGGTCAAAGAGAAAGCAACATGGACAACCAGGGGGTGGTAGGGAAGAATCAACATGGACAACGGGGGATGGTAGGGAAGAAGCAAGACAGACGAGGGTGTTCAGAAGAAGCAACATGGTAACAGTGGGTCGGAGAGAAGAAGCAACATGGACAACAGGGGGTCAGAGAGATAGCAACATGGACAACAGGGGGTGGGAGGGAAGAATCAACATGGACAATGGAGGTGAGATGCAAAAAGCAATACGAACAACGTGCAGGAGGGAAGAAGTAATGCTGACTGAGGTGGGTGGGACAGAAGAAGCAATATAGACGAGGAAGAAAAAAGAAAAATAGTACCTGATTCCCAGCAAGAACAGCAGGAGGACTCTAATCAAAATGAAGCAATCAGTACTTGGTCCTTGCTCCACACGAAAGAAAAGGTAGTGAAACTGGCATGCACTGGCCAATTAGGAGGCAGCAAATAAGAGCGATAAGCAAGCCAATAAAACAATCTCTCAAGCAACAGCACGTGTGCACTGTCTTAGGCAAGGCCTAAAAAAGTACTCCTCGGTACAGGATTAGTATGCATTCATTATGCCTAAACTTCTTAATGTGTTCCGCACTGGGACCACTTTTTGTGCCTTCTGCCTACGCAGTCATTCTATTACTGGTCGAGCAGTAGAACAGCGGTCGGTCCCATGTCGGGGCCCTGGTGGAGCTAACTTTTACCATTGGTATGACAGTGTAGTTCTTTTGGAATCTGTGTACCTTTTCTATGCGAATCAGAGATGTTCAGTCACTGGTAGTGTTTGTTTAATTCGTTTGAGTTTGTTCAACATATTGCTTAAAAATGAGGTTTGTTTGGCAGGGAGGGTTGCAGTGTTCTAGTGTACGGCTGCGCGTGAGGAACGACTTCTCTGTTTATTTCCTTTCACTGGGGTGAATGGTTGTCCATTTCAGGGCCTGAACGTGACTGGAGTTCTTCGACACTTATGTAGATTTGATGCAGTGAGTTTTAATATAAATTCTTAGGTTAGAATCATCCCAACCCATATCATTTTCATCTTTTCTTGTGGACGAACAGGTTTGTACGTCGTCGGTGTGATTGTGCATCATTGGTAGTAGAGGAGTTAGGTCTTTGCTTCTTTCCTTAATTTGAGTTGCTCTTTGGTATGTATTGTGTTTGCAGAGAAGTTCCATCATTTTGCAGATGGTGCAGAGACGTTGTTCTTGCAATAGCCAACTTCTTTTTAGGGGCGATGATCACCCTTATACTAGTCTAGAATTGTGTATTCTGAATGTTTTGGGGATTTAGCTAGGATGAAAAGAGCTGTTCTATTTAGGCTAACTTGAATTGAAAGGCTGTAAGTATTGTGTGGAAACTCAATTGCACATGGCTCAGAATTGGAGGGGAATGCAAGCGCTCTTCTAATGTGACTGTCTATAAATAGCTGTGTAGAACCCCCTTCTCGGGATGCTACCAACGTCCCAGTCCCCGGTTTACACTGTGGCAGAGCGCTGTGAAGTGGTCCCAAGGCGCCTAGCGCTCCACATAATATGGCCATCTGAAAGCAGTCTAGATTAAAGATTCCGTCTCGTCGTCTGCCAGCTTCCCCGCCTTGGTTTTCTTCCGAGTTGGCCAGGGAGAGCCTGGACCGCCCCTCCGGGCTCTGGAGCTCGTTCAGGGTTCCTCCCTCGCTCATTCCATTCCAGCCGCTAACCCTGCCAGACGCCAGTGCCGAGAGCCGAGCGGGGCTCTGCGGGGAGGGCGGGAGCAGCTCCTAGGGCCGGCCAGCATTGCCTTTCCTGCTCCGCGCCAGTAAAGCCCTCTCTGGAGGGGCTGCTGGCGGGTCCCTGCAGCAACGTCTTCAGCCGAACTCCCCCTGTGGGAAGGTTCTGGGGCGCAGTGCACGGGACGCCTGCCCAAGTGTCTGTGAGAGATCGGGGCCAAATCTCGGAGCAGCTATAGGACAAACCGGTCATTGCTTGAGCCTCGAAATGTTCTCCCCGTCGTAACTGGACATCTGGGCTTACTTTGGGACCAGGAAAGGAGTCGAATTGTCAGGTAGGATGGGCTGACTCGCGCCGGTCCGCGCCTGGCCGCCGTGCCCCCTTCCCCCTAAGCAAGTCACGCTGTTTAAAGGTGGTTGCTCTGTTAACTCCTTTTTGAGCTGAGAAAGGTGAAACAATTCCTGTCGCTGAAAGTTCGATTCCGACTGTGTGTCTGACCTCAGCACTGCACAGGACATCCACGCTGGGTTTCAGCGCGTCTTATACCTATTCTTTCTGCACACAAGTCCAGCTCCATTGCAGTACCCTGGCGCTCTTTGCTATTTTCTGAGGAATTGTCTTCTCACTTTCCCATCATCAGGGATACTCGGTTAAAAGCGTCCAATCCCGTCTCTCCTCACGCTCTTCATCCGTCTGTCACCCTCCTCTTCCTCCTTCAGGCTTTCCACAGAGGGTGTGAGGTCACGGAAAGCGAGACGAGTTAAGTACTAACACAAGCAAATTGTAAGTTACAATATAATTTGCCTGTGTTCCTGCTTGTGTCTGTTTTGCTCAGCCGTTTTTTGTTGTCAGTGCGCTTTTGCCACGCAGTTGTGAAATCATGACTAATTTTCGGCATCTTGGGGGAGGCATGTTCTTAAAACCCGCGAGCAGCAGCAGAGGGGCGGAGACGGGCTTGCGGCCGTCGGGCGAAGGCGAGGGTTTATTTAGACTAGTCTGGCTGGCAGCGGTTGGTTAACCCCTCGGGGCATCGTAACCTCGCCTGCCTTTTATCCTGAAACTGTAAGCGGCATTTTGAGGCGACACACACATTCTTCTGATGTCATTGTGGCCAAACTGCGAAAAAGGACGACCGCGTGTGTTCTGATTTCACCTGCGTGATTTGTGGCATGTGCCGGGCCTTTTTGACGAGGACGCGCGTATAAGCATGTAAAGTTGGTGCTCCCGCTCCACACTGTCCTTCAGACCTGTGTTTTGAGGAAGGCCAGCCAGCATCTGTGTGTGGATATAATAAAGGCGCGTGTGTCCGTGACAGACTGGAACCAGCTGTTGCGTGTTCAAGTTGCATTACCCATGCAGATGCTGAAGGAAAGCGCGTCTGTGCGTTACATTTACTTCTAGGGAAGGCTGAGTAATGTTACATGCAGATGTTTCTGGCCGGTGTGAGTGAGGCATGTGTTTTTGGAATGGCACGTAAAGGGGAGTGCTCGGAGTGTCTCTGGGGGTGGAGTGACGGAGGGGAAGCGCGAGTGGGTGATTTAAAGTACAGACCCATTGGAAGCACCGTCATAGCACCCTCTGGTGACGAGGTCTTAGACTCCTGTGCTGCATTTATTGCAATAGCCACAGTTCACTTTTCTTCATCTCAGGGCAGCCCAGGGCTTCAATTGGGCCGGGTTCTGATGGGTCTCAGACCCGGAAGTAATTAGAAACGCGTATTGAAACGGGTCCCTATATTGGGCCCTGTATTCATGTCCTGACCTTAACTTTCTAGGCAAAAGCACTAATCGATTGACTGTAAACAACCGTAAAGTAATTCATGTCAGCAGTACAACCCCTGTTTATACTTCATGTGGTTATGTCTAATTGTAAAGCACACTGCCATCCGGCTGGGTATTCCGGCGCTATTGCCGGTGCAAAACTAGACTTTGTTGAAATGGCGTACCGATGTGTGCACCATTTTATGACACACGTTTTTCCAATTAATACACGCCGATGTCATGCTAGCCTTCAGTAGAGTTTCTTATCATTACACGCCTTTTCCAAGTACACGCTGATGTCAGGCTAGCTTTTTGTAGATTTTCGGCTTACAACATGCCGCGCCAACATGGGATGAACATCCCTTTCCCGCTCCAATAGGCAGTAAGAAAGAGCAAGAATAGATACACATTTGGTAATGTGACTACATGTAGCGCCCAGTGTTCCATTAGAATTACAAGGGGATACGATTTTAATTAATTTTTTCCACTCTCGCACCCTTTCCGTTTGTTTAGACTGCAATCCGGTTGACTATTTAGCAACCCACCACGAAAGATCTGCTGACACTGTAAAGTTACCATACTACCAAGATTGAGGACACCTTGACCAAATTTAAAAGTTATTAGTCCTTAGCATCGTTGCCCATCCTAGTAAGTTTCCCCACTTATTTATAATTTTACTTACAGGACAGTAATTGTCCCGTCATGATACATGATTACATTTCATTGCAGATATTTTAGGAGCATCTTCGCTGCCCACCCCGGACGGCCATTCACAGCCGTTTCTATAGTGGGTACCATTTTCGCATACCTACTACCTGATTCACCATGATACTAGGCACACCGAACGCAATTCATTATTTTTTTATGTGCTCCACACTAACTGTTGTCCTGATGAAGACTCCACAATGAGGAACTAATAACCCTTCACGTCTCGGGGTTGAAACGTAGACTACCATACACCCTCAAACCATAGGAACAGAAGATATTGATTTATCGTGACCTGTGTGTTATGATTATAGGGAACTATGGACCTAATTTAGGCTGTAAAGGTTCAACTGTATATAACAAGAGAATGTGTTCATGTCACATCACCTTAACCCAGTCCCCCACCTACTTTATAACTCCCATTCCCCCTAATACCTTCCTTTCTCTTTTCACTGAGAGCACTGTAAATATCACAAAAAATGTATCAAAAGTAGTTCCATGGATCTGTATTAATGCTTTGATTAACAAGAGTATTGAACGAATGTTCCATTTTGGATAATAAATTGATGTTCTAAAAGTGATATATGGATCAATATGGATGCTCTGAATCACAAGATCAATGTGTAACCTTTTTCTACATTTTGTAATTAAATATGTTGACTTGAACTTAAAACAATCTTCCTTTGGTGAATCATTGATGTAAATATGCCATAGGGACTACCTTGACCCTTCTCCAACCGTACTGACCACTCGGTGGAGTCTCCTAAAGATATGTTCTTTCCGAAGATCATGACTTTTGTCTTGTAAGTGTTAAGTTTGAACCATTTGGTTTTCATGCTGTCTGATCTTTCAGTCATACAGGTGGCAAGATTGGTCAGTGGGTGTAGGTCTTCTCCGAGAGGAAAAGTGTAAGATGGGTATTGTTGGCGTACAATAGGCCTTTAATGTCTTGGTTGTGGCTGATGCTTACTAGTGGGATCCTGTAGATGTTAAAAGGGGTCAGGCTCAATGAGTATCATCTGTGGGACAGCACATATGAGGTTGCTTGCATCTAAAGAGTATGGGGTCATCCTGACTGGCAGTGTCCTACTAGTAAGGAAGGAGTATACCCAGCAGAGAGCGGGTCCTTGAATTCCAATTCCAAGCAAGCAACGGATGAGGTGGATTACCATGTTGAATGCCACAGAGTGGTCTAGGGCAATGACAGCAGCTGTTTCTCCTCTATCCACATCATACGGATATTGACTTTGGCAACAATGAGTGCTGTCTCCATGCTGTGGCCGGGTGCAAAGATGGAATGAGTGATATCAAGGAGTTGATGGTTGGTAAGATGGTTGGTGAGGTGCATGTTAAGTTTTTCCAGAACTTTAGCCTGGTACTTTAACTGGGAGGTCTGTTTGTAGTTGGCAAGTGTCATTGGATCTGCAAAAGGCATCTTCAGGAGGGGGAGAACTGTGGTGTATTTCCATGTCTGTAAAGGTGCTAGAAGAGATGGAGACATTTAGAATCGGGGTGAGCGCATGCTTATTGGTTATAGTCCTTTGCTGAAGATATGGGGGAGGGGAGGAACAGGTCAAAGGGGGCTCCAGAGAGTATGTTCTACCTGGTGGAGTAGGTTTTGTCATTGGAGACAGTGGGCCTAGTGGTCAGAGTGGTTACCTTCGCCAAGATAAAGATTTGTGTATCTAAGACTGTTGGCTCTGGTAAGGGTCGAAGTTGTATATGGTGGTGTCGTGCTGCACAATAACTGAGAGCTTGTCGCAGAGGTCCAGAGAAGGGGTGATGCTGTTGGAGTCGGCCGCTGAGGAGGAAAAATCTTTCACAATGGTGAAGAACATTTTGCTGCTGTTGGTGCTGGCATTAGTGCAGTGTGGGAACTGTGCAGAATTGTTCTATGGATTTGCCTGTGGTAACAGCTCAGTGCAAATTTGAAGGTGTTCCTGTCTGCATTGTATTTGCTCATTCTCCATTGGTGTTCCAGTTGCTTTCAGTGGTACTTCGCTAACCTGAGTTCCTCAGTGTACCTGCTGACTTGTGGTCTGGATCTTGTGTTTTTGTTGGGCTTGAGGGGAACTAATGTGAGTGTAGACATGGATCCAATTGTTGAGGTTGGTGATGGAGTTGGATAGGCTGCTGTTGTGTTCAGTCTGGTGTTCTAATGAGTATGGTTGTCTAGTATTCCTCTGGGATGTTCCAATTTCAGTGGGCTAGAATGGCAGTAGCAGTTCTGAATCGGTGCAGAACTGGAATGGTGAATGTGATGAGGGTGTGATCGGTTCAGGTGATGGGCATGGGTTTGTTGACTGAGATGTTGTTGAAAGTGGTTCAAATTGGATCCAGGAGATGACTGGTGGAGTGTGTGGGTCTTCTCACATGTCTGGTGAGGCGGAGTTTACCTAGGTCTTCGAGGAGTGGGGCCATGTTTGGGTCAGCATGGTCTTATAGGTGGGCGTTCCTCTCTCCGAGGAGGCTGAAGGAGTTTGAGCTTTGTTTTATGTCTTCTTGCATTTTCTAAGATTGTTTGCTTTTTCCAGATGTTGCGTTTCTCTAGATTGTTTTTGTAAGCGATGTATGAGTTTTGTGTAATGCATATTGTGAACGGAGGCATCTCTGGGTGTCTGAGTAAGTTTGCATTGTGATATTCCTAGTTTTTTGCCCTGAGCTGCACTATCAGGGCAGCACTTTCTGCTGTTCAAAATGGCTACTTTTCAACCATTCCTATAAAAATCAGAAATTGACCTGCCACAATTGAGAACATTGGAGTTGAGGCAAAAGATAGTGCGAGTTGCTCACAGTGCTGGTCAGTGGGTCATAACGGTCATAAAAGTGTGCGAAGGAAATGCAGAGCTCTCAAAATCTGAACAGCACCAAAGGAAGCGAGAATGCAGTACTTACAGATCAGTGGGTGAGTTGTGTGTGGGAATGTTGGATTGGAGGAGACAACATAAAGTACGTGCTGAAGGATAAAGTGAGAAGACTGCGCTGACAAGAAAAGAGAGGAGTATGAAATATGCAGATTAGTGATCATCTATTTACACAGTACTTAATCTGATCCATTAATTTGGTTCATGGAAGCAGTTCGAACTTCTCCGAGCACTTTCCCCTTAGTCCATCTCGACTCAGTCCCCTAGCTTACCTCGAAGATGTGAAGTACATCAAGAGAGGTTGGAGATGTGGAGATGGTTTGTGTTTAAAGGCAGATACTGTGGAAGTGGCCGACGACCAAATGCATTCTTCCGTCAAACTCTCTGAATCCCCAGTTCTCACAGGAAGGTGCATAGAAATCGGTGAATTTGTCTCTTTTGTCCTTGTTGTGCCCATGTCTCAGTTTTGGCTCATTTTGAACCTATTGGGTGGGCATTGACTGCCATGCATTAACCTTGGTTTCCTCTCTTGCTTCAGTCTGGTTGACCACGCAGAACCATAGCACGCTGGTGACGGAACGGAGCGCTGTGCCCTTCCTGCCCGTAAATCCAGAGTACTCCGCTACGCGCAATCAGGTAAGACAGTGTCATATCAGTTGGCACTCTCTGCCATGCTGTCCCAGATTGTAACTACTCTTTTGCATTGCTGTGCCTTATCTGTTATATATATCCTAGTGTGATAGCTTGCACAATATATTGTAGTCTCAACTACAATGTTTCAATATGTTCCTACATTGTGTAGGGTGTATTTTATTTCACGAGCAGCGTTACATTAGTGTTGTATGTTATATTATGGTATATATCACATTGTCCCGTTATCACATAACAACTGGGCACTGCCATTGCCTTTCAAACCTTGGTATAGTCTAAAGTCGCCTGCTTCAAACTCCTGCGTATTTTTTTACCTTTGTGTCCTTCAAACACCCTTCTTCTTTTTATTTTATTTGTTATTTAGCCAGCATTTTGTCTACCATTCTTTGAAGCGATTAACTTAAATCCTTTGTACTGCTGGTTTTTGCTTCTACATGCTTTAGAAATCTTTAGTGTGCATGTACACACCCCTTCAGAGATTGCGCTCAGGTTTCCGTCGCCTCATCAGTTTATCCTGATCTCATTCAGTCTGCCTGATTCAAAGCACTACAAACCCAGTGGATCACCATAGCGCTGTCCTGGATTCACTGTGGTGAATTATTAATAAAGAATAGTTGGCCAGGTCAGTACTAACGGGCAAATTATGAGCCTTACATGAAAACCAGCGTAGTGATACCCTACCCAGAATTACTAGTACTGCAGAGTGCCATGATGACTGGCTGTATAGTACTGCACCCTTAAGGGTTTGGACCCTTGGAATGAGAATTAGCTGCCGAAATCCGTGTTTGCACCACAAATTCTACAAGTTTAATCCATGCCAGAGAATTTTCCTTGATTACATTCCATTACCTTCCCACTGGCGATATTTGTTTGGGGAAAATCCTGACGTTTTTTCTTACAATTTGTAATCTTGATTCAACGGCGTACTGAGGTGTGAGGTGCAGTGGCGTAGCTAGAGCTTCTGGCACCCGGGGCTATGGCTCAGATTGCCGCCCATGGCAGGCAGCGGGGGTGGGGGGATGCTGGGTAAAAAGATCGGCAAGCACTTGAAAGAGGTCCAAGAGACATGTGGTTTAACCGCTAATAGTTACCTCGATCATGCAAGTTAGATGCACATACATGACACGGGCCAAGGCTACACAGTTGAATACATCGGCAGTACAAAGACATACAATTGATGGACGGACTGCAGAACAAAAGAAAACATTCACCCCCACTCCATGGATCTGAGTTAAATCCATCATTCTTTTGCTCACCATGACACCAGAGGTTCAGACTTGGTCATATGCAAATCAAGACTGATTTACTCTTACTTTCTGCCATAACTTACCTCCCACTGTTGTGGTGTTGGTTGCGGACGGAGGGGACCGCAACACTTTCTCTGCCTTACGCCGCTTGAGTGCTGTTCCTGCCATCGGACTCCATCCGGACTGCATTTCCCGGTGTTCCCTGTGTTGCGCATCTTGCCAGCGTCACCAGGAAAGCGCCAGGAGGCGGTTTACAACCGCATAAGGGCTCCCACAGCGCGGGCAGGCCCGTCCGCGCTCGTCAGCGGCGGGTAGAGGCTGGGCTGGGCCATCCCTCTAACACCTCTATTGGAACCCAAGTACGCAGTTGCAATTGACTTTGGACATAAGGGGGGCTCTTCTCCCACTTGACAGGGATTGACTTGTTAACGGATTGAGTTGTTATTAATGCTAGCTACTTATCTCGCAAATTGACAAATTCTATTTGAGGTTATGAGCAAAGCACTACGTAGGGGGGGGGGGGGCAGGGTCAGGTGTGGTGGGGACCCTAGATGCCTTTCTCTTACGGGCAGAATCTGTGTTAATACACGAAATTGAGCTAACAGAACGGAGGCTGTCATTAGATCCATCATATCCATTTGTAGGGCACGTTCCAGTGCCAGAGTCTCCAGCTTGTATAGCCATGAGCCCCAGCTCGTATAGCCATGAGCCCACAAACCTCGCCTGGGACGGTAGCTAGCTCACAGTTGGGTACCTCCCATTCTTGTCAAGTGGTAAACACCCCCTGTCGGACCCCCCCTCTCTCCTTCCAACATGCGCACCAGGCAGCAAAAGTTACAAGCTCCCAAAGGAAATGATCAAACAAAGAAAAGGAAAGCGCGCAGTGCCCCTAAAGCTAGCCGTTACGTTTCAAAGCAGGCAAAGAGTAGGAATATAGTTTCTGGGGAGAGAGGGTCCAAAATTCCATCCATTGACACTGATAACACAAAGGGGGGCGAGATTAGCTCTGTTCCACCTGCTCCGTCGAACGGACACCCTGACCCCTTGAGGGCCCAAGAGGAACTCTTATAACCACTGGAAGAAAAACTTTTAACCCTGATCAATCCCGTTATGTCCAAATTAGAAGCAATTGACCAGAGGCTGAGCTACACTGAGAAGCACTTATCTAAAGACCGACTCGATATTCCCGGAAATAGTCAAACTGAAAATTCAGCCATCAGAGAGACAAGAACCTCACCTAGATCACCACGAGCTAATAGGGCTCGTCCTTCATCTTCCACGGTAATCCCCCCCAAACCTTTCTACATTGCATGCACAGACTGGAAGGGAGAGGCCAAAGGGCCCAGTAGGGAGACTAGAGGGATTGGGAGTGGCCTCGCCGGCAGCTATTTCCCTGCACCTTCACCCGAGGCGTCTCCACACACCATCATACTAGCAAATGTTCAGAAACTCCAACCTAGAGAAGAGGAACATTGGTCCTCACTTAAGAATAAGACCCTCCACTTTTTGAATACTAAGACAGGGCTTGGGAACCATCTCTTTGCAGAGTTCAAGATGGTGAGAAGTGTTGCATGGGTAGGACATTCTGACAAAGGTCTGGATGGTGATTGTGTAGTCTTAAGCTTTAGGTCCCCAAACATGGTTCACTGTATCTTGGATAGGGCAGCCCCCTTTAGGGATAGCATAGAGGCTATTAGTATTCTCCTGTTGGGTTACTTTTATCAACCTGGTATGTATCCCAGGGTTCCAAGGGAGAGGACAATCTCGAACTCGTCAGGGCCTAACAAGCGTGCAGCCCTGACCTCCAATAGATTTAAGGTGCTTAGCACGTTGGAGGAAAACGACTGACTACATTTAAAAACTGATTCTAATATCTATGGGGATAGGGCACCCAAGGGATCAAGAGATATTACAAACATAACGACTAACCGTAGTCAAGGGGTCCCAATACCAATATTAACCAATGCATCTGAGGGCCCAAATAACCGGGAGGATCAAACAGGGGTGCACCGTGCAAGTAAGGTCACAAAGCACATCGTGTGGTCAGTGCTGGGCAAAATTGCTTCCAACTTAACTCCTAGTGTTAATCGGTTTTATCATAACAGCAATCCTATCCCTTGTCCTTGGTTTCATGGAATATTGCCGGGCTAAAAAGTAAACTAACGTCCTTAGACTGGCTCTCCTTTATTGACAATAATGATGTCATAATGTTTCAGGAATCGTGGTTAGTGCAGCCGGAGTTTAGACAAGGCTATCTAAACTTTTTTAAGCCTGCTATTCCCAGCCAGCGGGGCAGACCAATGGGGGGCCTAATTACTTGGATAAGACAGGATGACCGGTACAAAGTCAAACAGATGGATTCAGAGAGCAGCGACATTTTAATAATCAAAGTCCAAACCCCGGAACTTAAGAACGTCTTTCTTTTTAATATCTATGCAAGAGAGAAGCCTAGGGATAAAGCTTCAGATATTGTTGCCCTGTTAGATTCCTATCTTGATTACTGCAATGAATTGGGAAATATTCTAGTAGCGGGAGACTTCAATTGCTGTTTCGAACCTCTTGGCAGCATTGATGTAGATCTTGCCCTTGAGGAAGACCTTTCTTGGGATATCCCACAACTATCCCTACCTCCCATTAAAAAGTGGACGGAAGCTGCATTACAACTCAAAGTATTCTGTCTAGAACAAGGGTTAAGGGCAGCGAATGGGAGGACGAAATCTGATAAGTAGGGCGCTCCCACATTCAATAGTGAACTGAGAAGTAGTCGCATAAGACTGTATACTTTTTAGTAAAGAAAATTGGTCTTTTGTCAAGGATATGGTTGTTATGGAAAGGGTGGAAAGCGATCACAATCACCTGGTATTGTCTCTTCACTTGCTAGGAAGTTACTCCCCAGAAGTCAGTTCAGTAGGTACGGAAAAACACCTTAGCAACGACATGAGGAGAGTAAAATGGTCGAACTGCCTCAATAAAGAGGATCATTTAGCGGTTATGAGCGAGATCGTCTCCGAGGCTACAGTTGACCTCCAAAACTGTGTTTCTCACCAGGAAATGGAGTCTAAAGTTATCTCCATCCATATCAAACTTTTTGATAAGCTGAAGGGCTTTTTTACAACTAAACTACAATATCCCAAGAATAGGGCCAAACCACGGGTTGAAACATGGTATGGGAAATCCTGGCCTCCGAGTCCTTAATAGAATTGAAACTTACTAGCACCGATGGCTAGGAAAAATTTCATTCTATTGCAGGACCGGAGGCTTCGGATTATGTCGGTTCAAAGCTTGTCGACAACCAAACTAGCCACCTCCAGCACTGGTTTGAAATAAAACTGTTTAAAAGTGGAATCTGACGACCAATCGGCCGCTCGCATCAGATCTTCCAATCGCGCCCCAAGGGCGAATGCTTTAGAAGCCATAGCGCCTCGCGCTGAATGAGCACCAAACTGCTTAGTGTCAATCCTCGCCTCCTGCATTACCCAACGCACCCAGCGGACGATAGTCGGGGAAGAAACAGCCTTCTACGGCTTACGTAGAGCAATGAGAAGCTGTCTTTCGCCCGGAGGGCGGGTATCTTCAGTGGCATCTTTGTAAGATCGGAGGCACTGTACAACGCACAGTTTAGGGGAGTCCGGGAAGGCCGGATACGAGATGACTCTCGTGTTGGAGTTAGTCCGCCTACTGAGCATGAAACATACCCCATCAGGAGAAAAAACTCTGACCGAGATATCCAATGCTCGTACATCTGAGGCTCTCCTGCAGGAAACGAGGCATAACAGCATGGCCAATTTAGCCGTTAGCTCCTTGCGAGTCAAAACCCTATTCGGTTGCCATGACCGAAACAAAGTCAGAACCCTGTTCACATCCCAAAGGGCAGAGTAGCGAAGCTCTGGGGGTAGCGAAAGCCGAATCCCCCTCTGCAGCCCACACACCAGGCGATGCTCTCCCACCGGGGAACCTTGCAAAAGTGCATGAGCCGCTGAGATTGATGACCGATGGACATGTTCGAGGCATGTGGGCTGCTGACATTCATATCTGTGCATAGATCGCCGCCTAGTGTTGGGTCCGGATGATTGCACATTGTTGTCCTGGAAGAGTCTTCGAAGTATCACGAGATAGGTGGCTCCTCCCCGGACTACAGTGCGCATGGGCATCCTCTCCATCCTCAGATTGTTTTTTTCCGCCATTGGGTTCGGATGTACTTTCTTAACTCAAGTTCGGAATCGATATAAAACACTTTGTCACAAGGCCAAAAGGCCTTCGGGGCGTCGGTATTGTCTTTGCGTTCGGTGCCACGTACTTGTTCCAGTTCTTCGAGCTGGACGTCGAAAGCCGCTTGCCTTTTTCGACACCAAAGGCCCCATCAACGATCGACGATGGAACGGAGCCCGTTCAAACGATGCCCCGTTTGCAACTCTAAATACCCTCACATCGATGTGCACCCGGTGTGCAATAAATGCCTATCCCCGGACCATGACGAGACCAGCTGCATGGCCTGTTCTCAGTTCAGGTCGAAGAAAACACTTCGGCTTCGACGCGCCGCGAGACAGTCAGCGCAGAAAACGGCGCCCGACCCGGAGAACATCTTCGAGGCTGAAGACGACGAGGGCGTCGATGAAGAGGATCCTGAACAACAGTCGGATCCTCCGTCGAAGCAGAACTCTAACTATGATGAGGACGAAGAAGAAGACTACGTCCATGATTAAGACGTCGTCGAGGTAGGAGACGATGCACAGGCCATGAGCAAGGCCCAACCGCAGTCGCGGGGGCCGATAACGACACTGTACTTTCAAAGGCTCAGGTCGAGGCATCGCCAGAAGGCCTTAGCCAAGATCTTCAACCACATTCTATAGCCCTGCGTCCAGGCCCGGCTAAGAATATTTCGAAGGAGCCATCGGTCGATCAACCACAATCAGCGGTGAAATCGAAACCGACAGACGCTAAATCGAAACTGCCAAGGACAGTCCTCGGATCGACGACTTCGGATTCATCGGATCCAATCAAATTGAAGAGTGTCATCGACCCTTCGGGGTCACAAGGGGGTGTCGGCCCGAAGATCGGGGTGCCGAAGCCTGTAACTAAGGTCAAGCACGTCGCACTGACGACGTCGACGTCAAAAGATGGCGACACTAACAAGGGACTCAAGGCTCAGAAAACTCTCGATCCGAAGCTTCCAGCCTCCAAGCCACTGGTGGTCAAGGCCTTCGAGTCGAAGACCAAAATCGGCCCGAAAGAGCATGTCAAGTCGAAGCAGAAGAGCGGGCCTGCTGCGCACCAAGAGCTCGAGTCGACGCCAGGCCACAAACAAACTAGTGATAAGACGAAGTCGGTCGGATCGAAGACGGCGCCACCCTCGAAGAAGGTCAGTCCGTCTCCAATGCTTACGCCACCAATAAAGTACGGACTGCCCCCGACCGCATGACCTAAGGCGTTCGAGCCACAACAAAGCACCGACACAGCCAAAAAGGTATCGGTAGTCTCAAGAAATCAGCCCATAGAAGAGGACATTGTGTTCCAAGCGCCCTCCTATGATAATCAGTCGAAACTATTCATCGACTCGGATTTTGGCAGACTCACTATTTATAAAAGAAAGATCATTCCAGAAAATCCTATGGAGTCATACAAGATCCCACTCAAAAAGTAGAGGGACTCTGCCACCTCACCTGTTCTTTTTGAGCCTATAGAGTCCTATGGACAGGAATACACCTATTCTCCCACACGTACCAATGAGGATGTGGGGGAAGGATACAATGAGGAAGAATTTAATTATCCTATTGATACAGATCAAGAGGAGTCTCAACCCTGGACTGACCCTGTTGACCCTGGTGAGCCACACGCCTGACACTCAGTCCTATACAGTCAAAACCTCGCCTACTGAAGATACAGCTGCGTTTAACGCATTGATTGAAAGGGCAGCCAATAACCATGATGTAGAAATGCACGCTGACCCGGTAGAGGAAGACTTTTTGTTTGACACTTTCTCAACTTCAGAAAGATCAGTGAAGACAATGCCTATGCTAAAGGGTGTCCTTAAACACGCTGTTGACATTTTCAAAGAAACCACAAGGGCAAGGGTTGTGAACCCAAGAATTGAAAGGAAATACCGGCCTGCGCCTGTAGACCCTACCTATATCAAGGGCCAGCTCCCATTGGACTCCTTAGTAGTGGCTAATGCTCATAAGATAGCGAACTCTCAAACAAGTGGTGATGCTCCTCCTCCGGACAAAAAATCCAAAATCTTGGAAGCTTCTGGCAAACGAGTAGCGGCTCAAGCGGCAAATATTTGGAGAATCTCAAATACACAGGCCCTATTAGCCAGATATGATAGGGCTCATTACGACACGTTAGAGCAGCTACTACAACTGATGCTTATAAGGAGGGAGCAGAAATGCTAATACAGGAGGGGAAGCTGATTTCAAATGCATCCATTAAAGGTGCGCTAGATGCAGCAGACACAGCAGCTAGGGCCATCAACACAAGTGTGATGCTCAGAAGGCATGCCTGGCTACGCATCTCTGGTTTCAAGCAAGAGATCCAAACAACTTTACTCAATCAGCCGGTTAACCCTGACTTTCTATTTGGTCCTGTTGTTGACACGACCCTAGAAAAAATTAGGAAAGACACCGACAGCCAAATCCATGGGAGCTCTGCAGTCACAACAGTTCAGGGGAGGTTCCTTTCGTCGCTCCGGTAACAGGGGCGCCTCTAGAGGTCAAGCATCCCAGCAAGCCCAATACAACAAAGGAGGCACACAGACCACCTATAACAAAAACAATAGGGGGGGATACCGTGGCAACAGCACCAAAGGCAGAGGACGAGGAAATAATAATGCCAGATCCTCCGCCACCAATAAACAGTGACGTCTTGTCACTGCCCCCAGACCATATAACACCGGTCGGGGGAAGACTTCAGCAGTTCCTGCCAGTCTGGGAAGGCATTACCACAGACAGGTGGGTAAGACAACTTATCCAATACGGCTATTGTCTAGAACTAACCTCCACCCCACCCAAAATACCCCCAAGGCACCGTCCTATGTCCGCAGAGCACATGCACTTACGGCAGCAAGAAGTCATCTGCATGCTGCAAAAAGGGGCCATAGAACTTGTGCCTTTAAAACAGGGTACAGGGGTGTGCTTGCTGTACTTCTTAATCCCAAAGAAGGACGGGTCTCTCAGGCCCATACTAGACCTCAGACCCCTGAACCAATACATCTTGTCAGAACATTTTCACATGCTCACTTTGCAGCAAGTTCTACCATTGCTCAGTCAGGGAGATTTCCTAGCAACCCTAGACCTGAAGGACGCATATTTCCACATCCCAATTCACCCAGGACACAGGAAATATCTCCATAAACAACCAGCATTTCCAGTTCAAGGTCCTGCCTTTCGGGGTCACTACAGCCCCCAGAGTGTTTACCAAGTGCTTGGCGACAGTAGCTGCGCACCTTCGGAGACAACACATCCATGTCTATCCTTATCTGGACGATTGGCTTATCCAAGCAAAGTCAGCCCAGCAATGTGCCAGCCACGTGTCCCGCACAATTCACCTCCTACACAGTCTAGGATTTTCACTGAATTACCCGACGTCTCATCTTCAACCCGCTCATGTACAACAGTACCTAGGAGCGACAATAAACACTCTGGCAGCAACAGCACAGCCAAACTCAGCAAGCATCATCAGCATGCAATTGCTGATTCAGGAATTTAGACCCCAACACTCCCTCCCAGCGCAAGTATTTATGCAGCTGATAGGCATGATGGCCTCCTGCATCTTCATAGTCCCTCACGCAAGGCTACACATGCGTCCGCTTCAGGGGTGCTTGGCACGACAGTGGAACCAGGCTCAAGGACAGCTAAAAGACCTAGTGTTGGTGACCGGTCGTGCATACAACTCTATTTATTGGTGGAACATACAAAACCTTTGCAGGGGACGACCGTTCCAAGAGCCTGTACCACAGATAGTGCTGACGACGGACGCATCTCTCCAGGGCTGGGGAGCGCATGTCCTCCATTATACAGTGCAGGCACTATGGACGACGCAGCAGCAGAAGATGCACATCAACCTGCTGGAACTGATGGCAATCTTCATGGCGATGAAGGTGTTCAAATTGCATTTGTGCAACAAGGTTGTGCTGATCCGGACGGACAACATGACTGCCATGTATTACATCCAAAAGCAGGGAGGGACACACTCTCCACAATTGTAACACCTAGCCCAGAGCATGTGGAAGCGGGCCATTCAAAGAAACATATTCCTCATGGCGGAACACCTCCCAGGCAAGGACAACCAGATGGCGGACCTGCTCAGCAGGCACAGCCATCAGATGCACGAGTGGGAGATGCATCCCTCGGTGCTACAACCGGATTTCCAGCAGTGGGGTCATCCAGAGATAGACCTATTCGCCACAAAGGAAAACGCAAAAAGCCAAACCTTCGCCGCCAGGTTCCCACACCCGCAGTCTCAGGGCAACGCGATATGGATGAACTGGTCAGGCAGGTTTGCGTACGCTTTTCCTCCAGCACCGCTCATACCGCTGGTGGCGCGCAAACTGCGGCAGCACTCAATGACACTCATCCTAGTTGCTCCAACATGGGCAAGGCAGGCATGGTACACCACGTTCCTAGAACTTTCAGTGGTGCCTCACCAACGACTGCGACTCACCCAGTCTCCTCACTCAGAGCCATGGAGACATTTAGCACCCAGATCCGCAACAGTTGAGCCTTGCAATATGGCTCCTGAGGTCATATTTTGGCTACCTGAACCTGCCCCCTGACTGTATGAATATTATCAAGGAGGCAAGAAGACTTACAACCAGGGCATGCTATGCGGCAAAATGGAAGCGATTTGTCATTTATTGTTCCAATAATTACATAAATCCGCTAGATGCATCAACGCAAAACATTGTTATTTGTTGCATCTACACAGATGCAATCTGGCATATAGTTCCATCAGGATACATTTAGCTGCAATGGCAGCTTATCTTCAAAACAGACAGCACCTTTCCCTTTTCAGAGTGCCAGCCATTAAAGATTTTATGGAGGGACTCAAAAGAGTAATTCCTCCCAGACACCCGCTTTTACCTGTCTGGAATCTAAACATAGTTCTCACCAGACTGATGGGACCACCTTTTGAACCTCTTCACTCTTGTGAGATACAATTTCTGACATGGAAAGTGGCCTTTCTGGTAGCGATCACATCGCTAAGAAGAGTTAGTGAGCTTCAAGCCCTAACTATTCAAGAGCCTTTCATACAGATTCATGCTAATAGGGTAGTGCTACGTACCAACCCTAAATTTATGCCTAAGGTGGTGTCACAGTTCCACATTAACCAAACAATAGAACTGCCAGTATTCTTCCCAAATCCAGATTCAGTGGCAGACCGAGCACTGCACACACTAGATGTTAAAAGAGCTCCCCTGTATTACATAGACAGGACAAAAGATTTCAGGAAAACTAAGCAACTGTTTGTTGCCTTCTCTCCACAGCACAAAGGCAACCCCATTTCCAAATCGGGTATAGCCAGATGGATTGTTAAGTGCATACAGATCTGTTATCAAAAGGCTAAACGCACATTAACAGTTCCCCCAAGAGCGCATTCCACACGCAAGTTAGGGGCATCCATGGCTTTCCTAGGTAACATTCCTCTAGAGGATATATGTAGAGCAGCCATATGGACCACCATACATACATTTACCAAACACTACTGCATGGATGTACACTCCAAACAGCAAGCTGCTGTAGGACAGGCTGTTCTCAGAACTCTTTTTCAGACTGATGCAGCTGGCACGGGCAACCACCGCTAAGGAGGAAACTGCTATTTATTCTATGCACAGATATGAATTCAGCAGCCCACATGCCTCGAACGGAATATGCTACTTACCAGTATGCATCTGTTCTTGGCATGTAGGGCTGCTGACATTCATATTGCCCGCCTTCCTCCCCGTGCCTGTCGCAGCTGTAGCACTCAGAATTATTCTCAGGCATGGTCATCACTTACTGTATCATACTCCATCTCTGCCACAATGGCGAAAAACAATCTGAGGATGGAGAGGATGCCAAAGTGTTTTATATCGATTCCGAACTTGAGTTAAGAAAGTACATCCGAACCCAATGGCGGAAAAAAACAATCTGAGGATGGAGAGGATGCCCATGCGCACTGTAGTCCAGGGGAGGAGCCACCAATCTTGTGATACTTCGAAGACTCTTCCAGGACAACAATGTGCAATCATCCGGACCCAACACTAGGCGGCGATCTATGCACAGATATGAATGTCAGCAGCCCTACATGCCAAGAACAGATGCATACTGGTAAGTAGCATATTCCTTATAGACCGATAAGCTAGGCCATCTTCTGCCAGGCCTGCCAGAAAGTAAAGCACATGGACTACATCTGCCCCCACGGGATCCACACCCTGTTGCACACACCAACGGTGCCATCGCTGCCAGGCCAACCAATATCTCTTGGTCGTGCCCGCGGCCCACGCTCTGTCGAGCAAGTACTCAGCCTTTCCCGAATGTCCCGGGAGCGCCCAGCGATGCCGGAGATCCTCCATGCCATCAAGCGGAGAGACCCTTCTTGGACTAACCAGTGGGGAACCTTGTCCGGGTTGAGCAGAATGTGTGCATGATAGGGGGAGTAGGATCGGAGAATCCCAGGAAAGTTCCAGAAGAACTGGAAACCAAACTTGAGACCTCCACCACGGCTTGACCTCACCACCTCCGTCAACTGGCGGCACAGCAGAGCTGACACCCGTGTAATCATTGAGAACGGAGGAAACGCGCACCCCTGCTCGCCCGACCAATCCTGCAGGAATGCATCTGTCGCTTCCGCAAGCGGATCCGGGTGCCAGCTGAAGAACCTTGGAAGCTGGTGATCCAGGCGGGACGTGAACAGATCTATTGTGAAGGGACCCCACATCTCTGACAGCAACGAGAACACCTGAGGGTCCAGCTTCCACACGCTGGCGTCCAGGAGATGTCGGGAGTGCCAATCGGCCACCTCGTTCTGCCGACCCCGCAGATACTCTGCCGTGACCGATACCTGATGATCCAGGCAAAAGTGCCAGAAGTCCCGCGCAAGATCTGCCAACATCTTGGATCTGGTACCTCCCAGATGATTTATGTACCTGACCGCCGACACATTGTCCATCCGCAGAAGGACTCAGGACTGCACTCGGTCCTTCGTTCAGCACTGGACTGCAAAGGATCATGCCAGCAACTCCAAACAGTTGATGTGAAACGACTGTTCGAGCGTGGACCAGGCTCCACCTGTGGAAAACTCTCCGCACCTGGCCCCCCAGCCGGCCCGACTGGCATCCGACTCTATGACTATGTCTGGTGCTGAGCCGAAAATCGCACGGCAATTCCAAGCCTCCATGTGCGTCAGCCACCACTGCATTTCGCCTCTCACCTCCTCCGACAACGGGATCAGCTGAGAGTAAGTCAAGCCCTTCCTGAGATGGGAGGCTTTCAGCCGTTGCATGGCCCGATAATGCAAAGGCCCTGAAAAAATGGCCTGGATGGACGAGGACAGGATACCGACTAGCCTGGCCAATTGACGTAAGGACGTCTGTTGCTTCGCCAAAGTTTGGCGCAACTCGTGCCAAATCTACTCCATCTTCCTGGCCGGAAGGCTGAGGGTCGAAGCCACCGAGTCTATGGTGAACCCCAAAAAGATTTCCCTCTGACCAGGAACTTAAAGGGATTTTTTTCTCGTTGATAACAAATCCCAGCCCTTGAAGGAGGTCGACCGCCACCTGAAGCTGGGAGGAAAGACGCCTCGGGCATTGGTCCATGAACAGCATATCGTCTAGGTAGACAATCATACGCAGCCCCTGAGCTCGCAGCGCCTCCACCGCGGGGCGAAGCACTTTTTTGAAACACCACGGAGCCGAGGAGAGCCGAAAGAAGTGTGGTGAATTCGTACACCTGACTGTCCCACCTGAACTGGAGGAAACGCCGTTGAGGAGGAAAAACCGGAACCGTAAGATAGGCGTCTTTTAAGTGGAGCCTGACCATCCAATCGGACGGGCGCAAGACCTCCCTCAGGAGGTGGATCCCCTCCATCTTGAAATGCCGGTACACTAGCCATTCGTTGAACTCCTTCAAGTTGATGACCGGCCGACGGCCCCTGTCGACCAAAAAGAGGTTGCTGAGGAAACCGTCGGGGTGTTCGACAGCGCAACAAATCGCCCCTTTTACAGGAGGGCGGAAACCTCTTCGCGCACCAACTCTGCATCGGGCTGTGAGAACACAATAGGCCGAGGACGCTGGAGCTGACGGGGACGACCATGGAACTCCAGCTGGAAGCCCTGGACCATCTGCAGCACCCAAGCGTCGCTCGTGAGGGAAGCCCATGCCTGATAAAACAGCGCCAAGCGCCCCACTACCCGCAAATTCGCTGACGGCAGCATACTCACCTCTCTGACCTCCACGGCCATGGAACCGTTGACCTCTTGTGGGATAGAAGTTTCTGTAGCTGCCATTGTCCTGCAGCTGACCGCGACCGGAGCCTTGCCCCCTGTCGGAGCTACCGCCTCGACCGAACAAGCGGCCCCTGCCACGTCCGGTCTTGTCAAAAACCCGCGGGGCAAAGACCTTTTTAATGTTCTATTGTGCCCTGTCTAAGGAAGTAAAGGTGGCCACGAATTTTCCCAATTCTTTTATAAACGGGTCACCGAATAGACCGCCCTGCGCCTCCGCGCCAGCCTCAGAAGAAGCGAGGTCACCCAGCTTCGGGTCAATCTTAATGAGCAGGGACCTCCTCCTCTCAGTTGAGAGGGCACAGTTAGCATTCCTGTTAAACACAATGGCCCGCTGGGCCCAATTGGAAAGAACCTGGAGAAATAAGGGCCCCCGAAGCCTTGGCCTCCTCGGCCATATCCAGTATCTTGGTAATGGGCCCCACAGCATCCAACAGCTTCTCCTGGCACGTACGCCAGGACCTATCTATACCCTTCCGAGGGTGCTTAACAAACTTACCCAGGAACGTGGCCATCTTGGGGTCAATGTCGGGGGTCATGGCCACCTTGCCCTCCAAGGATGGCCGAGGGCACTCTGCGCGAAGCCAACTAAGGGCGTCTTTGTCTAACGGCTTGAGCAGTCGGTTCGCCACGTATTGGGCCACCTTGTCCCCAGGAACCCACTCAGAAGACCGAGGATGGACGATATTGTCCGGGTCCAGCATGTCCGAAGGACCTGCCGAAGAGGAGGCCTGGGATGGAAGCCACGAACGGGAAGAGCAAGCCTCCTCGTCCTTATCTGGTGAATCCTCGTCATCTTGCGGGTCCGGGGACACCGTCCGAGGAGTTGGCGGGGGAACATCCGCTGGGACCACAGGGGCAGAAAGGGAACCCTCTTGCGCCATAAAGGCACTCTTAATCCTCGCAAAAGCCTCAGGGTCAACCCCGTCAGCACAAGGCTTCTTCGGTGGAGGGGGGGAAGGGGAAGGTGCGGGCCCCGGAACCGGGACCGGCGCGGGAATAAGGGACGCCAACTTGGCGTACGCCTCGTCCAGCCTGGCTGTAAGGTGTTGTTCTAAAGGGGCCATAGCCTGGTCCACAGCCCTATAAATTGAGTCATCAATCACCTGGTAGAAGTCCTCATCCCAGGTGGTATAACTCCGAGAATCCTCCTCTGCGTATTGGTCCCGCCCGCCCTGCATAGTGAGGTAAATTAGGCTCCGCAGGAGAAATGCGAGAGCACCAGCACAACTGGACCCTCCCGGGTACTAATTTAGCGCTGGGAGGAAGCCCAGAGAGATATGGCGGCGCCAGGCGCACAATTTAAGGACGCTGCAGCCCACTTAGTCACTGGGCACCACCCGGCAACAAGCACCACAACAGTGCCAATTGTGACCCCGCAGGGTGTATACAAAATGCACTAAAGACCCCCAAGCGGGCGTTCACACACAATCAGGGAGATTTGCTACCCCGCAGGGTGTAAGCCAGATGGTAGGGGGCACCACGGACAGACTGCGCCAATGCGCGCAAAAACGCTCCCAAAAGGCACTAAAACACCCTTAAAAAACACTCCTTACCCGCGCCAGCGCAGAATGACAGTGTGCACCCCCTAGTGGTGAGAGGACGCCCCCGCACTTCAAAATGGGCAAAATCGCGTGAGGATCGCGTAAACGCGTCCCGCGATTAAGAAAGGGACTCTGAAACAAAAAAGTCAAGGCAGCGCTTCACCAAAGGCACAAACACTGCTCCCACAAGCCCCCAATTGAGGAGAGAGTAGAAAAAAAACACTTAACTTGCTGCTGAGCAGCGAAGGAAGAGGAAGTGGCTGCAAAGCATGATGGGAGCCACCAGGAGTGCAGAGACTGACAAAGGACTAGCTCATTTTGTTCTTTCCCTAATGTTCATGGGAAACGTAGTTTGTGTTATCTTTCTTGCTGCTGTGAAATTAATAAAGAGCGAAGGAAAAAGGCATAAATCGAAGCCTCCGGTCCTACCATAGAATTGGTCTTTTGTCAAGGATATGGTTGTTATGGAAAGGGTGGAAAGCGATCATAAACCCCTGGTATTGTCTCTTCACTTGCTAGAAAGTTACTCCCCAGAAGTCAGTTCAGTAGGTACGGAAATACACCTTAGCAACGACATGAGAGTAAAATGGTCGAACTGCCTCAATAAAGAGGATCATTTAGCTGTTATGAGCGAGATTGTCTCAGAGGCTACAGTTGACCTCCAAAACTGTGTTACTCACCAGCAAATGGAGTCTAAAGTTATCTCCATCCATATCAAACTTTTTAATAAGCTGAAGGGATTTTTTTACAACTAAACTACAAAATCCCAAGAATAGGGCCAAACCACGGGTTGAAACATGGTATGGGAAATCCTGTAGGAACGCATATAAGGCATTAGCCAGGGCGATAAGAACCAAAAACAGGGATAAGATCAAAAAGGCAAAAAGAGAATGGGATGAGCAGCCATGGATTGAGCTGTAACATGCCAGCAAAGACAGGAACAGGCTGAATTTTGGAATCTGGTCAAACGGGGGAAGGGGAAGCCCAGTGAACCACCATCTAATCATGTAGCACCCGAGTTGTGGGTAACTCATTTCACGACCCAGTTTGCTTCCCCAGTTCAAGACTCTGAGCTGTCCCTTGGTCTCCCTAACATCCCTTTAGACATTTCACCCTTAGACTTCACCATGCTGGAGGTTGAAAGAGCATTAAACACGGTCCGATGGGTAGAGCGCCCGGGTTGGACTGTGTACCAGCCGACCTGTTTTTACACGATAAGGAAGTATGAGTGACTTATATTCAGTTCCTGGCTAATGCCATTGCAAAAGGTTCCTCTATACCCGACTCATGGAAGGGTGCTGAGATCATCCCAATTTTTAAAAAGGGGGATCGTTCAGACCCCGGAAAATATAGGCCCTTCAGTCTAATTGATTGTATCAAGAAGCCTGGATCGATGAGTTTGATATTTTGTCTCCTTTACAGGCTGGGTTCCGCTCACATACGAGCACCATCAATCAGGTTTTTAATAATAATAAACCATTTTTAAAGTGCCTGGCTACACAAAAGACAGTGTGTCCCCGCGCTAAATACTGCTAAATCGCCAGAGGCAGAAGAGGGGATGGTCAAAAAAGGGGAAGCCAGCAAAAGGTTACACAGAGGGAAAAAGGAGCGTCTTGAGTTTTGCACGGAACCTAGTCTCAGAAGGCTCCATACGAAGGTCGAGCGGAAGTTCATTCCAACAACTGGAGGCCAGGTATCTAAATGAGCAACCTCCCATCCTCGCTCTGGTGATTCTAGGGAGTTTAAACAACATTGCACCAGAGGATCTCAGGTTTCTCATGGGGCGATGCATGGTGAGAAGATTTTTTAAGTAGTCTGGGCCTTTGCCCTGGGCAATTCGGTGCGCAAAGCAGAGGGCTTTAAATTTAATTCGCTCCTTGACAGGGAGCCAGTGGAGTTTAGCCAGAGCGTTCTTCCCAGATGCTCTGCGAGGGAGATTGAGCACGAGGCGAGCAGCAGCGTTCTGCACGCACAGCAGTTGGTGGAGGCCTTTTTTGCTCAGTCCTAGAAGTAGAGCATTCCCATAATCAAGATGGGGGATCACCAAAGCGTGGACAATAGTCTTTCTGGCATCAATTGGAAGGAGATCTAGAACCTTACGCAGGACTTTCAGAATGCTGAAGCACCTGGCTGTCACTTTACTGACATGAGATTTGTACGAAAGATCTGAGTCCAGCATTATGCCCAGATTGCGTACCGAATCCACAGGACGAGGTGGGCTTCCCAGTTCCGTTGGCCACCACATGTGTGACCATGCAGAAACTGATTTCCCTACCACCAGCAATTCTGTTTTTGCGCCATTAAGGCGCAGACAGTTGCTGTTCATCCAAGATGCCACTGATAGCAGACAGTTGGAAAAATTAGTGGCATCTTCTCTGTGGTCGGGCGTAAGCTTGAACATCAGTTGGGTGTCGTAAGCATAGCTTACAATGCCCACCCCAAATACTTCCACTAGGCGAGCCAGGGGTTCCATATAGATATTAAACAGGGTGGGACTCCAACTCGATCCCTGGGGAACCCCATGGCTTGCCTTTCTAAGGGAAGATTTGAAGGGTGGACAGTGCATCTGAAAGCTCCTATCAGCCAGAAAAGATTTTATCCAGGCCTGTCCCGCCACTCCCATGTCAGAGAGCCGAGACAGCAGCGTTGTGTGCAGCACGGTGTCAAAAGCTGCACTGAGATCTAATAACACCAACGCTGCTGTCTCTCCATCATCCACTATTTGTCTCAGACATTCAGTGGAATAGAGTAAGGCTGACTCCGTAGAGTAGCCAGCTCCAAAACCCGATTGAGTGGGGTGAAGGAGAGAATGCTCCTCAAAGTATCTCATCAGCTGCCTATTGACCACCTTTTCCTCAACATTCGCACAAAAAGGAAGAAGGGAAATAGGGCGAAGATTTTGGATTTTTATATTTGTTTTAATTTACTGGCGTGTAGTAATCCTTAGAGGCGGCACACTTTATGCTGCATTCGTAGACCTTAAGTCGGCATTCGACTTAGTGCCGCGTGCCAAGATGTGGAGTGTTTTTGCCGAACAGAGCATACCCCTTGATTTATTGGGTTTTCTAATTAAACTCCAGGATGCGACCTTTGCACAAGTACGCTGGGGACCACAAGGGAGAGTAACTGAGAGGTTTTCTATCGCTAGAGGGGTTTGTCAAGGGTGTGTACTTGCACCAACACTTTTTTCCCTGTACATCAATAGGGTGATTCAGTATTTTACGTCTCATCCACTTGACGGGAGGAAGATCCCTCTGCTAATGTTTGCAGATGACACCTTGTTGATTTCCAAAATGTAACAAGGTCTCCAGAAGGCTATTGGGAGATTCTAGGTGTTCTGCAAGGATCATGGGCTTATGATTAATGTGAACAAGACAAAGTTCATGGTCTTACATAAGCATAAGTCCGTAAGCGGGAGGGTGCTCATGAACAAAGTCATGCTAGAGCAGACCCAGGTCTTTTTCTACCTCTGCATAACATTAGGCTCTAAATTGGACTGGAAACCTCACACAAATCAGTTGGCTGTTAAACACGCACAATTAGCGGGTGCACTAATAAAGTAACAGGGCATCTCACTCACAAAACCGATTACCCCCGTGCTTAAAATTTACAATACGAAAATTAGTGCGGTCCTGTATGGGGCCGAACTCTGGGGGTTTTAGTAACCTGGCAGCACTCACGAGCTCCCAAAACAAGTTTGTGAGGGGAATTACTAGCCTCCCTCCATCTATACCACTATTGCCCCTCTATTATGATTTGGGATGCCAACGCATTGAGAATGTGGCACGTTATAGACCTGTGGCCGACTGGAGGAGTCTGTGGGTCACCCCTGAGCTGTGTCAGTATGCTCAGGCTTTTCTTGAGGTTAGAGATGCCGACAGTGCATGCAAAATTTCATGGATGAATGAGGCTAAGGCAACCTATAACGCAATGGGATTAAATTCTTTGTGGTAGAATCAAGTAGCTAATATTTTCCCGCCTAGGAAGGCCTTTAAGTAGCTATACTAGAACATGGTCTCCCTGAAACGTTTTAGGATTTTAATCAGTTCCTCATTAACAAGAGATTTCCTGGAGATCAAACATGACCACGCTTATGAAGGGTACTGGGATTTTATTACGCTTTCCTGCGATAGGAAGAGGTACCACCAATTTAGGGTGGGTACCCTCCCAGTCAATTCATTTACCGGCAAATGGTGCGCCAAGGCTAGCACCCGATGCCTTTTGTCTGTTAGAGCCAGAAAGCATAGCACACATTTTGTTCATTTGCCCAGTGTACAAACATCCGAGGCACACCTGGTTGAAGCCCATTTGCCTGTTGAAGGGCATCAAAACCGGCAAAGAGGCGCTAAGGATACTAAAAACAGATTGCACAGAACCCATAGCCATTGCTGTTGCTAAATTTTTACACTGGATGAAGGCAATCCGTACACATAAGCTATGCCTGTTGTTGTTTTTTTTTTTACTAGTATAAATATTAATCTAGCCATATCAATTCTGTGATACATATTGCAGTATGGGGTGGGATTTTCTATGTTTTTTAAGTTTTAGTCTGCTTTTAGACTAAATTATTGTGTACATGGATGGAGTAACCTGTTGATTGATTTTTTTGCTGCATTAGACCTGTCTTATGAGAATGAAATGTCCAAATTCATCTATTTTAATGTATTGTCTTTTATGATATGTGAATCGAAATAAAGACTCTTTTGATTGATTGATTTTCGTATGGCTGGGTTCAAACTGGAATGGCATAGGGAGCAGATAATAATATATAAGTACAGAGGTATCAAGGTTGACTTGTTTGCAACCTCTAGCATATTTAACCAAAAATATGACCAGAGCACAATATGCGGTGGCAATGTGTTGGTCTGAATAGATGTTATTACACCTTTAACGTATACCTCCTTGGGTGGAGATCGCAGCACATAAAACAGAGAAATGGTAGAGGTAGAGGTCTCCACACATAGGTTTGTGTTTTGTAGTATGAGAGTAGTACTACTGTACTGATTCTAAAGGTTCTACTAAATGCAGTTTCCGAATTGTGCTTAAACAGTCTCTGATGTCTTGCCAATTTGCCGCTACGGAGAGAGGCCATATTGGGTTTAGCTGATTTCTCCTTTTATGGTTGCAGTGCTCGCAATCACTAATGGTGTGGGTGATTTATAGCTAAAGTGGAATTCAACGACAGGTAAAAAATCCTAATGAACATGATTGTCAGTTCCATTGAGAAGGAGTCATGCAGCGGCAAAACCTACATGAATTCAGGATGATCCATGAGTATCTCGTCTCTGCAGGTCATTGGAAATCCTTGGATTGAACTTTCATCTGATTGGCTAGTATATCCCCCTAAAGGGCAAATAATAAATAGTTTCATTCCAGTTCTTCTCCATGTTGAGTTTTTTTTCAAAAGTTTTTATTGGTAGTTTTAAAATAAACAAAAGTAAAAAGATGTTAAATACATACATTGAGTGCATAGAAGCCATAAGTAAATGGTTGAGGTACATGGAATTAAAATGGTGGCCATCATATTGGCAATAGTATGGGAGCAAATATACACAAACAAACAATCAGGAACGTAACTTAAGATAGCAAAATATAATGAAGAAAATCATAAAAATGAATATACATTACATGTCAGTGGGAACAGTAGTATCAGTGGATTGGTCCCCAGGCTAGTGGAATTTCTGTCGAGAGTTTATTTAATCGGTTAGGTAGAAAGAGGAGCATGGGCAGGACTAGGGTGAAGGAAAGGCGACCAGAGTCCGGGGTGGGTGTTGGTGATTCAAGGTGGTTTGTGGGCCCTAAAATAGTTGTCAAGAGCGTCCCACAATAGTCTCCGAGGTGGTCGCCATGGTGAGTGTTGAAGTGATATATTGTCAGCACCTCTAAGGTTGATTACCCAATTTAACCAGCAGGCAAAGGAAGATTTATGGGTGTCTTTCCAGTTACTGAGAACAACTTTCACAGCAGCAATGAGGAGTATATCTAATAAAGCTCTATCATTGTTGTTAAGGGACGTGGCTTTGAGGAAACCAAAGACTAGGTAGGACAGTTCCCTGGGGTGTGGGGGAGAAAGAGAAGATCTTTTTGAGACTCTCGAAGACTTTATCCCAGTAGGGGATCACGCACTCACAATGGAGTATGAGGTGTTCAAGATCACCGTCAACACTTTTGCAGTTCCAACAGGATGCATCATCTCTGATGTTATGAGCGAAAAGACATGCTGGTGTCCAGAAGGCTTTATGGAGCAGCCAGAATTTTCTCTGGGAAAGAGATGGGCTGTATTTGTGTCGCATGGTGGATTCGCAGGTTTTGACTCAGTCTATGTCGAATATAGGGAAAGAGGAGTGTGATTCCCAGAATTGTTTGATTTGTTTATTAAGATTGGAGTGTTGTGGGCGTATGAGCATATAAATCCAGGACACCTGGTGGCCTATTCTGTTTCATCTAGAGAAGTAGGACGGGAGAGAGAGAGGGAGGGTTAGCAGAGAATTATGCTTTAGTGATCGCCGCCTTTACCTTCAGGAAGTTGTAAAATTCAATTGGGGCAAGGTTATATTTGGATTGGAGTTCCGTGAAGGAGAGGGGGTATGAATCTTTGTATAGTTGGTGAGGGAAAAAAATACCCTTTTCAATCCATATATCATTATGTAATGGTTTGCCCTTGTACAACACGGAATGGTTATGCCAGATCGATTCCCACCAAGAGTGTCTAATACTGGCATCTAAGAGTTTATCTACTTTTAACATGGCGGTTTTTGTGTTGTGGAAAATGGATTTCGAGTAAGAGGTTGCGTTCATATTAGCCGATCAAACAGCAGCTGGGGCAATCTTTACGAAAAGGGCTTTTTCTATTTCTAGCCAAACGGTGCTGTAGTTGGCAGGAGGCGTCAGCCAGTAAGAGCCCTGCTTGGCGAGAAAAGCAGTTTGGTACAATTTAAAGTCCGCTAAGTTGACCCCTCCAAGAGATTTGTCCAGATGGAGTTTCTTTATGCTAATTCTTGCTCTTTTACCTTTCCATAGAAATTTGGTGAGTAAGGCATCTAGTTTGTGGTGAAAGTCTGGGGATAAAGTAAGGGGCAACATCGTGATGAGGTAATTCACAAGAGGGGAGATCATCATTTTGATGGTCTCGATTCTTCCCCACCAAGTTATGAACCGATGAGACCATCCATCAAGTTGCGATTTAATTTTCGCTAAGGTGGTTTTTTCGTTGCGCTGGAGGGTTTCAAGAAGGGTAGTACCAAATTCAATTCTGAGATATTTAATTAGACCGGTCTGCCAGGACAGGCCAGAGTTTCGGAGCATGTCTCTGGTACCGTTTATGTTCAAGGGCTTAACCTCAGATTTATCTTGCTTTAATTTGTAGCCGGAGTGGAGGGAATAATTATCAATGGTGGCCATGAGAGCCTCGATGGAGGATTCAGGGTGTTCTGTACACACCAGGATGTCATCCGCTTATGCGGCCAATTTTATTTGTGATGCACCAAACTCCACGCCCATGATATCGTCATTTCGTTTTATATCCGCGATAAGGTGTTTGAGAGCCAGGAGGGCCAGGAGAAATAAAGCTGGTGAAAGAGGGCTGCCCTGTCTGGTTCCTTGTTCTAAGCAAAATGGATCTGACAGGGAGCCATTTATGACGATCCTGGCGGACGGGGAGGAGTAAAGCGCCATTACCATATCAATATAAGACTTCCCCAGGATAAAAGATTGCATACACTGTTTTAAAAAGGGCTACGACACCCTATCGAATGCTTTTTCCGCGTCCAAGGTGATGGCAACAGAGGAAGAGGCTGTTATTTTAGCTTTTTCCAGAACATGACAAAGTAATCGCGTGTTATCATTGGACATGCGGTGTTTAAGAAATACCACTTGGGAGTTGCTAATTAGCTTAGGGAGGATTGCATTGAGTCTGTTGGCTAGGGTTTTTGCATATATCTCAGTCTAAATTTATGAGTGAGGGCGTGAGTTTTTTGTTAAAAGAGGGTCTTTACCCTCTTTCGGGATGACAATTATGGTGGCCTCACTCATTGATTTGGAGACACCACCTGTTACGGAAAAGGACTGGAACAGTTTTAGTAGGACAGGGTTGAGAATACTTTCAAACTCTTTATAGAAGCTGGCCGAGAAGCGATCAGGCCCCAGAGCTTTATTGCACTTAAGGGATTTCATGGAGGAAGAGATTTCCTTGTCTGTGAAGGGGGATCCTAATTTGGAGTTGTCATCGTCAGAAAGTCTAGGGAGGTATAGTGAACTTAGGAAATTGGTGCGTGCCTCCGGGTCCAAAGTCATCTTTTTCTTGTAAAGTCTTCGTAAAAGGACTGGAAAGTGTCTAGGATTTTGTTTTGTTTGGTATGCATGTTGCTGGCGGTGTCCTTTATTGAAGCTATGTTGAACTGTTTTTGTTTATGTTTGAGGTAAGACGCAAGCAATTTCCCTGCTTTGTTACCCTCGCATAGTTTCAGAGCTTGGAACTTATTTATCCATACTCCAGCGTGATTGCTCATAATTGCATTATATTCGTATTTCTTTTTAGTGAGTAGGTCTAAGGTGGAAATGTTGTTTAAATCGGCCGAATGTGAGATTTCCAGTGCTTTGATGTCCCTCTCCAGTGTTTCTAGTTCTGCATTCAATTTTTTGTTTGTGCCCGGATGCCTGTAATGACGCCCCTAATTGTGGCTTTAAGTGCATCCCACACCACAGAGATGTCCGAACCTGGTATATCATTCAATGTGATGTAATCACAAATGGCGTTCTCTGTGCGTTTTTTGTTTTCTGGGTTTGAGTGGATGTCATCACTAAAACGCTAGCGTTTTGGGGGTAGGATAGATCGTGAACCTGCTAGTTTAGTATTGATGCAGGAATGGTCTGATACCAGCTTGGAAGCTATGTCCGTTTCTTCTATAAGGTGTGTAAAAGGGCTGGAGATTAATATGTAATTAATTCTGGAGTAAGATTTATGGGGGGCCGAATAGAATGTGTAATCTCTCCTGTCAGGGTGTTGTAGGCGCCAGGAGTCGTGTAAGTTGAACTTGGAACAGAGACGGTTGAGTATATCATGGGATCGTGAGGGGTGATATACGCATTTGGATTGGTGATCTAGAAGGGGGTCTAGAGGAAGATTGAAGTCCCCACCAATTATCAAAAGCTCATCATGGGGAATACCCTCAATGGCTGATGAGACGGATTCCCAGAACTCCGGATCATCAGAATTCGGACCGTATATGTTTACCACGTGGTTATGATCTTCATCTCTCAATAGGTGTGTAACCAACAGTCTGCCATCGTTGTCTGGAGTGTGTGAGAGTATGGAAATGTTAGATTTTTTTTAAACTAGGGTGATCACCCCCTTCTTTTTGTGGACGACTGGGGAACAAAGGTGTACGAGATCCAATGATGTTTAATGAATTCAGTGTCTTCTTTTGACAGTTTTGTCTCTTGAAGTAGGATGATGTCCCCCTTGGATTTTGCTAAATAATCAAAGACTTTCCTATGTTCTACTGGCTGATTAAGACCCTTGACGTTTAAGGAAACTATATTAAGGCTCTCTGCCAATGATTTGGCCTGAGTCACCTAAAGGGAGGATTTTGCAGGGAAAGTGGCCAGCTTATGAGTGCTGCTGTGTAAACGCTGAGATCAATGTAGAACGCAGACGACGTCTGTGCTACATGACTGTGGGCCATTACCTGGAAGGACCGGCCCATGATAAAGAGTCTGTGGTGAACGTAATAGAGACAGCATAATGAATAAGACACGTACGACACTACTGAGATCTGGGCAGCAACAAGCAAAAGAGAAAATAGAAACAATAAAAACAATAAGGAAACCACCAAATTTTCATTGCCCTTGCCCCCCCCACCCCCCATCCCTACCATCCCTCTCTTCCGACCCCCTCGCCCAAAGAATTCTAACTCAGGAGCTGCGACTGCAGTACCGTCTAAAGGCAGCACAGAAAAATACTTAAGGATAATGTCCCAACAGGAGAATCTTACTTACTAGTTGATCTCATTTCAAATGCGTTCTAACTTATGGTGAAACATGTGTGACTCTAGCATAGTGCTAAGCTGTAAGCGCAATTTAAGCACATTTTAGACCACGGAATACAATACAAAAGAGTGGTCATATAGGTGGTCTACGACCGTAATTGAACATGTTGAGCCAGCCAACTATCTAGAACTACAGAACCTTGATATAACTAGCAAACTGCCCCTATAGGGGGCCCATCACAGCCTGGCGTAAACAACTTTACAACGCAGCATGACGCGTAACTAATTTACAACCTATGGTCAACATGCGGCATGTGGCCACCTAGACTATGTGGTAAAAAAGGGGGTGGTAATGGACGGAGCATCTGAACCAATCAAACACTCACACCCAGTCAAAAGATCTGGGTTTAATCCATCATCGTTCTTTAGCCCTCTCTGCCACCCCAGTTCAGACATGGCTATATGCAAATCAGTCTGACCCTGTGCCTCATGGGAACAGTCCAGCCCGAACTGCCAAGCCGTGCCTTCCCTGGACCGGAAACAAGCTTCCGAGGACCGGTTTCTGGCATTCCAGCCGTCTTCAGCCCGGCTTGCTTGAATCCAGTGGCAAAGTGAGCAAGGGACTCACGTCTGAGCATACCCTGCCACACTTATGGCGGCCAAAGGCGGGACAAAAGGGGGTGGTAATGGACGGAGCATCTGAACCAATCAAACACTCACACCCAGTCAAAAGATCTGGGTTTAATCCATCACCGTTCTTTAGCCCACTCTGCCACCCCAGTTCAGACATGGCTATATGCAAATCAGTCTGACCCTGTGCCTCATGGGAACAGTCCAGCCCGAACTGCCAAGCCATGCCTTCCCTGGACCGGAAACAAGCTTCCGAGGACCGGTTTCTGGCATTCCAGCCGTCTTCAGCCTGACTTGCTTGATATAAAAGAGTGGTCATATAGGTGGTCTACGACCGTAATTGAACATGTTGAGCGAGCCAACTATCTAGAACTACAGAACCTTGATATAACTAGCAAACAGCCCCTATAGGGCGCCCATCACAGCCTGGCGTAAACAACTTTACAACGCAGCATGACGCGTAACTAATTTACAACCTATGGTCAACATGCGGCATGTGGCCACCTATACTATGTGGCAACTTCTTGTAGGAACTGGTAACATCTTGTGGCTAAAGAATAATATAATAGGCAATCTGACCCTCAAACCGGAGAAGTATTTGAAGTATTAAAAAACTGAGATACCAGTGTAACCCAAAGGTTCAGCGAAAAAACATCCGATCCGCAGATCAGTACAACCGTTCAGATCAGCAGTTCAGCGGGTAGTGGAGTCATGAGTGTCCGTTTTTCGCTTGTTGGAAGAGCCGCTAGATACGTCCATGGTCTGTGGAGGTGGTTCTTCTATGTGGTGTGCAAGATCTTGAGGGCTCGAGAAGATGTGTGTTCTGCCATTCTCTGTGATTTTAAACTTTAACGGGCCAGCGAAGGAGAACTGAATGTCTTTTGCTTTCAATTTATCTCTTAAAGACAGGAAGCCTTTCCTCGTTTCGACAGTCTCTTTGGAGTAGTCTTGGGTGAAGACTATCCGATGACCTTCCCAGGTGATGTGGTGATTTTTCCTGGCGAATTGCAGGATGGCCTCAGCGTGTTGGTAGCGGAGCGTTTTACAGATCAAAGGGCGAGAGCCTTTTTTTCCCGGTGTGATGAATGTTGGAATTCTGTGTGCCCTGTCTAGTTCGAGGCCGTGATGGAATTTAATCACTGTGACCGTTGGTATCCATGCTTCAAGGAATGCCACACAGGATTCCGCATCTTTTTCTGCGTTTTCCGGAACACCAAAGATGCGAACATTACCTCTTCTGTTGCGATCTTCTAATTCAGCATTCTGACGTTTAAGATCATTCGTGGTGCTCTGGAGGTGATATTATTCTTGCTGATTGGGAGGTTTTGTCTTCTACATCGCTGATACGTTGTTCAGCTTCGTCAATGCTTTTGTGTATAGAACTGATGTCCGCTCTGATTGCTGTGAGCTCCAGTTGCAGGGAATCAGTATTGCTTTTCGTTGATTTAGCGAAGTCGTGGACTTCCGCCAGCTTTTTAAGAATCACGTCCACCGTGCTAGTCAGGTCTGATTTGACTTTAATAGGAGATTCTGACAATGTTGGTTCAGGTCTTACTTTCTTATTGTGAGATTTACTGTCTTTGTCCGCCATCTTCAGTGGGACTGGCAGGTTCTTACAGGGTGAGATAAGAGCAGAAGGGAACAAACCTGCCCCGAAGGGAATTAATGAGAAGCCCTCGTTTACACGCTCCCGCATTCGGATCCCTTTGTTTTGCTGTTGGATTGATGCTTTGGTTATCTTATCTGGACAGTAGGAGCCTCTGTGTACTAGGACGTCTGCTGATGAAGATGGGAACACTGTGGCTGGTAGGTAGAGGGCGTAAGTGTTGGTTGTCCACTTGGTACCTACTGTGCTCTCATTATAACCATGCAGGGGGTTACTGAAGATTAGTAGAGTGTTGGCGGCAAGACACGGTGTAAAGGCGGAAGGAGGTTCAATATACTGCCAGTAAGTTCATGCAAAGGTTTTGGAAGATGCCGGTTAAGATCTCTCTCTAAGATTCCCTTGCAGGGTTGAGCTACTCAGAGCCGATACAAAAGGGCGTCAGTGGCTGGAAGCAATGGCAAGAAACCCTGTCATTAGGCAAACATGTGGTCTAAGTAGGATTCCAGTAGAACTAGAGGGTTTGCGCGCCACCTTTACGCCATAATTCAGTCAATACGAAGGATGCGCAATAGGGGCGTGAAGAGAGGACTCCCCCCCCCACCCCCCCACTACTCAGCATTCAGGCTGTATATGTTTGGCAAACCCTTGGGAGACATTGCTGCAGACCCATATTTGAATCTGGTGGGTTGTTGTTTTCAGTTGAACATCCCACAGAACGTCCTACAGATTTCAGTTAGATCGTGCTGACCGTGTGTTAGCTGTTTAGTGGCTCCTCGTGGTCAACTCTTTAAGGCAGATTCTGAGGCACTCCTCGTCGCTCTCGCCTCTCAAAACACGCCGATTCATAACTAACGCTTCCACCGTTTTGAAGTCAGGCTGGCCGTGGTGGAGTCGGAGCTTGCTGGGGCATGTTGAGACGCTGGGATGCAGGCGAGGGGGAGAAGCAAAGCGCTGCACATAAGTCTCTGCCTGTGATTCATGCAGAGGACTCACCCCGCGGTTGAGAGGCACGGGGAGAGCTCGCGGCGTCACTTACAGCATGTCCGCCGCCATTTCAGGGTCAGGCAAGCCGATCACGGAGGAGCAAGCCGATCACAGAGAAGCAAGGTGAACTTTAATTTAATGTTCCACAGCAGATAGGCACACACCCTCGAAACGTTGGGTTTTGCATAACAAAGAGGAACCGTCTGACCAGTTTAGGAAGTTGGGACCAACGCATTCAGACCGATGTAATTCAGTGCCGGGAGTCGGCGCCATTTTAGGAGACCACCGTCTGCTCTGCAGCGATCTGCTTTCGGTGTCAAAATCACCTATTTCGAGGCATCCGAGGCACGGGATACAGGCATCGGGTTGCGCTGCAGGCCAAGCGGATTCGAAGCCCGAGGTCCAAGGTTGAAGGGAGTTGATTTATCTCCTGAAAATAGAATAAGTCGCTTTCCTGCGTGTCGAGCGACGGATTCAGGCAGCCATTGTCACCACAATCCAAGCCATGCCCCCCCTATGTTGAGGTGTTTTAATGCTCCGTTAAGAGACTATCGGCCACATGCATCAAAGTCCGGTTTTGCGATTCCTTTTTGCGATTTTTAGGGAATCGTAAATAAGGAATCGCAAAATGGGATGCATGATTTAAATCACATAATATTTGCGATTCGGTAAAAATCGCAATTATTACCGAATCGCAAATATTATGCGAATTCTAATTTGCGATTTCGCAATTCCCATTGATTCCTATGGGCCAAAAGGCCCATAGGAATCAATGGGAAGGCATTGACATTTTGCGAATTTCAATTAGCTATTCGCAAAATGTTAATGCATTTCATGGGTGCAGGGGGGGTCCAAAGGACCCCCCCCCTGCACCCCTGAAATGTATTTTGAAGTGCATGTTTCACACACACATGTCCTAAGGACATGTGTGTCTGTAACATGACATTGTTTTAAAATGCAAATTTGATACATTTTCGCAAATTACCACGAGGTTCACCGTTGTGGTAATTTGCACCCCCTAATTGCGAATTCGCAATTTTAAAAGTAATCATGCATTGCTTTTAAGGAATCGCAAATTTGCGATTCCTTAAAAGCAATCGCATTTTTGGAATTCGCTAAAAATAGCGATTTTTCCAAAAATCTTTGATGCATCCCAAAAACCTATTTAGGAATCGCAAACGGCCGAATTTACCGATTCGCATCGTTTGCACTTCCTAAATAGGTTGATGCATGTGGCCGTATGTTCAAGGATGGCTGGGCGTGTCTTTTAGCGTTAACATTTCTCCCGACAATAAAGATGTTCTAGTGGGGCCTATTCATTTTTGAAAGAAGGTGGCAAAAAATCTGATTCCATATCTCAAGTTTGTTTCATTAGCCAAATGTGGACTTGGTGGGTCAAAATGGGTAAGTCGAACAAAGTTCTAAAGGAAGCTTTGTAGATGGTACAAGTGAGCACAGAGCTGCCATCTAAAAGCCTCCCCCCTGTGAGCCTGGTTCCTGTACATCAGCAGGAGGGGATTACTGCACTCTACTTCCAGGGTGGGTTCCAATGCTGGCCCTGAAACACCTTACCTGGTGATTTCAGGTCATGACCCTTTATTACTAATCGTGGAATGGGGTAGACTCCTTACTTGTTTGCTATAGTACCAAGGTACGCCTTTAACGTGTCAAAGACATTTCCTTACATGCTAATTCGATTTTGAAAAGGCTTGTTGACAAAAAGTAGTACTCTGAATCACAGAATCAAGGGCACACCTGTAGGCAACCTGGACAAGTGCAGGCAAATCTCATTCATACTTTACTATACAGAGGTTTCTACTATTGATCACATGATCATTTTCCTCACACATAATTACGAGCATGAGAATGCAAGGGTGACCTTAACGGGTATCAAAAACGGAAACATGTTTTGGCAGAGCAAGCTATTCACCTATTTCACGTCTCAAATGCCAAACGCAGTTTCTCCCTATATTAATTAATTAATTGTGGGTTTGTAATGCGCTAGAATCGACTCCCGAAGGAGTAACTCTGCGCAGTAGACCGCAGGGGGAACCCGTCCTGGCTTTCCCTGTGAGATGGTCCCTACTGGGTATCTCCAAGGTGAAACCAGGCATCCCCGGTGTATGTGGGGGGCCGTTGTGGAGATGAGGCAAGCTAATGCCCAGAGTTGCCGAGTGTGATCCCTGGTTAGAGTAGGCACCGAGGTGAGAATTATCGAGTCTGCTGACCCTGGTCCACGACCCTGCCGCGTCAGGAATTGAACCCTGGTCCGGGGCCGTCCTCTGCTCCCGGGTCTGCCGCCTCTAACCAGTGAGCCACACCACTCCACTCCCTCTTGCCCTATATTATTTAAAGAACTAAAGTCGCTTCACTGTTGATGATCTGTTCACTTCCGGTTCAACTCCACTTCTACAGTATTCTAAAGTACCATAGGCAAAATGCCAGCCGTCATAATAATTACTATGATCCCAGTTTGGTAACAAGTAAAATGGGAAAATGCCCTTGTTTCCAGTGAAGGTATAAATCCGTCTGTAAGGAAACTCGTGCTCATGTAAAGTGTTCTGATACATTCCTGCCAAGTACCACGCCATGATCATGGCACAGCTCGCAGCTTGCTACGTCAGCTCGTACCCGCCGCAGACACTGCTGTAGAGCTTATTTTACTCCCGCCCGTTCCTGATTCAGCCCGAGCCGACTGACTCCAGAGTGGGGGGAGACCTGAGACCGTGACCCGGGAACTCACAAGAGTCTAATCACCATCTGTGGCGGCCCTGGGTCAGGCGGCAATTGGAATCCCGATTTGCAGTGTCTTGTGGCCTTGCGTGAGCTCAGCCTGCCTGCCGCAGCCAGCCTTTGCGGAACAGAGCTGCTGCCTGCGACCACCTGCAGCCTACGCCACACACTCACTCGGGACTGACTCAGGATTTATCTGCGGACGGGGCCGAGGTCCAAGTAAGTCCAGAGAGAGAGCCTTAAATTATATACATTGAATCCCTTATCTTGATTGCTTCATTTTCCTGGGGTGAAAGTGTCACTCGATAGTTGTTAAATGTCACTCATAATAATCCTGAAATTATGAAAACGTCACCAATCTGAAACCAGCTGGCTATGCTGATACTGATAGTTTGCGCTTTTTAAAAATACTACTACAAAAAAAAAAGATACGAGGCATTGCAGACTAGGATGTAAATCAGGAAGAGAGCGAAGACAGTTAAAATAACACCAGCAACTCAAGTGCGTTTAAAGTTTTTCACAAAAACGAATCTGCTTGTTGTTGCTGCGAATATTGAGCTTACCTCTCCTGTATACTCCATAGTGGTGGCAGGGCCCCTAGCCCCCTACCGTAGGGGTTCTGTAAATCGCCCAGCACTCCCCTGCCGAGACTCCCTCCACTTTGTCAAAAGAGCGCGTGGTGGTGGCGCGCGTCACTGCTGCATTTTAGCAGCACAGCGCAGGGGCTGGATAAAAATTATGCCCAAGGCCATCATTATTAAAAATGTCAGACTTGGGTCTAATTAAAAGATGATGAAATATATTAAACCTGAACCTTGTCAGCAGAAATTTTTCATGAGAAGTGTGAAGGAGCATGTTAGGTAAGGTTCCATGGTATCACAAGATTTTAGCATGACATATTTCCTAACATTAGGTTTCATGAGCTCAACCTCTTCTCTATGGGCCATTCTGTCCATATAATAAGCCCGCTTAATTGCTGCCACATCACCCTTTAAGATTATTTATTTATTTATTTATTTGGTGTATTTGTAGAGCGCTAACCTGTCACCCAGAGGGCATCCTGGCGCTTTGATCAGGAACCATAACTTTAACCGCTCCGCCTTTATGGAAATAGGTGGGTTTTTAGCGCTTTCCTAAAAGGTAAGTAGTCCTTGTGGCTTCTCAGAGAGAGTGGCAGGGAGTTCCAAAGTTTGGCCGCTGCGACACTAAAGGAGCGGCCACCCATCCTCACTCTGTGAAACCTCTCGGGACTACAAGAAGATGCGCCGTAGAAGAGCGGAGGGGTCGCGATGCAGAGTACCAAGCAAACATCTTTTGCAGAGGGACGGGGCCTAGTTGGTGAATTGCTTTAAACACAAGGCATGCAGCTTTGTATTGTACCCGCAGATGAATCGGGAGCCAGTGGAGGTCTCTTAAGGCAAGAGTGGAGGAACTAGACCTAGGGCGGGAAAGAGCCAGCTTGGCGGCCATGTTTTGCACCCGCTGAAGCTTACCGGTCAGATTTTTTGGGGCCTCCAAAAGAAGCCCATTACAGTAGTCGAGGCGACTTAGTATGGTCCCACGAACTACTTCCGGCCTTGCCTGAGCGGGGAGAAAGGGCAAAACCTTGCGCAACAGCATCATACACGTAGCAGTGGTTTTGTTGACGTGTATGTCAAGCTGTAGGTTAGGGCCAAAAATCACCCCCAGATTGCGGGCTGATTCCGCCGCCAGTACTGGCTCAAGAAAGGTACTAGGCCAAAAGTTGTCTGGGAGTGCCCGCGGAATCCTATCAGTAGAACAGTGGAGTACCTCCGTCTTGGAGCTATTGAATTGTAAAGAATTAGCTCATAGCCAGTCTGCTGTGGCTGCCATGCAGCGATAAAAAGTGTCCAGCGAGACCGCATTATTCCCTTCCAATGAAAAGACCAGCTGGGTATCATCGGCATAATTAAATGCCGAGATACCAAAGGATTTTATTAGCTGGACTAAGGGGCGGAGGTACAAATTAAAGAGTATAGGGCTGATGGCCGAGCCCTGTGGAACCCTCTGTCCTACACTCCTTGGTTCAGAGGTGAATGGTGGAAGTGAAACCAGCTGTTGCCTGCCGTCAAGATAAGATGTCAGCCAATCTCTTGCCCCTTCAGTGACCCCGCACTCCTCGAGTCTCCTGACAAGGGTCCGGTGGCAGACCGTGTCGAACGCGGCCGACATGTCGAGCAGCACTAAAAAGGCTGCCCGACCACTGTCGACACGCAAACGAAGATTGTCCAGCACGGTCACCAACGCGTACTCCGTCCCGTGACCGGGGCGGAAGCCAAACTGGTCCTCATCGAACCAGCCGATGTTTTCCAGGAAACCTGAGAGTGAGCGGGTCACCCATTTTTCCAGAATCTTGATAGGAAAAGGGAGCAAGGATATGGGCCTGTAGTTGGAAAGACAGGCAGGATCCAGAGTAGGTTTTTTAAGCAGAGGTGACACTACTGCTAATTTCCAACATTCTGGCACCGACGACGACTCCAAGGATTGGAGGCAGATCGAAAACAAAGGCAGGAAAAGGTCTGCCTGAAAGACCTTCCAAAATTTAGGGGGCAGCGGGTCAAGCGGGGACCCCGAGGACACCGTTTGTGCCACCTTACAGAATTCCTCGAAAGAGGGGACAGGAAAAGACCTTAGTTGGGGTCGACTGGGGGGGTAACCGGAGCTCCCAAACAGAGGTCAGGGACCTTGGTCTGGGGTCGACTGGATGGACTGACCGGAGCTCTCAGACAGAGGTCATCACCACCCGTCTGGGGTCGACTGGGCAGACCCACCGGAGCTCCCACAGCCGGTCGGCTGGGGTCGACTGGATGAGCTACCCGGAGCTCCCAGACTCAAGGCGACAGTCCGGGGTCGACTGGGCAAATCAACCGGAGTTCCCAGCTCCGACACACTTGGAGGAGGCGACCGGGGTCGACTGGAGGGCGTGGTCGGAGCTCCCAGACCAGTGCTAACGGCAACTGGCTGGGGTCGACTGAACGAGCCAACCGGTGCTCCCGGGCCGGGGGAGGTGGGTAGAGGGTGCGTTAGGCCCGCTAAGATCTTAGCAGTCTTCTCCTCAAAAGCGGTAGCAAGGGAGTCACAAAGTGCCTGCGACGCCCGCACCGTATTAGCCGCACAAGCCGGGTGGGACAGATCCCTGACAATTTTAAACAGGGCTTGGGATTTATTAGACGCCTGAGTCAGGGAGGCTTCTAAGAAGGTCGCTTTGGCCCTCTTGATCTGTGCCTTATATTCACGCAAGGCGAGCCTGTACGAGTGTTTGGCCGGGGCAGAGTACTGCTTCCTCCACTCTCTCTCGGCACGTTTACAGCTCAGCTTCAATTGTCGTAGTTCTTCCGTGTACTCACTCGGGTTTTCAAATAGATTCAAAAATCCAAGCTTCAGAAAGTGAGACCTCAAATATTTTAACCAGGGCACACGCATTGCATTTTCCTGAGATACAAGGTCTTTCACTATCAAATGGGTTAATGGAATATCTTCATTTAGCCATTATTTTACCCAACATGTCAGTGGTCTTAGCCCAACAATATCAGATAGGTACTGACTGCCCAGCTCTTCATGTACCGCCAGGTTTGATGTACTGGCTGGGACACAGGGCAAACGCTTTAAGAAATTATTTTCAGTAACCTGTAGCTATTCACCACTTACATAGCCCCATATCTCACTGCCATAGACTGCGGTGGCTATCGATTTAGCATTATAAAGTTTCATCATGGCAGTATTTGTTTTTGTTCCCAGTTTGCTGGCAAAATTAAAGATAGAGGCATTTCCCCTTGTCATTTCCCCTTTCTTTTTTGCCACATGTGGGGCCCAGCTGAGCTTTGAGTCAAATAAAACACTGAGATATGAGAATGTATGAGTGATGGGAATCAGGACATCATCTAGTTTAAAAATGAACTTCTTTTTTGATTGACGGCCAACATGCATTATATAGGATTTGTAATTGTTGACCAAAAGGTCCCTATTAATCATAAAGTTATTAAAAGCATTCAAAAGTGCCTGGAGACTCTTTTCCGTTCTCGAAATTAAAACCGCATCATCTGCGTATAAAAGAACAGGAATACCCTGCCTGCCTACTCTAGGACAGTCTGATTTTACCTCCTGTAGTGCAGCATCTAAGTCATTAATATAGAAATTAAAAAGAAATGGGGCCAGGATACAGCCCTGCCGCACACCCTTTTTAATATTAAAATTACCCGTAGTTTCCCCACTGGTTGAAAACCTAACATTAGCTCTGGTATCACTGTGCAAGTCCATCAGAAAATCCACAACCCCGCTATCTGCACCTTTCTCCCTCATGGTCTGCCACAGCCTTCCCCTGTTGACACAGTCGAAGGCTGATGACAGATCCATGAAGGCAAGGTGGACGGCTCCCTTCTGTACAACAGTATATCTACTCAATATGAGAAACAGGTTGAGACACTGTGTTATAGTGAAACGACCTTCACAGAAACCATATTGGGAATTTGACAGAATGTTATTATCAGCTGTCCAACTTGTTAAACGCTGCAGTAAAATTCTCCCTATAATCTTGACCATAGAGTCTATTAATGATATTGGGCGATAGCAAGGAGGGCTGCCCTTGTCACCTTTCTTGAAGTCAGGGAAAATTGTTGACACTCCCCAGGACACGGGGCAACCCAGCATAGCGGCAGCATTAAATACAGCTACCAGAATGGGTGCCCAAAAGCCTGGATCTGATTTATAGAGATCTGGTGGTATTCCGTCAGGTCCGGGGGCCTTCTTTGCTGTAAGACCTTCTATGGCATCCAGTACCTCGCGTTTATCAAATTTAATATTACCACCCCTAACCTAGGGAACGGCATCAACTATAACCGGGTCAGCTGAATAATACAGTTTTTTAAAGTGAAGTTCCCACTCCTCCTTGGTTATACAACAGTCTAGTCCATCACCCGGTTCTTCTGTCAGGAACGGTTTTTTAACTAGAGCCCAGAATTTGGAACTACAGTTTAAGGTGGAGGGATCAAGTATTTCGTCCCAGGCCTCTCTTCTCAAAGACTCCTTGCGCAATACAATGACAGCCTTATATTCCTTTCTGCACAGTTTTACATCCTCCCGAATCCTCGGGGTGGCTGACAGGGCAGACCTAAGTTTGCGTGCAGCTATAGTACAGTCATGACTAAACCATCTAGGACCCACCTTCCCCACGTTCTTGTTGGGGACTGACAGTAAATTTGACACCTTCTCCGATACGTTTTGATAAGCGACTAGGACCTGCCTAGGATCCCCCCCTCAAGAGTACAATTTTTGATATCCTCTGCGCAACTATCAGTAATATTTTTATAGAGAGTATCCGGGGAGACCATTGACCATTTAAGTCGCCTCCTCCCATCTGATGTACCCAGCCTACCTACGCTGCTACTCTGGGGTACCTTTTTCACCCAGAATCCTTTTAAACAGATTATTAGAGGATTGTGATCACTAAACTCACTTAGCACAATGCTAAACGAATCTAAGAAAGTCTGCATCGTTAGATAAACTAACATATGGTCTATAAAGGTGCCCCTACCGTGCCCTTTGAAAGTAGGAATATCAAAACATTTTAATGGGTCCCTAAGTGACATAGCCAATGAGAGGTCATAGTTGTTCAACAAGTCATTGCAAAGTTCACCCTCCACAGTATGTTCCATGTGTAGACCTCCCATCCGTTCACAGTGCAACTCTGTTAGGCATTTATTCAGTGGGTCACCACAAGGGTGCACATTAAAATCCCCCATGATCATAAGATTATGACCAAGATCTTCCGAAAATGTTGAAACAAAAGAGTTTAAAACAGAGATTTGATTAGTGCCAGTACTATCATTAATGGCATTATAAAGATTCACTAAGCCAGCCCGACAGTTTTCTCCATATAAAACTAGGCCCATCACTCCTGTATGCTGTGAATCAATTCTACGCATTTTACATGATAATAAAATGGAAACAAAAATTACTAGTCCCCCATTTGGCCTGCCCCTCGTTGATGGTAAGGCTGGCACATAGAAGGCCTTGTACCCTTCCAGGTGAAGATCACACTCCACCGACCAGGTTTCTCTTAAGCAGATGATTTTAAATTGCTTTATGTAGTGAACCCAATTTTCATCAGTCATTTTGGCAGCCAGGCCTGCAATATTCCATGAAACAACATAACCTCCAGAAGCTATAATCTGTGGGTTCTCTATGTGTGTAGGTTCACCTGAAGTCCCAGTACCCTGAGACGCAGGTACCTCCTGTCAATCACACATCTCTAGTCCAGACAGGACTTCATACCTGTTCTGTGTATTAACGTTAGACCCATGCTGGTAGCGACCAACACTATTGATCCTGTTATAAGTTTCATTCATATTACCAGAGCCACAGGGATTAGTGATGTTATATATGAATTGTGCATCCATAGCTGGCGTCTGTGGTTCAAACGCCCGCCTCGTTAACCTTTGTTGGGGTGTGGGTTTGCATAGATGTGCATAAAAGTAGCCTTATGGGCGCACACAAATGCTGTTCTCATTATAAACTAGTGAGGAAGCTCTCAAAAGAACAGTTGCCACATGCTGAGGATGCTTACAATTTACCACAATACAGTCCCCACTTCCCATCTTTTTGGAAGGTCCTACCCAATTCACCCTCCTTACTGCCATTATCTGTTCTGAATAAGAGGTGGGAAAACCACAATTTTTATTAAGCCATGCCACGGTCTTATTTTTCAATGAAGCATGAGATTCATCATATGGTGAGGCGGGATGAGTCCCACAAGGTGGAACATTGGTAAGTACTGCCACAAACGGAGCACAGTCAGGTGGTAAATTCAAAAAACGATTATGCCTGGGTGGTCTAAGTGGTGGGCCACTTCGTGGGGCTGTAATGGGTTGAGTCTGCAGAGCTGCTACCACTCGGGCGGATGATGTACTTAATGCCTCCTTTCCAGTGGTAGCTACTACAGCAATGCTCCCGGTATTCTGGTAATCTTTAACTTTCCCCACATCCCGCCCTTTTCCACCCTCCTTAACGCTACCATTAATTGGTGCAGTCAGATGTGTAGATATCAGGCCGCCCAGCCTAGCCACTTCCGTGACCAGGAACTCAATCTGGCTGGTTAGTGGTTTAATTAGCTCCTCTATCTTCATTGTAAGTTTTGCTTCTAGGTTCTTAAAGAGAGAAGCAAACTGATCAGACTTCAGATTAGGGCCATTATCATTATTTCCTGTAAACACAAAGGGGTTTATGGCAGGGCTATGTGCTTCTTTCCCGTTCTTTTCTTTAGTATTAGCATTGTGTTCCCCCCCCCCACCCGTTTCTGATGTGCTATTCTACAAGTTCGCATTGGCCTAATAGCAGGTGGAACTTCACTAATGTCACCTATTTCCTCACTTGGCAGGACATGTTGATCTGGGTGAACCTCCACACTCACTGTAATAGGCATCAGTGGTTCTACTATGGTAACACCACTTGTATTAGCCCCTGCATCAGTAGTCCTCCTGGTGGGGGACAATTCAGGCAACTCCACTACCACAGTGCCCTTTCCTAGAGAGGCACGTCTTTCATTATTTATTTGGTTAACTTTCTTGACCAGGTAGTTATCAATAGTGCCAGGACCTTGTACTGGTTTATCGCTTTTTGATTTAGACATCCTAATTAACTATAGTATAGGATATAAGCGCAGATAAAATCGCTACTTATTCATAAAAAAGAAAGAAAAATAATAAAAATTACAATAAGAAATAAAGTCTCACGTGAGTCAAACACAGTATAGATCCAAATGAAATGATATAGGGTTCCTGGCCCAGTCCAGTCTCCTCAGGCCTCTGAGGGCCACAGAGGGCCCGCCCTTTGCCCGGGCATCGCCCGGCGTCCCGCCCGCGAGGCAGGTGCTCGATCGTCTTTATGCGCCTCCTGGCGCTCCAATTACGTCGCTGTGACTGCGCCGCCGCAGAGGCTGCCGGGATTTGCAGTCCCGGGGCGGCAGCGCTGATGGCGGTAGTGTGGCTGTGGGTCTTTGCGCTCCGGCGCTCCTGTCCCGCTCAGCGTGACTCTCGGCGCTGGACTCGGCAACCAGAGTGTCCCCCAGCAATCCAGGTAAGCATCCAGTTAATGAAAAATTGACTAGTTAACGCTTGAAAAGATTCTGAAACTGAGTACCACATGGCACTTTTTTGTAATTTTTGATCTAGAAATATTTTGCTTGTGTGTTCTGTGAAATGCCTCTTGCACACTTCTCTATTCAGTGTTCATGGTCTGTTGTACGCTCACTTTTTTTTCTGTTTGCATGTACGTTGGCACTCTTTCTCTGCCTTTGTGTCCATTGTCTAGCTCTCTCACTCATGGCGTCTCATTGAACTTGCGCACACTATTTTACATCATAGTTCTTGTCTTGTACACTCTTCCTTATCACTTCCTCGCCCTCTGTGACAGATGGTAGGTCACCTGTCTCCTCTCCTTTTCATTTCTTCGGCAGGGTCGACAGAAGCTAGCCAGGTTTAATGCCCGTGAATTCGCCACACTCATAATCGACATCCTGAGTGAAGCCAAGAGGCGGCAGCAAGGGAAGAGCCCCATCAGCCCTGCAGGTAAGGGACCACTTGGATGCACTGGACAAGGGGTCACTCAGGGTGAAGCCTCCAGAAAGAGCACCAGAACAGGGGGCTCAGGGAGATAGGAACAGAGTTAAGGACAATTACTAGTCTGTTGCAGATGGAGACTGAAGCTGAAGAAAAAAGGTTAAAGAATAAAGATAATAAAGTAATGTAAAATAAATGTGAAAGAAAAGAAATTAGAGTAAAGATACAGTAGCTACACCATCTACCCATGGGTCACAGGAACGGGTACACAAGAGACACAAGGGAAACCAGGGGCCATTGATGCAGTTGCAGCAGTAAGGAAGCTTGGGGATGGCAGGGGGGAGGGGTTATTGATACAGGTGCACCACTAGGTGGACCATGGGTCATTCCTACAGTTACATTTTCAGCGCTAGGAGAAGCCAGAGCCGCAAAACATGTTGAGAACCTGCACTGTGGAATTGGAGGGCCATTGATGAAGGCACAGCAGTCCTAGGCTCCAAGGCATTGGGAAGCTTCGCATATGTGCATTCCTGCTTACAAATGCGTTGCTCTTGTGCATCTCCGTGCAAAATGTTTTCGATGGTGTACATCATCAGCTTGGTGGATTTCGACTAGCTTTTATCCTTATACCTTCAGTTGAGTAACTCTAGTTTTACGTTAAGATGCTATTTGTGCTGTCCTTTGCACCATTATAAGCACAAGGTGTTAGCAAAGCTTTAAATGGGGACAGAAAAAACATAAAAGATGAACCAGGTGAGAGGAAAGGAAGGGGGGCACTTTCAGAGAATAAATGAAGTCGTCTTGTGGATGAAGTGGCCTTCTCCAAACGCTAGTATCTTGCTTCATTGATGCCCTGATATTGGAAAGCTCTGGCGCCTACATTCTTTACCAGCAGCTTCCTGGCTTATAAATGCACAGATTGTGTATACACTACCCTGGATATGCCCTGCTGGTATACCGCCTGCCACATAAAGGGAACGCTGGTGTGCAATCTAACCTCTTGAAGTTCTGCTGCATAGATCTGCCACCAGTGTATACTATTCTGCGTCCTGCCGCATAAATGCTCTCCCGGTGTATCTTCTCTACTGCTGGTAAATGTTACACCTTGTAGATGAGACTTTGGTATAGATATTTGCTGACCTGTAGGCAATCTAATAGTGTAAATCCTACCTTATTTATGCTCTGCTGGTCTTTATCTTGCCATTGCTATTGAGTATGTAAATCCTTCCCTATACCTATAAATGTCCTGTACGTATTTCTCCCCTAATGGTGCTCCCTTCAATTTCTTTGCCATAAGTACAGGCTGGCAGTGTTTTATCTGTCCTGTGGTCATTCTGTGATGCAATTCTGCCATTTAAATGCGCTACTGATATGCATCATGCTCTATAAACCTTGTGTGATTAATGCATACATACATACTTTGCTAATATGTATTATATTCTAGAATTCTCTGTAATGTAATTCTGCATGTATACATCCTGCCCTTTATAGATGCTTTGCTGGTTTACTCTCCTCACCAAGAATAGCCTGACTTTATACATCATACTGTATAGATGCTTTACAGTTCTATCGTCTGCCTTATAGATGTGCTGCTATGGATTCTCCAGTGGGATGCATTTTGTCATGTAGATGCTATGCAGTTCAATCTTGCCATATAGATAATCTAATGGGATACAGATTGGCCCATAGATGTACTGCTGGTATATTGCCTTTTCCTAAAGTTACCTTCAGAATTCGCTACCTTACCTTGTTTGTGTTTATCCATTCCAGATAATATTGACTACTCCTTGAGGAACCCTAGCGACACAGATGATCAGCATGATTACGACAGTGTAGCTTCGGACGAGGACACTGACCAGGAGCCGCTGAGAAACTCCAACTCTGGCCGAAATAACCGCGCCAGGGTGAGCGGGCAGTACACCTTTGCTCAGGCCTGTGTGCTCCATATCTACTTAATTTCACAGACCCATATTCCTTCTCTCCCCTCCCACTCAACTGTCCTAGGTTTGAAAATCTATCTTTCTGGCTATTACTCGGAACTGCATCCTGCCCTCTTGAATGTCCCACTCACTTTAATGTGTTATTTGCTCCTCTGACCCACTCCATTTATCTGTTTCTTTCAATCTTCTCTTGTTTTCTCTTGTTTGCTCTATTTTTCTATTCTTTTTATTTGTACAGCACTTAATATCATCATGTCTTGATATTACACAGGACTGCAAGCCAATAAAATAACTTGATATGCCCCAGAATATTATAACTGTAAATGCATGGGCTACACTTACGGACTAAACACCTACCTCTCCCCTAAACACAACCAGTCACCCATTAAGAACAAAAAATTGCAAATGCTTGCTCATCAATTCAGTGTCCACATCAAAAAGAATAAACGTTGCGAATATGCAACTAAGCTGGCTATTCATATCTGAAACATGCAGACAGTGCAGCCCCTATCGTTCACAAATCCCTTCCAACAGGCTATAAGATTATCATGAAAAAAACGCACCAATTAAACGTCAGGAGGAGTCCCTATCGTGCACAAGGAATCTCTGCACATGTTGTACCTATAAGACTATTCTGCATCGGAATGTGACGCCATCCTTGTCAAACACTACTCATCTTTTAACAGTTCCATGTCATTCTTGCTAATCTATTGCCCCTCATCTCACAACACCTAATTCGCAACAAATGTCTGTGACTGGACTGTGTTGCCAGCCTCTGTCTAAACTACCCGAACCTCTTTGTCCTGGGCAAATTTAACGCATAGCTCAGGAAACCATATCCACCATCAACAGAATCATTATTGCCTGGCCCCATAGCTTCCGAATGGTTAGAAGTCATTTGTTACAGAACACTCCATGCAGGATACATGCTTAAAGTATTTTTTGACCATGCTGGCAATATAACCACATCCTATCCTCACCCCTAGCGTGGAGTAACCATATTGGCATCCTTTTCAACATCATGATCCCCAAACATCACAATTACAATAGGCGACTTCAAACAAGAATGTTAGAACATGCTTGGAAAAGTCTGACACTGGCCACAAAGGGAACCGCAATATAACCTCAACACTGATTTATGAATCATTTAGCTGCATGGCCAATGCAATAAAAAAAATTAATGAATGGCAGGCAACAGCCTTTGTCACCTTCATGCCATTGAAAGAAACAGTCAGAGACTACTTGCACAAGGTTGGCTAAAGGGTTCTCTTTACAACTCATTAAACTCAAAGCCACCAACCGAGTCCTCAAAATAAAAATAGAGGGAAACAAATACCAGGACAGTAGAAGCCTACACACTCATCGGAGCCTCATTTACAGAGCAATCCTTATAAATGAAAAAAGAAATACTCCTCTTGCCTTGTATTATGTCGCACAAAGGAGGTCATCAGAATTCTCTCTGAACTTAAAAGCCTTACAGCTAGCTCCTGTGAACAGTTTCCCTCATTAATGCATTATGAGGCTTTGTCAACTCAATTCATAGAAACGGCAAAGCTTTATGCACTCTCCTCAATTGAAAGGTACCAGCATTTAACACACGCCACACACATGCAGTGCATACCAAACTAATGAAAGAACTACTCGTATTACTTTCTCCCAGCTCTCTGAAAAGTTCTGTAAAGAACTAATATAATATAGCTAAACATTTGTATCACCAGCTGACCCATGGCCCCAGCTATTTTCACAGGGAAATCTTATCAGCCCTATTGCAGAAGTAGCACAAATTATTACCAATACCTTACTATACGTACAATAACCTCTGAGCACACTCAAAACAGTCTCTCTATGTACTACAAACAAGTATCCGGCAAGTGTCTCTCTTTTCTTGAGGAGTGAGATTGGGCTTTCAATCTCACAGGTCAATTCCAATAATCAAAAAGTTCCAAAGTGTTTTCGGTTAGTGTTGTTTATTTCTTTGTTTTTCTTCGTGTCTCCCCAGATGTCCAAAGTAAATTACAACAGCCAACACGTGTTTCGTCGTGTATAGTGTAATACCTCGACTTCTTCAGGCTGTAATCAAATGAACATTATCCATAATCACTATACGTACTTTGTCTGGCTAGTCATGAGAGTTGGAAAGGTACCAGCCACCTGTCAGTAGAGTAATAGCCCGTCAAGTGAAGTAGAATATAAGGAGAAAGGAAAATTAGTAATGCCACTCCAGTTAGGTTATTCACCCTGATTATGTGTCCAAGATCATGTCCCATAACCAAGAGGAGAATCATGATTAGATATATACAGTAGTTCACCTTTAAATTATCCAGTCATTTCAGGCATCAAATGAATACTCCAAACGTAAATAAAATTGCCAGTCTGTAAAGTAGAAGCCTGAGAATTAATTATCTATTTATGCAAAAGCTAATCCAACACACTAAAATAAATTAACCAATAATCCTCGTTAGGTTCCATGCAGAGATTATCACCACCAAAGTTATCAATACCACCACCTATGTCTATTGTTGTAACGAACGGTACAATTACCTGTACTGTTTTCCAAATCTAAAGTCAACAACAGCAGTTCCTGTTCCGTTTTCAAATCCTCAATCTGCATCCACAAAAATTAAATATAGTAGGTCATACTGAATAAATCCTGCTGTTTATGAAAATACTCAATTGACGCTAAACGCCGCATATCACTTACCCAGTCTTTTTTTGCCCGGGTTAATATAAGTTAATCATCCAGAGCTTCTCTTATCTGTTCGTCACACTACAAAAGCAAGTAGTACATATTACTTCCTACTAAATTATACATTAATCCTTCAATCTTTTTTCCGTGGGTAAGTAAACACCACTCACTATCATTTTAAATATAATTAAATATCTCACCAATACGTAGATTATAGTCTTATCTCTAAATCTCTTCTCTGTTCACTGTCATAAGTACACGTTCTAAAGGCAAAGAAGGATTACTTCACATGCTGCCCATTTTTTGTCATACAAAAGATTATGAAAACACGTTCGTGTAAACTCACCAACATTCTCAAATTGTAAGTCTCGGCTCGGGGTCGATATTATCTCAAAGTAGTAAGTAAATAGCTGCGGTAAACAAAATTGAACAAAGGGCATAATGTTCATATCTTACTTCTGAATGCACACGTATATTCCATGCATCCTCATAACACTCACCTAACTTCTTATCGTTATCTGTATCTCGACCACCTATAGGAGTGTATAAACTGCATTTCAGTATACACATATCTAAAGTATTTATCCAAAATGAAATGGCTTAACCCAGGAGTTATTTCTTACCTGTAGTAAGCCCTTCATCAAAAGCGTGCTGTCCCCTTCCGCGTCTCGCTGTTCTGGCGTCTCGCATCAGCGCCATCTTAGACTGCCTCTTTACAAAGATTTCCGCGGGCGCCATCTTGTAACGTGTTTACGTCTATTGAAATTCCAATCCCTGTTATTGTTTCTAGGTCTCTAATATACGCGCCAAATTAAGACCCACATAAATGCAGGCTAGATGTATATATTATGCACATCTATGTTTTTTACTGATGTAAACAAACCGGTCCCGTATCATATTAGACTGCCTCTTTTTGTGGGCGCCATCTTGTAGCGTATTTACGTCTCTTTAAATTCAGAGTCCCTATTGTTGTCTCTTGGTCTGTAATGTCCGCACCATATTTAAACCTGCAAATATGCAGGTTAAATGTATATATTAAACTAATACAATATACTCTGTAGTCCTCATCTATCCACAAAAGTAGGACAGCAACAGCCCAAATATATATTATTAATAGTATCTATTCCCGTCGCCGTTAGGTATAAGTAAATGTACTACTCCAGTCATAGTTCAATATATCAGGTTACATAGGTTAGGTGCAGTAGAGAGATAGAAAGTGCCAATGTTAGTCAGTACACCAGAGGCAAAGGTCAGAAGTGCAATATCTCCTACCTTACTATAAACTTAATCACAGTAAATGGGATGTACAGATCAATTCAAATTTGGTCATGGTAATCACTCAACACGTTTGAATAACCTTACTATACGCATCATGTTAAAAAAGCTGAAATGCTCTTCTATCAAACCACTTCTAAAGAAACCTGGCATGGCTGCAAATAACACTGCAGTAATCAGGCGTGCATTTACTCCAAACAAAAACATTCCTTCAGATACCTCCTTTTCTAGAGGTAGAGTCTATCATAGTGTCTAAGATGGATGAACTAAGAACACGTGGATGCTAATAAACCTGCCAATTTGATCCTATTACACCTTTCGCCTCTTGACACAATCCAGCATGAATGTCAGACGTTACAATGCAGGTCTTTTCTTGCTCTTGCAGGCATTACAACGCATTGACCTTTACAACGTTCTGTAATATCACGCTGAGCTTTACAATGTGCGTGCTATTATCATGCATTGTAAAGTTTGATATATATATATATATATATATATATATATATATATATATATATATATATATATATATATATATAATTACCTTCTGGTGGTCACTAGTAGATAGTTATAGTTAGGAACTAGTTTCCATAGGAAGTGTTTTTTGACTTGCCTATATCTTTGGCACAGGTTGACGAATCTTCACAAATGTTTACCAAAAAAAGTGTGCTGGTTGGTCTTTTATTGTGCATGGAAAGTTTTGGAGTGTTCCGTCAAGCAAGCAGAAAAAAAGGAGGGGGGGGGTCAGAAAAAGTGCATTTCCCTTGTTACATCCCATATGGACTTTAGACATGACTACACCCGAACCGCTGAAAGGAATTACACCAAATTTGGCAGAAAACTAGATCTTGGTCCAGAAAGCGTGCTTTTTATGATTTGGTGTAAATCCGTTCACTAGTTTCTGATATATTAAAATCCAAATGTGTATATCTAGCACAGTGAAGCCTTTGCGAATATATACAATCTCGTCAGAGATCTGATTGGCTGCCAACACTTCAACCAGGACTTCAACCAGGAACCAAGATTGGCAGCCATCTTGGGACTCTGCCTCCGTCAAGTCCCACAAAGAACTTAAAAATAAAGAAAAGGGGGCAGAGTAGGAACACCCTGACCCTCTAGCCTTGGTACTCGGGCGTATTTGAATAAAAATAATGGGGCCTATTCAAGTTTTAATTTGAGATGGGTTTGTGTCCCCTTCCCAAGGCTCCTAAGAGCCCCAGGGACCACCACCTCCCGGGCCTTTATTAACAAGCATTTACAAACCAATGGTCTCGCCTTTGCAAAAGTTAGAACTATTAGCATTGTAAATGACAACTTTTTTATGTATGTGTTGGTTTTGAAAACAGATAAATAAATTGCACTCTCGCAAATGCCACACAGAAACACACAGACCCACATACACAGAGCCCCACACACACACACAGACCCCCCCCCACACACACAGCCCCCCACACTCACACACACAGCCCCCCCACACACACACAGAGCCCCCAACACACATACACACAGAGCCCCCCCAACACACAGAGCCCCCCAACACACACACAGAGCCCCCCCAACACACACAGAGCCCCCCCCCACACACAGCCCCCCCACACAGAGCCCCCCCACACAGAGCCCCCCCACACAGAGCCCCCCACACACAGTCCCCCCACACACAGTCCCCCCACACACAGAGCCCCCCCACACAGAGCCCCCCCCACACACAGAGCCCCCCCACACAGAGTCCCCCCCACACAGAGCCCCCCCCACACACAGAGCCCCCCCCACACACAGAGCCCCCCCCACACACAGAGCCCCCCCCACACACAGAGCCCCCCCCACACACACAGAGCCCCCCCACACACACAGAGCACCCCCACACACACAGAGCCCCCCCACACACACAGAGCCCCCCCACACACACACAGCGCCCCACACACACACAGCGCCCCACACACACACAGCGCCCCACACACACACACACACAGTGCCCCACACACACACACAGCGCCCCACATACAGATTCCCCCCCACACAGATTCCCCCCCCACACAGAGCCCCACCCACACAGAGCCCCACCCACACAGAGCCCAACCCAGCCCCCCCCACACACACACACAGCCCCACCCACCCACACAGCCCCCCCCCCACACACACAGCCCCACACACACACAGCCCCACACACACAGCCACACAGAGCCCCACACACCCCCACACACCCAGCCACACAGAGCCCCACACACCCAGGCACACAGAGCCCCACACACACAGCGCCCCACACACACAGCCACACAGAGCCCCACACACACAGCCACACAGAGCCTCACACACACAGCCACACAGAGCCCCACACACACACAGCCACACAGAGCCCCACACACACACAGCCACACAGAGCCACACACACAGCGCCCCACACACACAGCCACACAGCGCCCCACACACACAGCCACACAGAGCCCCACACACACAGCCACACAGAGCCTCACACACACAGCCACACAGAGCCCCACACACACACAGCCACACAGAGCCCCACACACACACAGCCACACAGAGCCACACACACACAGCCACACACACACAGCCACACAGAGCCACACAGAGCCACACACACAGCCACACACAGCCACACACACAGCCACACACAGCCACACACACAGCTACACACACACACAGCTACACACACAGCCACACACAGCTACGCACACACAAACACACACAGCCACACACACACACACAGAGCCACACACACACAGAGCCACACACACACACACAGCCACACACACACAGAGCCACTCACACAGTTACACACACACACAGTTACACACACACACAGTTACACACACACAGTTACACACACACACAGTTACACACACACACACAGTTACACACACACACACACACAGTTACACACACACAGTTACACACACACACACAGTTACACACACACACACACAGTTACACACACACACACACAGTTCCACACACACACACACAGTTACACACACACACACACACAGTTACACACACACACAGTTCCACACACAAAGAGCCACACACACAAAGAGCCACACACACACAGAGCCATACACACACAGAGCCACACACACACAGAGCCATACACACACAAATCGGTTGAAGCATGCAGAGGAGAGACCGATACTGAAGGGCAAATGAAAATCCTGCGTTAACCTTGCTGGTATTTAACAGCAATGCTTTAAATCTAGAGTTGTCAACTGACGTACCATTGACCTTTTGTTAGATGGGTTACTACACTAGAAGCCGTGGGGAAGGGGGACTGCTGTGGAGCCGTTCTTTAGGCGCAATTTTAAATCCCCATCTGGCAAAATTAGAGCGGTCTGGAAAGTGCCAAAACCCGTTCAACAGCTGTCCAAAGTCCCACTCAAAGGTAAGCCTGGTCAAAACGGTTAAAGTACTTCCGCTATTTAATTAGCATTTCCGAACCATAACAAGGTAGGAGAAAAAAATATTTTCTAAGGATACCTTTTTAAAAAAAAAACATATCTGACACTGCCTGGAGCTCGCTGCTGGCACACACGTCCTCCTCCTCCCAACCCCCATCTTCCAGCCCCACTGCTGGACTCTCCCAGCTTGGGACTCTGCTTACATGGAATTCGTTTGTGGGGGGATGGCTAGAAATTACGAATGCTCAGCTTGTTGGGTTTAAAAGCCCTGGGCGGGGAAGGGAGGGGAGGGATGGTCTGGAAGCAATCTGAAAAGATAGCAAGGGGGTTGGGGGCGGAGTCATTGGGGGTTAAATCAACCCGGTGGTCTGTTCTGGAAGGACGGAGAGCTCCGGTGGCAAAAGAAAAGCCAGTTCATGCATGTGATGTGTGGGCTACACAAGCGGCAATGTTTGGGATTATAAATCGGCAACATGGGAGCGAATTTAGCCAGACTGACCGCTTGTCAATCTGGTATCAGTGTTCTGTGTATAAACCCTACAAACCCAGAGGAAGCACGGTAGTGGGCAGCTATCGCAGGCTACTCTAATCAATGCGATCCAAACGATAAAGGTATCCATTTACAGGACAATGCCCAACACATGAACAGCCGTATATGCAGAGGATCACACAGCAAGACATGATTGGTAGCTAGGATCCCTTTCAGGGGGTGCATTTCCGAGGTTGCTAATCTGCGAGGGTCCGTCTGCAGACAGCCACGCCCAGTGCAATGCGTACGTGTTTCACCGCCGGTCTTGGTGCAGATTCTGGGGCGCCCGAGTTTGCGTCACTTAGAGGACCCGGGATGAACCTCTGAGCATAAAGGACTAGATGCCAAAGCAGGTTAATGCATAAGGGGACTACGGATTCCCCGGGGTGACACACCCGCATGGAGGGATAGACCAGAATCTATGTGATGTAGGGTTGGGTTCGGGCGGGATCGGCTAGCTTCCTTGGAGAACTCTCTCCACACAGAGTTGTAGTACAGGAGCTCTGTGCGGTTCAGACGAGGGGATGGGGTGGGCGAAGTCAGCTCTTTTCTGGGATGCAACCGCATCATGTGGCCAGCAGTGCATCCCTCTGAAGTCTTCCTCCTCCCCCCAATCATGCTAACACCTCTAAGCGCAACTCAGCACAGGAGCTGTGCGAGGCATGGATCTCATTGCTTTAAGGGTTAAATCTTACAGCTTGGACTAGAGACTTGTCACCTCTATATAGAGGGCTTACATAAGGCAAGATCCAGCACTTCACTGTGCGTTACAATAGGGATTAAAAGACGGAAGTTGTCTCTTCATTTTAAAAACCCACTCTAACGCAAAGGGGTGGAAATATCTTGAGAAGCGAAAACGGTTAAACAAGGCTGTAACACTCAGTCCTAAAACACCTGCAACAGGGGGAAAACTGAAGACGGAAAGAAAACCGAAGTAAGCGCAGACGCCCGGTAAGATTTTTGTGGTGAAGGAACAACACATGGAACAAGCAGGGGGTGGACATGGTGCAAACAATTATTAAGTTAGAACCGAAGGTGGGAAACTCGGACAGGTCGAGGCTACACATTTAAATACCCGGAATGCTGCTCTTTTTGGATACAAGCCATTTCAGAACAAGAACGGTGTCTTCTTTAAACATCCACGAACTCGGGAATAGCAAAGGCACTCAAACTCGGGGAGGGGTGGGGTGGAGAGTATAGTACATTAGAGGAGAATAGGGGTTTAAAAAGGCGCTTAATTAGATCCATTAGTTGGGTAAAAAACCTCGAACCAAACATGGCTCAGCGTTCTAATGCAGTAACTACACCCCACAAAAGTAAAAGAAGAAATACATGGAAAACAAAACTGTATTAAAAATAAGTCCTTGGGGTACATGTCAAAACAATTACAAGAACATCCGCTTACAATACACGGGTACAAATGCTTTAAAATGCTAACAAATTCAGGACCATGTTGTGAAGTTATAACAAGGCAGACGGGGGAGAAGGGGCGATTGCTTTTGCAGTCTGTGTGATTCTCGCTAAAAGTATGTAGGCGGGGAGTATAACCTAGACGTCAGCACGCACGAGGAGGGGGAAACAGAGTTGTCGCAAGGAGGGAGCGTTGTTGCCCGACTTGCTGCTGTCATAAAAGGTTCCTTATCTTCTTTATGGAGCCATCTAGACCCATAAAAAAGATAAGAAACCTTTTACGCCAGCAGTAAGTGAAGGAGCCCCGTCTGAAAAGGACCTGGCTTAGCAAGAAAGGAGAACATCACTAGGACCTCTTCTCCAATGGCTGGCCACCGCTTAGGAGGCCAATCAATGCAGAAGAGGGGTGGGGCTTAACCCTTGTTAGTGAAGTACACTCTAAAACATAAAATCTCACAAGCGCGACTGCGCATGTGCGCAGTACGCCACGCGAGACCTAAAAATATTAGAACGTGCTGCACTGACCCCCCCGGGGGCTAAGAAATCATTTGACGGGGGATGGAGGATGCGGCCCGCCTTACTGGGTCGTATTAGGCCCCTTGGACCACCACCTCCCTGGGGCTGGCCCTAAGGATCAAAGGAGGGAGGACACCAGGCCTGCCCCTCCTGCAGCCACTAATGGCCCTGTGGACCCGCACCCCCTAGGGCCGACTCCTGCTGTTGCCAGAGGTGCCGACCCTCTGGAGTTAGCAGTTTGCTTTTACTAGGCGGGAGCTGGGACCGCTCTCACCAAGTGAGAGCATACAGTAACTCCGCTCCTAGTAGTTGGAAGCAAAAATAATGCTCCCACCTGCTAGAAGCAGAGTTTTCATCTGTTTAAACAGATGGAAGGATTGCTCCTGCACGGAGAGAGCAGCATTTTTGACTGCTTCCTGCATGCAGGAGCAATGTTGGTTTGCACTGGAGGTGGGGAGCTGGCAGAAACGACAGGGGCTTTGGGGACCCCCTCACGGTTCCAGCATTGCTCACTGGGTGGCCTGGGCGAGCAACAGGGGCACCCAGCCTTACGTTGCTGAGAAATGGGGTACCAAAGGCAAAAAACAGCCAAGGGATGGGGTCCTCTGGGCCAAAATGTAAATGTCTGCAAAACTGTACTCCTAAATCTAAAATCACCCATACCCCTATTAACTCTACTCACCCCAAATCCTAAAATCACTCTTACGTCCCTTTATCTCTAGCCAGCCTATAATTCTAAAATCACCTTTACCTCTAACCACCTTCCTTCAAACTAAAATCATATTTAGTACCATTACCTCTACCCAAACCTCAACCTCTTTTTAAAAAGAAAAAAAAGAAAATCTTATTTAAAAAAAAATTACTTACCTGCCGATTAAAGTACAGATTGATAAATGATGCAGAGTAAAGGTAAAAATCGAATCGTTATTTACCCACGTGGTAAAGATTGCGGTATAAAGGCCATGCGAGGTAAAGACTGCTGGGCAACCGTTGCGCATCTTTAGCACTAATCACCACACTGGAGAATGTAAAAATCCAAGGAAAAGCCATATATTGGATCATTTCTTTCCTATCGAGCTCGAACCACATCATCTCGCTCTCACTTTTAACATTCATGCCTTACCTCTTTGATCCCGACATCACCCAGGGCTCAGCCATCTATCCCCACCTTCTTAACGTCTACCACAGCCGTCTGTCTGGACTGATTCAAACCTTATGTTATAGCTATGCAAATATGGATATCAAAAGGAGACTAGCTCTAGAATGGGTTAATCTGACATTAATATGATAGATTACTATTAATTACATAGCGACTCAGTATTGTCTTGCCAAGTGGCAGTGGCACCTGTTGGGTGTCTTTAGAAAGCCCTCACCCACCAACCTAGTTGGTGGCATGCTTCATCATCGGGCCCACCCAGTGACACCTAGCGTGTCCCGGGTGTGCTTCGACGCCTGATTACAGCGGAGCAGGTATGTCACTGTGTGTGCGGTGTAGGGTGTTAAGGTATGTGAAATTAAAACGGCTTGGCGGATGGTCCCTGGGGTGAGGATACTTTATTAAAAGGGCCTCCGTCAGCGGTTAAAAATAAGGCTGTGGGACGTTAGAGGCGGGTTACGACCTCCTACGTCCTTAAGTTGTCAACATGTTTCAGCCAGTGCCTTATAGTAATCTGGCTTTCTTCAGGACAATAAAATATGTGTAGGTTAAAATAGGGGTTGTGTAGTGTAGTCTATGTGTCTACACGCCCTAAAGTGTATCTAACTGTGAGAGGGGGGATTCCCTTCTCAAGATCACGCTTTCAATGCTTGTTTTTAGCTCCAAGGTTATTGAAGTGGCAGGGTGAGGCCAGGATTTCTGGCCAGCACCAGCGTGGGACCTGTTGTGCCTCCTTCGCAGAACCGGTTCTGCGAAGGAGGCACAACAAGCATTGAAAGCGTGATCTTGAGAAGGGAATCCCCCCTCTCACAGTTAGATACACTTTAGGGCGTGTAGACACATAGACTACACTACACAACCCCTATTTTAACCTACACATATTTTATTGTCCTGAAGAAAGCCAGATTAGTATAAGGCACTGGCTGAAACATGTTGACAACTTAAGGACGTAGGAGGTCGTAACCCGCCTCTAACGTCCCACAGCCTTATTTTTAACCGCTGACGGAGGCCCTTTTAATAAAGTATCCTCACCCCAGGGACCATCCGCCAAGCCGTTTTAATTTCACATACCTTAACACCCTACACCGCACACACAGTGACATACCTGCTCCGCTGTAATCAGGCGTCGAAGCACACCCGGGACACGCTAGGTGTCACTCAGTGGGCCCGATGATGAAGCATGCCACCAACTAGGTTGGTGGGTGAGGGCTTTCTAAAGACACCCAACAGGTGCCACTGCCACTTGGCAAGACAATACTGAGTCGCTATGTAATTAATAGTAATCTATCATATTAATGTCAGATTAACCCATTCTAGAGCTAGTCTCCTTTTGATATCCATACATATAAACCGGGGATCTGGACTAGCTTTCTGGTCCTCTCTCTCCCTCTTGATCCTCGCAATAGCTATGCAAATGACACCCAGATTATTCTCCAATTAAAAAACCTCAAGAAAGCCACAATACCTAACAGGCACTATGCAAAATCACAGTGAAAGTGTGAATTACTGCCAGCCACTGAAACCCAGAAATAAATTAAATCTGCCCTGCAGACCTAGGACAAGCATCCACACAAACTAGCACTACAACAATTCTTGGAATCATCTAAGATACAGAACTTACCCTGGAGCCACAAATAGATGCTGAAATATAAACATCCCCAACAAACCTGCTCAGATTCTTAAGTCCGGTTTTCCCCCCCTTCCTAGACTTCTCAAACTCCAAAAACAGCTAATGTCCGGATGCCTGGGAATCTCTTCTAAACAAATTATAGCGATCAAATTAAAGGCTGGACTACTTCTACACCTGCACTCTGGGATCACATCACCCCGGCCCTCGTGACCTTACACGGACTTCCAAGGTCTTGCTCGATCACATTCAAAGTACTCTGCATTATACACCGCGCGCTGTATTCAATAGAACTATTTCAGATCTGCCACCCTATAAGACCACTTAAATCCAACACAGTCCTGCAGCTGAAAGTACCATGCTTCAACAAAACTGGGCTTGGAGGGCATTCTTTCTAAGTCCTTGCCAGCAAGTTTTGGAACTCCTTGCCCACCAAGATAAGGAAATTAGAAAACCTTGTTGCTTTTTGGAAGTCTGTAAGACCTGGATCTTCAAATTTTTCTTCAACCTAAAAAACACTAAAGAAACTTTAGGAGAGCCCATTCATCATAAAGGAATAAACCACAATGCACAACAGTAAATACTTATTACAACGAAGAACTCAACTAATTTTCAGATAAATGAAGCAGAATGAAATGTAATCTCACTTAACTACCCTTTAGATATGAGCACACATACGAGCAGTTTTTGTGTGTGCTGTGTCACTAAACGCAGCCTTAGAGCACCTTACTAAGGAGGCTTCCACGGTCTCTGGTAGTGTTAAAAGTGTGCATCCTTTGTTGTCAAACACTGCAGAGAGTCAGGGTAGGGGTAAAACATTCATCATGAGTGAACTGGAATGACGGAAAAGTCTTGGTAAAAAATCTTGGACATCTGGCCAATGTATGCAACTCTGTCCATGTGTGTTGCCAGGGGAGATTGACCTGAGGTTTGACTAACTGGGTCGTCAATGGATTGTTTGAGGTCCTTGGGACCAGGAGGCTAGCAGTGAGTGGTTGTCCACCAATTAGCCTTCCCATCCAGGGTGGGATGTAGGTTTTCTACACACAGCTACTGACCAGAATTATAACTCCACACCAGTAGTTCACTTTGCCACACTCTCCCGTGCACAGGCGGTCCAGCCACATCCTGTACTTCTCTCTCCCTTTCTTTGTGCCCTCGGGGCTCAGTCTGGATAAAAAAAATAGGCTTGTGTTATGTACAGGGATATTTTTACCCTGGATCCGTGATTTTCCCATCTGACATCCGTCTACCCATGCATTAACTCTTAACAGTGTGTGTTAGAAAATAATGCTCACAATAGGGAAAGAGCCAAGACACACCTTAATCGCTTCCTTTGTATATCTTTCATTGTACATTGCTGCTGGGTGAGATCAGTTCCTTTGGACAGGGGCTGTGGTGAGGGCGCTTGTGGGTGAGGTGATTGTTCTTTTTGTCTGGCTGGAATGGCAAAGTGCTCGGAGTCATTTATACAAAGAGTTGCCCATGTCAAGAAGTGTTATTTCTTATTTCTCTTGGCATGTAGTATTGCTGCTAGAACTGCTTTTGGTGCAAAACACACAATAGTGATGGTAGATGCTTGAATTGACCTCATCAGACACTCGTAATTATTGTGGGATGCATTCCAGTTCATCATGTCTTTGCTTGCTGTGCCACAGGTAGACCAGACATTAGCAAAACACCCTTGCTCCTGCTGCAAGCAACGTGGCTCGGACTGCTAGGCCACGCAGACACACGCCTGCATCTCGCTGAGGAGGCAAAAGAAGACTGAAACTGGTCTGGTGTTCCTTGTCTTCTCATTAAGAGGTGTGGCCCAAAATGCCTGGCTGGAGCATCCTTTTTAAGTTCAGGCAAAGTCTGGAATGCATATGGGCGGTCCTCATTTGTGACCTCACTGAAAACCAACAAATGATAGAATGGAATGCAACCAAGTGTAATTGCCAGTGGATAAGCTTAATTGAAGCCCTTCGCCCATCGCTCATTGTATTGTTTTGTCTAAGGGACTTACTATTCTATAAGGGAAATGAATACCCACCTCACATCTAAGGAGAAGGCTTGATTCCAATCCCTGCACTGAGCAGTCTGACTTTTTTTTTTATGTTGTGATAGCAAAAATCACAATATAATGCACTGTACGTCCATGCATTACTGATTGTTGAGCAAAGATTACAAAGTGTGACTAAGCTGCTCTATGAGCCATGATTGGTTTCGGTTGCATCTCATACAGGCCCAACATGTCGACTGGATGGAATGTTGGGCTTGAGCTTGACCCGGCTGGTTAGAATGTGCAGCCTGGCTCCACCATCTTTGTCCAGCGAAGAACTGCCGAGCGGGTTGGGTGGAAAAAAGAACGTACCTTCTAACAGAAGTTCATGCTCATTCCTTGGGTATGGTATGTCCCTCGTTTAGTGACCTCCTGCTTTCTCACCCCTTCTTCCTCCCACCATCCCTGTCTTTTTCTTTCCTCTCTGATAGAGCATGGACTCATCAGACCTTTCAGACAGTCCGATCACCCTGCAGGAGTACTTGGAGGTGAAAAAGGCCCTGGCCACCTCTGACGCCAAGGTGCAGCAGCTGATGAAAGTCAACAACAACCTGAGTGAGGAGCTCCGCCGTTTGCAGCGGGAGGTCAGTGTCTCTCCTCCCCCTCCCCACCGTCTGCCGAGGGAGGTCAGTCTTTCTGCTCACCGTAAGATGTAGGAGCTATGTGCTGTCTGTCGTTCTTGTCTGTCTCTCCTTCCTGTGTCTCCCTCTGTCTCTTCACCTCCACGCCAACTTTTGCTGCTGCGCGAGACCCCATGCAGCAATCTGTGCTCTTAACCCTACTGAACCTGAATGAGCTCCGGCTCTGCTGCCTGTGCAACTGATCACTTTCCTCTCTGGTCTTCTGCTATTCATGTGCTATGCCACGATTTACACATCAACCTGTGAGCAGCAGGATATGACTGGCTCCTCTTTTTACTTGCTATGAGTTGTTCTGTAGGGTTGGGTTAGAGATCCACATGTTGTGCATGATCCTGGCTACTATAGGTTGGATTCAGCAAGGTTACAAGTTTCCCCCCCAAAAACACAGTGAGCATTGACTTGTGGGCATGACCAGGCACGTGTGTGTGCTGGCCAGAAACACTGCCCTCCCCTCTGATCCGACGGCATTTCCAGATAAATTTGTTGAGTTCCAATTTTGCTTCTGCAATTTACACCTCGGAAAAGACTATTTACTCGGAACATTGAATTGAGTGAGATGATTAGGTGTTGGAAATGGTCTAAAAGTAACTTCCGGGATGTGGACAGCTGGCACTGCTGCACTTTATTGGCAGTTCGTCGTTTCCACGGTTCAGAGTGAATTCTCAGTAGAGTAGTGGCCAAACGACAGTGATCCCTATGGAAGTGATGAGGACTCAATTTGATGTATCCACGCTCTGCTCTCAGTTCCTGATGAACATTCCTATCCGCTTGTAACACTTTTAATTTAAAACTGTCAGAAAAGTAGGAGACACAATGTTGCAGCAAAACGTTTAATTTGAAGACAGGCATAACTGTTTTTGGGTAGAACCTTTTGTATATTGTAAATCTATTTATATAGCGCTTAGTACCCCTGATGTGGCATTAAATCCCTTATCAGCGAGTAGCATGCTACTCCAGAACCCAAAAGTATTAGTGGTGTATAGGTATAGGGAAATATGAATTAATTTGATATGTTACAGCTGCTCCATCAACGCTGAAAACTGCAATGTCATAACTGGCCGGGGCAGATGCAAGCCTTCTCTTCCTTACCACAAATGATCCACCCTGCATGTATCTGATGAACAGGGTGTCACTGTTGCAGTATGCAAGGGTGCATGATACTCTGATGTAAATGATGTTTGGGAAGATAAAAAGCAGCTACCCCATATAAGGCAGGCTGCATCTGTGAGGACTTTCCCACTGGCAGGCATAATCATGTAAAAAGGTCCTATACTAGAGGCTCAGACAATGGCGATTTAACATATGTTGCTAGGCAGGGGGCTTTCTTTATGCAGAGACCAGAACCTGCCACACATGCAGCTTCATCATGTTAGCCTATACCGTGCAGTTTTACTAGGCCAGCTAAAGTAACAACCCCCTCAGTCATTGATGTTGCCAGAGCCAGAATAAAAATATACAGGGCAGCTTGGGACATCGCGAAACAGATCCATTCATTGTCAATCTGCAGGATTTATGTGCATTTTTGCAGAAAGTAGATTGATCAGATGCTGAAATCAACAAGTTAGCAGCACCTGTGTTATAGATTCACATGCTTTGCATTCTCCTGCCATCTGGTTTTGAGTTCCAAGGAACTGGAAGCAGCAGCTATTGTCCCAGATCAGACTGTTTCAAAAATATCATAAGAGGATGTTCGAGGCATATGAGCTGCAGATTCTACACTTTGCATTAGATCGCCACCTGGTGTTGGGCTCGGATGATTGCATGTTGTTGTCATCTTGGAAGAAGTCCTTGTAGTCACGAGATAGGTGACTCCTCCCTTGAACGATAGTGCGCATGGGCATCGGCTCCATCCTTAGATTGTTTTTTTCACCACTGGGTTCGGATGCAACTTTTCCGCTCCAGTTCGAAAATCTACTTTTCAAAGACTTTGACGCGCAAAAACTTCTAAAACAAACTTTAACTTCAATATACATAGACTCAACCTCATCACTTCGATTCCGGTCGTCGGCGCAGGCCGTTGGGCCTACCCGCGTGGTGAGGCCTACAACTCATGGAAAGGACACCATTCAAGAAATGCCCCGTGTGTGGAGCAGAGTTTCCACACAGTGACCATCACGAGGTGTGTAACCTGTATTTAATACCTGAACACAACGAGTCCAGCTGCACAGCTTGTGCGTCCTTTTGATCCAAGAAGACCATTCGAGATCGGAGGACCCGTCAACGCGACATGCAGAGATCAGCTCCGGAACCGGTGGATATCTTCAAAGAAGGTCCATGTGTCCCTGAGGAAGATTCCGATGATCTCCAGATCGTATCTTGGGCAGACGACTCAGATGGCTCCATACCATAAGGTCAACGCGTAAGTACGACTGCCCCTACCCTAGCACCAACCCGTAAACCAAAGGCTAAGGTCAAAACTCCGCCTTCGGGGCCCGACCGAGACATTGCTTTGAAAGCCCCACCATCGAGCCCGGCTCCGAAGAAAATATTAAAGCCTTCCGGTAGCTCCATACAGAGCAAACCGCACGTGCCAATACTACGAGCTCCCTCTGTTCCGAAACCGAAAGAATTCCCGGTTCCGAAAAAGACTTGGAAACCGTCGACTTCTACACAAAAGACTGCACCGAAACCAATGAAGCCTGCTTTGACCCCAAAATCTTCGGTGCCCAAACCCACAAAGCCTGATTCCGATGCCTTCAAACCTTCGAACCAGGGCTCGGCTCCGAAAACAATACCTTCAGTGCCGAAAAGTACGCCAAATGACTATACAACAACTCCTAAGGCTAAAGACAAGCTAAAACTAGGCCCGGAACCGAAAAAAAGGCGCCGAAAGCAATTTCTCAAGGAGAAGAGCTTTTTACACCTGATCCTTTGCAAAAAAAGTTATACATAGATCCAGAAACAGGACATGTTTCCACCACACCACACAGGAAGAGGACGTTGGATACAGCACCTACACCTCCAGTGCTGGTCAAGAAGAAGGACTCTGCCACATCTCCTATGCACCCTTCTTCTCCTGTATCTCCTTCTCCTGCTCTCCCTTTAAACATTTCACCTTAAAATTCTCCTCCTCATTCTCCACAACATACACCTCCTCAGGATGCTGATGATGATCAGTTTAGCTTGGGGGGGGGGGGGGGGGGGGGGGAGGAGCGAAAGACCCAGATGACCCTTTCCCCTACCCAACAGGTTCACCAGACTGGGAATATCCAAACCCACAGGATATACCAGATATTCCTGACCCACATATATATCCATCTAAATCTTCTCCTCCAGAAGACAATATTAGGGTTGGACACTTAATTAATAGGGCTGCCATCTATCACAAGGTAACCATGCATTCAGATGAGGCAGAAGAAGATTTTTTACTAGCCACTTTTGAACAATCACAAAAATCTGTGCAAATACTGCCAATGATTAAAGGATTCATTAAACATGCACCAGAAGTGTTTAAAGATCCTGTAAGAGCTAGAATCATAAACCCAAGGATAGAGAAAAGGTACAGAGCAGCTTCTGCGGATCCGGCTTACATTAAAGGACAGCTACCCTTAGACTCCCTGGTAGTTTCAAACGCTAGGAAAAGAGCAAATTCCCAAACATCAGGCGAAGCACCACCTCCTGATTAAGAATCAAAGATCATAGATGCTTCAGGGAAAAGAATAGCTGCCCAAGCTAGCAATGCATGGCGCATTGCTAATACACAAACCCTCCTCTCAAGATACAACAGGGCTCCCTATGATCAGCTAGAGAAGCTCTTACAACATCTACCTGAACAATATAAAGCACAAGCAGATGACCTCATACAAGAGGGTACGCTTATATCGAATGCATCCATTAAATGTGCACTAGATGTAGCAGACACTGCATCCAGGGCAATAAACACCAGTATCCTCCTTAGACGTCACGCGTGGCTACGCATTTCAAGATTTAAGCAAGAGGTACAAACTACCATCTTAAATCAACCATTCAACCAACAACAATTATTTTTTCCAGAAGTAGACACAGCTCTTGAAAAAATGAAAAAAGACACTGACACAGCCAAGTCTATGGGAGCTCTGCAGTCTACACAAGCGAGCGACTCCTTTCGTCGCTCCTTCTACAGAGGAGGCTCCAAACAAGCTGGAGCAGACAATTCAGCTTCCTTTAAGACAAATACACAAGCATCCTCTAATAAAGGATACTTTAGAGGGGCTACAGAGGTAATAACAATAAGGGAAGAGGTTGAGGTAACAACAACAACAACAATCGATCCTCTTCCACCACTAAACAATGACTTCATTCAGCTCCCCCAACAGCATACCACTCCTGTAGGGGGGAGATTAACACAGTTCCTACCTGTCTGAAATTCCATCACAGCAGACAAGTGGGTAAGACCGATTATCCAGTATGGTTACTGCCTAGAGCTTACAGCTACCCGTCCAAATATACCTCCCCGACAGCGTCCAATGTCCACAGAACATCTAACACTGCCCCAACAAGAAGTTCTCTCATTGCTGCAAAAAGATGCAATAGAGCTAGTTCCATTGCAACATCAAAGAACAGGGGTCTACTCACTCTACTTCCTAATACCCAAAAAGGGTGGGACACTAAGACCAATTCTAGATTTAAGGCCTCTCAATCTGTATATGCACGCAATCTAGGATTCTTCCTCGACTCCTCCCTCTCCATGTCTAAGCAGGTCAACACCGTCTCCTCCTCCTGATACAACACCCTCTACATGCTCCGCAGGATCTACAAGTGGATACCGACCGAAAAAAGAAGAATGGTGACACAGGCCCTCGTCAGCAGCAGACTGGACTACGGAAACGCACTCTACGCAGGAATCCCAGCCAAACACCTACGACGACTGCAACGAATCCAAAACGCATCCGCTGGGGGATCAACATCCCCCACTGCAGCCACATCACCCCTCACCTGAGAAACCTACACTGGCTCCTCATCGACAAGAGGATCACCTTCAAGCTCCTCACCCACGCACACAAAGCACTCCACAACACCGGACCAGCCTACCTGAACAGCAGACTCCCCCCCACCCGCCAGCTCCGCTCCGCCAGCCTCACCCTCGCCGCTGTCCCCCGCATCCAACGAACGACCTCCAACGGAAGATCCTTCTCCTACCTCGTTGCCAAGACCTGGAACATCCTCCCTACTCACATACGGCAGATCCAAGACCTACTCCCCTTCAGAAGACTCCTCAAGACCTGGCTCTTTGAGCTGTAGCAGCACACCCCCCTCCCCCCATCCCCCCTCCCTTCAGCGCCTTGGGACCCTCACGGGTAAGTAGCGCGCTCTACAAGTACTTTGATTGATTGATATATACACTCCGACCATTTTCACATGGTCACTTTACAACAAGTGCTCCCATTATTGCAACAAGGCGATTTCCTCACTACACTAGCCCTCAAAGACGCCTACTTTCACATTCCTATACATCCTTCTCACAGGAAGTATCTCAGGTTTGTGATAGAAGGACAACCCTATCAATTCAAAGTTATTCCATTCGGGGTCACAACTGCACCAAGAGTGTTCACAAACTGCCTAGCAGTAGTAGCAGCACATCTCAGACATCCATGTCTTTCCATACTTAGACGATTGGTTCATAAAAGCCAAGTCATTCAACCAGTGTGTGTTCAACACACCTCTCACACAATTCAAACACTGCACAACTTGGGGTTTACAATAAACCACACCAAGTCACATCTACAGCCCTCTCATGTACATCAATACATAGAGGCTACCATAAACACCAATACAGCTCTAGCTTATCCCAGTCCAGCCAGGATACAGAGTATTCAAACCTTAGTCACAAGGTTTCAAAACCAACACTCTCTCCCAGCCAGAGTGTTCATGCAATTAATAGGCATGATGGCATCTTGCATTTTTATTGTACCATATGCAAGACTGCAAATGTGCCCATTGCAGGAATATCTAGCACATTAGTGGAATCAGGCACAAGGACAACTGACAGACCTGGTGTTGGTGGACAGCCGCACACATCGCTCTCTGCAGTGGTGGAACACCAAAAACTTGTCCAGAGGGCTGCCGTTCCTAGAGCCTGTTCCACAAGCAGTACTGACAACAGACGCATCCCTCACAGGATGGGGAGCACATCTGCTCCACCACACAATTCAGGGAAGATTGACCGCTCAACAAAAGGTGCTTCACGTCAATCATCTAGAGTTGCTGGCGATTTTCCTGGCACTGAAGTCCTTCCAAGTGCACATACAGAACAAAGCTGTCTTAATCCGGACGGACAACATGACAGCCATGTACTACATACAAAAAAAAGGAGGCACACATTCCCTGCAACTATCCCTGCTCGCACAAAACATTTGTAGATGGGGCATTCCACAAAAAATATATCTGCTTGCAGAACACCTTCCAGGAGTTCACAATCAGATAGCCGATCTGTTAAGTCGACAGACACAACAGATTCACGAATGAGAACTACATCTGCAAGTTCTTCAGCCATTCTTTCACAAGTCGGGTCATCCAGACCTAGACCTGTTTGCCACACATGAAAACGCACAATGCCCAACCTTCGCCGCCAGGTTTCCACACCCGTTGTCCAAGGGCAATGCGATATGGATGAACTGGTCAGGCAGATTTGCGTACGCTTTTTCGCCAACCCCACTAATACCACTAGTGGTACGCAAGTACAAACCACAGTCTCTCAAAATGATCCTGGTAGCTCCCACATGGGCACGCCAACCGTGGTTCCCCACACTGCTAGAACTCTCCCTAGTTTCACACCAAAAACTGTCTCCGACACCATCCATGCTAACGCAGAACCATGGAGACATCAGGCATCCAGGTGCAAGTCAACTGAATCTGGTGATCTGGCTCCTGAAGTCTTAGAGTTTGGTTACCTTAACCTGCCACCAGACTGTATGGATATCATTAAAGTAGCCAGAAGACCTACTACTAGAGCTTGCTAAGCTGCTAAATGGAAAAAGATTTGCCATTTACTGCAATAATAATCAAATTGATCCTTTAGATGCTTCCATCCAAAATATTATCTGTTTCCTTCTCCATTTACAAAGATGTAATCTGGCATATTCATCTATACGTTTACATCTTGCAGCCATTGCCACATATCTACAAAACAGACAACATACGTCGTTGTTTAGAGTACCAGCAATAAAAGCTTTTATGGAAGGATTAAAAAGAAGTATTCCTCCTAGGTTACCACCCTCTCCAGAGTGGAACCTAAACATTGTTCTTACCAGGCTCATGGGACCCCCTTTTGAACCGTTAGATAAATGTGAACTACAATTTCTCACATGGAAAACTGCTTTCCTCGTTGCTATTACCTCTTAGAAGAGTTGGTGAGATTCAAGCTTTCACTATACAAGAACCTTTCTTACAATTACACCGTAACAAGGTGGTTCTAAGGACTAATCCTAAATTCCTTCCTAAAGTAATTACTCCTTTTCATCTAAACCAATCTGTTGAGTTACCAGTGTTTTTTCAAAACCCAGACTCTGTAGCAGAGAGAGCTTTACACACACTAGATGTCAAAAGAGCTCTTCTCTTTTACATCGATAGGACCCAGTCCTTTTTGCAAAAAAAGCAACTATTTGTAGTTTTCTAATACAGACACAAGAAACCACCGTTCCTTGCGGAAGCACCGTTTCACAGATGTGCGTAAAGACGGCTGCACCCGACCGTCCTAAGCGTTCTGCTTTACTTGGAGTCAATACTATACCAGGATACCCTTTCCTACAACCCGTACCTGCCGGGTCGGAAATATCACCGGCATATCGAACCCATGATTATTTGACCATTGAAAGCCCTGAAGAGTCACGGGTATAGCACCCGCATGACGAAACACGCGTCTGCTGGTTATTTGCTTTGATGTCACCCTTCCTATCAGGAAGGCTAAATATATTTCATTTTGAAAAACAACGCTTCAGATCTGTCTACCTTGTTTCATTGAATGCGGTTACTTGTTTACCATGAGTATCATGACCATATTTTAAACTTTACGTGTGCACGGGACTTTTTGTTCTAATCATTGAGTGAGCCCCTGTAACTCCCTACAGAGGTTTTAGGGTCTCCTCTGACCTGTAGCACCGTCATGTAGTAAATACTTTTCATCAATCACTTACCACTACCAGCCCAGGCTCCAATCTTCCTGCACACTCAGAAACCCTAAACAGAACCCTCAGTATTTGTAGCTTTCTCTCCACCACATAAAGGCAATCTCATTTCTAAATCAGGAATTGCAAGGTGGATTGTTAAATGTATACAAATATGCTATCACAAAGCAAAACGCACATTAACAGTTCCTCCTAGAGCACACTGCACACGCAAATTAGGAGCCTCTATGGATTTCTTGGGGAACATTCCCCTAGAAGACATCTGCAAGGCAGCAACTTGGTCTGCAACACACACCTTCACTAAACACTATTGTGTTGATGTGCAAGCCAAGCAGCAAGCTGCAGTGGGCCAAGCTGTCCTTAAAACTCTCTTTCAAACTACTGCAACAGACACAGGTGACCACCGCTATGGGAGACACTGCTGCACAATCGATGCAAAGTGTAGAATCTGCTGCTCATATGCCTCGAACGGAAAATGCTACTTACCAGTATGCATCTGTTCTTGGCATGTAGAGCTGCAGATTTCTACACGCCCTCCAGCCTCCCCGAGACCTGTATCTGTTCCAGTTTTATCCTAATTAGATATACACGCATGGACATCCTTTCTTTCTACTGACTCCATCATTTCCCATCATGGCGAAAAACAATCTAAGGATGGAGCCGATGCCCATACGCACTATCGTCCAAGGGAGGAGTCACCTATCTCGTGACTACAAAGACTTCTTCCAAGATGACAACAACATGCAATCATCCGAGCCCAACACCAGGTGGCGATCTAATGCAAAGTGTAGAAATATGCAGCTCTACATGCCAAGAACAGATGCATACTGGTAAGTAGCATTTTCCTTTCCACAGACGTTATGTTTGAACATTCCTGATTGGGATTCAGGCCTATCTGGTTCTCCAGTCAGTGATGTCATGCACAGAATCAGATAGGAATACAGGCTGACACATTTGTAGGATCACTGTAATAAGGTGTGATGCGACTCACTTAAATGTGTTCCTCAGCAGAAAAGAGACTAGTCCGACCTCCTCTCTTAGTGGTGGTGGGTGTTGTTTGGAGTTGGACAGGATTTGTCCTCCCGTTGGTTCTTGCAAAGACTGCATTCTCAGCAGGAGCATGTTTATTGGCGTGGCCTGTGACCCATCAAGAAATGTTGACAGGACCAAGGCGACATTGAAGATGGGGGTCCTGCTTCTTTGAACTCGCCCTGTATTTCACTCCAACAGAGTACCTTACTACAAGTAAATGACTACTGGTCACAGTAAAGAGATGTGTGCAGTTTTAGAGTTCCTGGCCCATTAAACAAATCAGCTCATTGGGGAATAAAGAAGAGACCTGTAACTAATTTCAAGTGGCGTCAAGTGGCGCTAAAGAGCCAAACTGAATGCAGTGTCGGAATAGTGTGCTAATTACAAAGAAAGGCTGAACATAGATACTTCTGCTGGGCATGGGCTGTTCGATCTATCGCTTATGTTACAGGGCCTCCTCCCTTCCCCAGTGAATGGGCATTACATGCATCACAAGGAGATGATGGACGGAGCACTGAAACGTTTCAGACATTCATCCCCAGTCACTGATCTGGGTTGAATCCATCATCGTTATTTAGCTTACTTCGCCATCCCAGTTCACACACCTATATGCAAATCAATCTTGACCCTGTGCCTCAGGGGTACAGCCCAGCCCAAACTGCCAAGCCAGGTCTTCCGTGGACCGGAAACAAGCATCCTAGTTTGGTTTCGGGGTAACACCCCATATCAGCCAGGCTAGCTTGAATCCATTGGCAAAGTGAGCAAGGGACCCACGTCTGGGCATACCCTGCCAACTTAGGGCTAACAAAGCAAACCCAAGGAGATGATGGATGGAGCGCTGAAACTTTTCAGACACTCACCCCCAGTCAGATCTGGGTTGAATCCATCATCGTTCTTCAGCTCACTTCACCACCCCAGTTCAGACACAGCCATATGCAAATCAGTCTTGACCCTGTTCCTTATGGGAACTATGATGGAATCAACCCAGATCTGTGACTGGACGTGAGTGTCTGAAAAGTTTCAGCGCTCCGCCCATCATCTCCTTGTGATTACACGGATCACACCAGCATCGACATGGAATATAACGTTGCTTTGTTATGCCTCTTTTCTTGGGGTGCATTAAAAGCAGACAGGCTGGAAGTGTCTCATTCTGCAGTGCAATCTGCTGCTCTTGCTGCTGTATTTTTGTATGACCGGAGCCTGTCTTTTGCAGTGCAAAGACCACTGGCATGATTGTCGCTGCATATCTGCCCCTCTGTGTGAAGTGATGGGTCACGGTCTCCGGGCTTGCATACTCTTCCTTCTGAGTAGTGTTGCAAGATTTTTGGGAAATGCTGAGAGACTGACCCCTGTTCCCGTCTGATTGGTCGTGTGCTTCCTGTTTAAGGGGCGCCTCCTTTCCTCCCAAGGTGGCCGCTTGTGTTGCAGCTGTGCAGATCCTTGACCTGCTTGCAGCAAGCTACACACAGACTTTACTTGGAGGCCCAGCAGAGCGTGCCCTGCAAGAAGTATTTGAGAAAACTCCCTCGTGTGAAATAAATGGCTCCAGACCAGGGAAAGAATGGTGGTTTTGCTGTGGTTGTTGGTAGAAAAGCCATTCATGATATCCGTTATAACCGGCTGCTTGACTGACCGAGATTCGCCGGCCAGACGGACGTAGGTTTAGAGGCTCCTTCAGATCGTGTTGAAGGCTACTAATTGATCACGCAGGTCCTACCAAAGCAGCCCGGGGACAACTATCTACAACGGCTGTGGGGCGGAGAACAACACAGGAACTCTTCCTGGTTCCAGATCCTGACCCCACAGGTTGTATCTATCTAACCCCGCAGCCCACAATGGCCTCCTTTTTTAGTTTGAGCACTTCCTTTGGTCCTGATGAATTGCCTTGATGGCATGAAACATGTCGACCAGATCACTTGTTGAGGGTTGAACGGGCTTCCCACACATTGGTTGGCTGTAATCCCATACCCCTCTTAGTTTTAATAAAGTAGGTAGCTACAGGAATAAAATACCCAGAGTAGACTACACTAACTTTTTTTAGAATCACCACATGTCACGCTCACTACTTCACGATTAGGGCCCCTCACACCCACTCAAACTTCGGCTTTGGAATAAAAGATCTCCGACAAAGTGCAGCACTAAGTGCCGCCCGTCAGGCATTGCAGTGCCGGCTTGACGCAGGAGCAGGAAGCCGATGATGACACGAAGCGACCGGTTGGGACTGCGACAGTAGTCATAGAACCAACCTGTTGTGTGAGGTTTCCCTAAATTCCGAAAAGAGACAATCGCTCCTGACTTCCAGATACAACCTCCCTTTCAGAGAGAGGAAGCTAGTCCACTCCCCCTAACATAGTTATCACCCCCAGGGGAACTTTGTGCAATCAGTTGGGTAATAATCCGTTATTGCAGCTCACGTAATGAAGGGTGTATACACGTTGTGACTAGACGAACCATTCGCAGGCTTCCAAAGATGCAGTGCACTATTAGGCCGACACCTTTTAGTTCTTTCCAAGCTTATTACCAAATGTTATATCAACCAAACAAATGATCACCTGGTGTCCCTTCGCAGGCCCCATTCAAAAATGTTGTACACGCTGGATGTCAGCAGGGCATTAAGATAGAACGTCGACTGGCATTAAAATCACTTTTGAATTGTTTGTGAGCTGCAGCGGTAGCTAGAAGAAAAACACTTGCAAAGGACCATTTCACGCAGAATCCACATTATCACTTCCCTGCGCAGTGCATATGAATCTACAACCCATACATGATGCAAAGAAAGATTCCCAGCCTGCAATCTCCAGAACCTTTGCATTTAAAGTGATGCTATATACTCATGCAAGACTCACCTTTCTTCTTCTTGAGGGATGAGGTAATGAATTAAGCTTTTTCCCCATACTTCTTGGCACGACAATTAGAAAATGTTATTGAACAAGGTGTGGTCAGCTAACACAAGAAGTGGGTTACAGATTTCCTTGAGTAGGTTTGTTTGTGAAACTTTCTAACCTGTTCCGTGTCCAACCACTAAATGGCAGGAGTGTGCAAAGCATTAAAACATGTTGCTCTTACTTCCGATTTAGTATCACAGAATTAGTGTTACAAAGTTAATATTACGGGTAGGTAACATTTCCTTTCCACTGCCATGCTCTGTACAATATGGTTTGAGAAAGCTCTGGCGGTTCTAAGTGTCTTCTCAGGCATTCGCCTTCGATGGGTCTGTTTGTGACCTTCTCAGTGAAGGATGCAGCGTGGAATGGACATGTTTGGTGGTGCAGCCAAGAGCTTGAGTTTGTAGGGATTTGCTGAAGTCCGCCATATTGCTTTGTCATTTGGTTGTACCTTGAATACAGAGGCCTATCCATCATTATGCATGATTAATAGTGGCACGAGGTTTCCTGCTCGGATGACTGGATTCACCAGTGATTGGTTAATGCTTTCTGATTTTGCAGTCCAGACATGGGTAGGTCCTGGCTGCAGCTTGTCAACCCAGGGCTGAAATATGAACCCCCACCCACCCCCGTCCCCGTCCCTCCTGCAGCTCGGTGGCCCTGCTCTTGCCAAGCTGCACCGTCCTCCCTGCATGAGTCTATCTCTCCTGCCTTTACAGATCCACAAACTGCAGACGGAAAACCATCAGATCAGACAGCAGACGGCTCCCGCGCACCCAGCGCCGGCCAGCAATGAGCGCCAGGACCACAACCTCCCTGCTCCGCACCGGCGGGACCGGCATGCGTTCTCCATGTACGAGCCGAGCTCGGCACTCAAGCCCTTCGGACAGCCAGTGGACGAGATTGTCAACAGATTGCAGCCCTTCCACTCCAGTGTGAGTTGTTGTTTTAGGCTCGCAGGCGTTTCCGGCCTGTGGGTAGTCGCAGCAGAGAGGGGGACTTTGGGATCCTGCCCCCTAGACATCTGTAACTTCTCAAACATGAGCCATGCGCGCCTTCAGGCAGTCAGGGGCAGGTGTTGGGCAGGATAGTAGCTATGAAATGACCTCCAGGCTGTATTCAAGGGGTCTTTGTGGGAGTTGTCTCATTCCATCCATCAGCTGGAAGTGATGTTGTGCTCAGTTTCCAGGCTAGATTAGAGCGTAGTTTTTGGGGTCCTTTTGGCATGCCAGTTGGTGGGGTAGAATGTGGAATCGTTTAGCGATGCCTAGTTTTTTGAAGGGCCTGCCATGCGCATGTGTGTGGGGAGGGAAAGGGATAGTTTTAGGGGTACCATTGGAGCTCCACTCCAGAGGAGCTGCGGCATAGGCACTTGTGGTATGGAGGCCATTTTTGCAGACTTAATCAATTTCACAAGTTAGTTAATAAGGGTGGGAGTACAAAGGAGAGGTGGTATCCGTGAAAGGCTCCCTAGATATTGTCGCCAAGGATGTGGGCACTAGCACCTAATAATGCTTATGGAAAGTCCAGTGGCAGGACTGTGCATGCCACAGCCATTTCTGTCATGCAAATTTCGATACCGGAAATGCCCTCAAAAGGTAATTGGTGACCGATATTGAGATATATCTGCTTCCCAAGTTGGAGGATCCCTCCCTTCCTTGAATACGTAAAACACCTTGCCTCATCACCCCCGCCTCTGATTCAAGCTGATCAGAACATTCTAATACTGTTAGTTTTAACCTCAGAAATCATTATTTTCTGGTATCAGTACTAGCACACTGACGTGTAAAACCACAAATATATACTTTTGTTTAGTTTTGTGATGCGCTGCATAAAAATATTACGAGTTCCAGAATGCATGGCTTTCTCCAGGATCTAATGCGCTGATGTTCTGGTGACTGGAAGAGAAGGCTGAGCTCATAGAGTGGGCGAATGCCATTCATCTTACCAGCCTACAGTTGTAGAATCCTACGTTTAGGTTTGTCCCCCCCCCCGCACACCCCTACCCAATGTTACTCCACCCTGAATCTGTGGCGTCCTCACCTTGTTTGTCCTGGATGGGCTTTCTGTGACTGTACAGTGCTTTGTGTCGTAGATGCAGCATGCACAGTTGTATTAATATGTACTTAAGAATGTGGACTTACAGTCTTTATGCATTGATGACATAGAGGTCTTGTGTAGTTCACGCTGAAATCACTGCACATGCTCAAATGTCAGCGGCGACAACTCATGAACACCTGCTAAATACATTACCCCTTCACACACCATCTATTCCCCAATCTGTTAATCCGTGTCTCATTTACAGGCTCTTTAAAGCATGCAAGACTCTCATGCAAGGATATAGAAATTACCATGGAAACTGCCTCCGTTACCATACTTGGGTACTGACCGCAGCTCTACAGGAGTATTGAGCAATATCCCAGGTCTGCCACAAGCCTGGACAGACTTACAGCAATCAGCGCCCACCTCTGAGCTCACAAGGCTCGAAGTAGCCTAGGGCGGCGAGAGAGGTGGAACTCTCATGTCATTGGTCATTCCACTAACGAGTTTAGGTTTGTGGAGGCCATTTGGAAGAGGCAGATCATTACCCACACAGGCAGATACTCTAAACATGGTTTTCACTGCTTTGATGTCAAAATAGTGAATAATTTCCAGTAACAGATGTAAACGTTATATAGAATTATTGCTGATGACCTGAGAGCTGTAGGGATGTTTCTCACCTGTGGGTTCTGAGTGATATCAAATAGACCACGGGAGTGAAGCTCAAGTTGTCTATGATGTCATTCAGAACCATGAGATGAAAAACATCCCTTTATCTCAGATACCCATCTATAATATTATGTAATGCATGGTCCCCCAAAACTGCCCCCCCCTGCTTATACCTGCCAGGCTTAGGCAAAGAAGTAATGAGAGACTTTACCTAGTATGCCCCCTCCTCCCTGTCCCAAATATGAAAACAAATATTTACCAGCCATTCTTAACCAACACCTTCCACCTTCCTTGCCTTCCTTCCCCCTCCCGCAGCTGCTCTTTCTGCTTTCAGTCACCGTAGACAAGCTGCACTGTGCTGACAGGCTCAGAGAGCACTGCCAGCCTGGCCTGGAAGGCCTTTGACCTAGCAACAGAGGGTAACCAGTGTTGTTCTCAACTAGCGCTATATCATAACATAGCCATAACATAGCAGTGAATTACCAGATCTAGAGTCTGGTGTAAACGACCGACGCTTCCTATGGAAGGCATGATAACGTAATAGAATTATAGAGGGGGAACAGTGAGTTATGGGGATATCTTTCACTGCAGGAATCTGAGTGACATGATATAGACAACGAGAGCGAAGTTTGAATTGTCTGTGATGCCACTCAGAACCCCGAGGTGAAAAACACCCACCAAATTCACTTCTAATCATCTATAATTTTATGTTATGTATGCCCCTTCCCCCCCACTAAAACAGTCTAACCCTGCTTTCAACTATAAGCAGGGGCAAGAGGATTCATGAAAGAGCCATACATAACATGGCCCCTCTTCACTGTCCCAAATTTAAAATAAAATACCTGACGTTCTGTCACCCACCCCCTGCTTTCTGGGCTTTTTCCTTGCCTCTCCTTTGGAAGCTGTGCTCCCTGCATTCCAGCGCTGCTCTGAGAGGCTCTCCCAGAGCCCAGCCAGAGCAGCCTCTTAACGTAGCACAGAGTTATGAGATCTGTGACCCACCGTCATTAGGCCACAGCAGAGAATTGTTACATTTAGAATATAACATTCACACTATTGGCTGTCAGCGAGAGCCATACATAACGTGGAATTATAGATGGGTAGCTATCCGTAACGGAGTCGTTTTTCAATAATCGATTCTTAGTGACAACATGAACACGGAGAGCAAAGCTAGAGTTGTCTATGCTCTCACGGGGAACCATGAGGCGGGTAAACCCCATTACAGGTGGCCGTTTGTGGACACTTCTATGCTGTGTATGACCCCATGACAAAAGCCCCACCATCCCCAGAAGATTCTCTTGTTGATTAGTTATGCAGGGGGAGAGGAGTCTTTCTTCACCCACTGTATTTAGGGTCTACCCGCATAGTTCCATATCACAATTATTTTTAAATGAAAAGTGCTTGCATCGTATCATTTCCCGCTCACTTTCACTAGTACAGGACTGCATTCTCCAGGGAGACCTGGCTGAAAATAGCTTTGAGATGCTTTGCGCATGAACAGAAATCCAGTATTAGCCACGGACTGGGAAGCCAGCAGTCGGTGATGGCTAGTCACCCACTTTCCTCTGCCTCGCTGTGGTGTGCAGAAACATGAGCAGTGGGGGTGTTGATGGAGCTTTGAACGATCATGCACCATTCCCCGCGTTGCTTTTGGTCTCTGGAGAGTGGGTTCTTGCAGGTCACCATTCACCTTTTACCTTCTTAACATGGGTCTCCGGTGATGAGGCAAAGTAGGGAGAAGGCCACAAAAGCGACTGCTCCCCCCTGACCTCGTCACTGTGAAAAACGTTTCTTTTTCAGCTTCTTTAAAGTAATACCAGTGAATAAAAGTGCTTTGAGCACAGTTTTCAAGCTAATGACTTTCTTCCGAAGGCTAAGATGGCAACAATACTGACCGTGGCCATCCCAAACATGCTCAGTTCTGACACCTGTGCCGGCTCGGTTGTAAACAATTTGAGCCTGCCGTGAAACACACGGTAAATGTGCTCTCATGTGACTGGTTAAAGCTGCAAAAACTTTGCAGACTCACTACCCATGACCAGTAAAAGTTTAAAAAAAAAGATAAATCACTAAAACGTTTCCTTTCTTAAATATTTTTTTTATTTTTTGTACACAAGTACTCATACACAATCCTGACATATAAATGTGATGACCTTGATGGCAGGGATTCCCCCAGGTATATCTAGTGTTCCTATCTTTGGTCTATAGTTGTAATCTTGTGAAGCAAGGCAGATTTAAAGTTACCAGAAGCAGGGCTATGCAGGAACACTGACTCGCTTCCTCTTTGGGTAGTCCTGTTCCCGCCAAAGGTCACACCCACCTTGCAAATCATGAGACCTTGCACTCTCCAGAGATATGCCTCATATGTACTTAATCTGTCTGCTTTTGTGTTGATTTCTTCCCATTTATTTACATAGTCCTTGATTCTCTTCTCTCGTGTTTTTAGATACGAAAAGGTGTTTCTGCTTCCTCTGTCCCATTCCCACCATCCTCATCACAGCTCTCCTGCTATCAGGACGGGGGCAGGCACATGGTTAAGTACCACTTGATTTGTCTATGTTGAAGTTGAGTGGTTGGGGAGCATGCCCGGGTGAGAATGAAAACAAAAATTGATGAGACAACTCGGTATCCCTGGGAACCTGGGTTCAAAGTACTCAAGAAACAATGGTACCCTTGGGAGACACTAGCTAGCCTAAGCTTCTAATGCAAAACAAGATATATTACTCCTCTATATGTGATTAAACAGTGTTTTTAATTACTGTAAAATCATGTCCAACAATACATATGTAATAGGTGCTTTAGTATTCAGAGCAGTGAGTGATCAGTGACAACAGTGAGTTTCCTTCAACATTGCTGAGTATTGTAACGCTCTCAACAAAGAAGGACTCGGAATTAGAATATATTTTGGGTATTACATTATTTATCAGTGAAGAAGTTAATAAGTCATTGTTTCGACTAAATATAAAAATCACCCAATGGAAATGAAGTACAGTAGTGTTCCTGTATCGACATTAGTTATTCACCAGGGGTTAGGAAGTGAGTGTCTCCCTTTTTTTCTTAGATTACTGTTCTGCTATTTAATATCCCCAGATTTGTTGTTCAGATATAGAGGTCTTCCTCATGATTTTTCAGTGTTAGGTTAGGCTTTTCCGAGTATGCATGGGCATTTATACTTCACTGTGCCTGCATTGAGATAATTGATTCGCCTTGATTTCTTCATTCCCGTAGGTTGCTTCCTCTATTTTATACTGATGAAGACCCAGCTTTAAGTTATTTAATGGGTTGAAACATCAACCTATTAGCTTGTTGATTGTTAAATAACATAGAAACCAAAACGTACTGACATTCTGAGTCCTTTTGTATTGAGATTATTAAACTGCTCAGTCAGCAAAGTTGATGTATTATTCTTTGCAACTCGCACCACAGCACTTGTATCACTGATCACTCTCAATGTGCCGCCTATGTTCTGTTTATTTGACATGGTTTTGAAGTAATTAAGCCCTCTGTTTAACCACATACAAATGAGTAATATATCTTGTTTTGGCAGAGAAGCGTATGCTAACAAGTTTCTACCAAGGGAACCATGGGTTCTTGTTTACAGGTAACAGCAGATGTGAATTTAGCGATGGGGGTAGTTAGCTAAACCCCTCCCTTGATTTTGCTTTCAAAGTCAATGTCTCCAAGTTGAGTATGGTTTTGTATCCATGTAAAAAGGACCATGAACATCCTTTATGGGTCAGGGTGTACTCAGATTGTGTGCTCTGCCCTGAAACAACAGGGACTCAGTGAGTAGGACTAGCAACTCTGGACCAGACGGTGTGATTCCAGCCTCATTGGCGGTGCACTGTGTACTAGCCAGCCTAGAAAGGGTCGGCGTCATTGACTGGCACCAGAGAGTTTTTTTTATTTTAATTCAAAATCCTTCCAGCCCAGCCCCCAGGAAGTCATCACTGCCGCCTGGGCAGGCCTTCCTGGAAGAGCCTTGTCGACACGTGCTGCCATCAAGATGTTAATAATTTGGCACAATCCTGCCAACTCGGGCCCCATTGCAGTGCCAAACAAGTATGCAGCAACCAGGGAGGTGCTGTCTGAGAGAGAGTGTGAGACAAGATAGACACCAAACGGAAGCGAGTACCTTGCTTCTGTTGTGCAGCATTCAGTGCCTTGCTTCTGTTGTGCAGCATTTTTGGGAAGTTTGCGATTTTAGCCACTAGCTTTTACCAATCCCAGGACAACCATTGGTGATTGTCCCATTTGGTACTGGAAGTGCGATGCATGGATTTCCGTTATGCTGAGATCTGGTAAAGATCTTCAACAAGAAGTCTCACATTGTGGAGGTGCTCAGCTCAGCCCGATAAGAGACCAGGGGCCTTTTTATCACCTTCACTTGGCAGTCCAGATCCCAGGTCCTTCAGATGTCTGTTAGCCAAGAGGAGATCGCAAATCGTTTATCTGGATTCATGGGACAATATATGCCACAGTAATAGTATGTCTATTGACTACAAAGTAGGAAATATTGTTTCTGATCTTAACAGAAGAATGCACAAGTCAATAAGTTGCAGATAACAAATTTGAGTCTACTGGGACAGGGTGTTTAAGGAAGTAATCCTCTTATATTGTTGGAGCACTGACTCCAAATAAAAGGTATTGGAAAGCTGTTGAGGGGTAGAATAATTTGAAATGCTTGTGCTTAGGTTTGGAAATAGTACCCATTGATTCGGGGCAAGAAGAGGAGACACAGGTTGATTAGATATATATCTTTCCTTTAGTCTATTGAGTTGCTTTGCTCACTATTTTTCTAATGGTCTATTTACCTGTTTAGACAACCAAGATGGAGCGCCATGGCAGCGGCACCGACAGTGATTACGACAACACCCAGACAAGCGAGTCTATAATAAGGTGAGGCGATGCTGGTGAGCCCAATCTGATCTGATCTGATGTGCTGTGTTAGCCTCTTTGGCAGTCCAGGTGCTGATGCAGAAACTCAGTAATAAAAAGATAGCTTTGTAACATGGTGTTCGAGGCATGTGGGCTGCTGAATTCATATCTCAGCATTAGATCGCCGCCTAGTGTTGGGTCCGGATGATTGCACCTTGCTGTCTTGGAAGAGTCTTTGAAGTATCACGAGATAGGTGACTCCTCCCCTGGACTACAGTGCGCATGGGCATCTTCTCCATCTTCAGATTGTTTTTTTTCCGCCATTGGGTTCGAATGCACTTCGAAAGCTCCAGCTTCGGTACCAAAGTTTTCCCTACTTTCTAGGCCTAAACCCTCTACATTCGTCGGTATTGTCTTCCGCTCGGTTTCCCTCAACTCAACAACACTTTCACTTCTCTCCGGTCGTCGACGCGGGCCGTTGGGCCTTTTCGACGCCACGTGGGCCTCCTGCTGATGGAAAGGACCCCGTTTAAAAGATGCCCACAGTGTGGATCCTAATTTCCATACAGTGATAAGCATAGAGTATGCAACAGGTGCCTATCTCCTGAGCACAATGAAGAAAACTGTCCAGCTAGTGCTTGTTCCGGTCAAAGAAGACTATCCGGAACCGAATAGCTGCTCGACAAGAGATGCGGTACAAAAGGGGGTGGTGATGGACGGAGCATCTGAATCAATCAAACACTCACACCCAGTCAAAAGATCTGGGTTTAATCCATCACCGTCTTTAGCCCACTCTGCCACCCCAGTTCAGGCATGGCTATATGCAAATCAGTCTGACTCTGTGCCTCATGGGAACAGTCCAGCCCGAACTGCCAAGCCATGTCTTCCCTGGACCGGAAACAAGCTTCCGAGGACCAGTTTCAGGCATTCCAGCCGTCTTCAGCCCGGCTTGCTTGAATCCAGTTGCAAAGTGAGCAAGGGACTCACGTCTGAGCATACCCTGCCACGCTTATGGCGGCCAAAAGCGGTACAAAAGGGGGTGGTGATGGACGGAGCATCTGAATCAATCAAACACTCACACCCAGTTAAAAGATCTGGGTTTAATCCATCACCGTTCTTTAGCCCACTCTGCCACCTGCTTTTGTACCGCTTTTGGCCGCCATAAGTGTGGCAGGGTATGCTCAGACGTGAGTCCCTTGCTCACTTTGTCCATCACCACCCCCATTTGTACCGAAAAGAGATGCAGCGCCAGGCACCAGATCTGGAAAACATATTCGAAGACGAACATGAACTTCCAGCGGCGGAGGGCTCCGACAACCTGGAGATTATCACCGTAGAGGACCAGTCGAACTCCGATGACCAGATCACACTGGGGCAAACCGTGCGTACCAAAGCCCCTACCCCGCCTCCACGAAGTCTCCGGTCAAAGCATCGGCTAAAAGTCTTAGCCGCGACAGAAACACCGCGTCAGAAGCCCCGCCTTCCGCTCGGCTCCGAAGACCACACCCAAGCCCTCCGGTTCCTCGGGACCTGGCAAAATATCGAGACCGAAAGAAGTCCTCGAGCACAAAAAAGCCGTCGACCCAAAACCGGCAACAGAGCCGAGAAAGGTTGTCGATCCGAAAAAGGGCGTCGAGCCCAAGAAAGTCGTCGAGCCCTAGAAGGTTGTCGTACTGAAGGAGGCCACCGTGCCGAAGGAGACCGCCGTCCCGAAAGAGGCCGCCGTCCCGAAGGAGGCCGCCGAGCCGAAGGAGGCCGCCGAGCCGAAGGAGGCCGCCGAGCCGAAGGAGGCCGCCGAGCCGAAGAAGGCCGCCGAGCCGAAGAAGGCCGCCGAGCCGAAGAAGGCCGCCGAGCCGAAGAAGGCCGCCGAGCCGAAGAAGGCCGCCGAGCCGAAGAAGGCCGCCGAGCCGAAGAAAGCCTGTCGAGCCAAAGAAGGTCGTCGAGCCAAAGAAGGTCGTCGAGCCCAAAACGGCTGTAGAGCCGAAAAAGGTCGTCTATCCTAAACAGGCAGTCGAGCCGAAGAAGTCTGCCCCTCATGCAGACGTCCAGCCGAAAAAGACACTCGACCGAAACAAATCCCTCAAGCCGAAAAAAGCTCCACACAAGCAGGCAACCGAGCCAAAATCCTCGGCGCCGAAGCCACGGACAGTGGAGGAAGAACTTTTTCATCCAGATCCAGTGTGCCCCGAACAACACAGACTGTATATTGACCCTGATACAGGACATATATTGGTCTAAAAGACACGCAAGAGAAGACTGGACACTGAAGCCCCTTCTCCTGTTCCTCCTAAGAAAAAGGTCTTTGGCACACCCCCTTCAAGACCTTACACTCCTCCTCCTTTCACTCTTAACATGCCTTTTGTTCCATATTCTCCTTCACCTACACATTATGATGAGGAAGAAGACATGGGGGAGATCCTCAGGATGATTTTACACAACCGGACGATCCAGGAAACCAGGATGACACATGGGGTGACCATAATTATACTGATGACATATGATACACAACCCATACCTGATCCCTCTCCATACCCCACAAAGCCATCTCCTACTGACGACACTGTCGCTTTTAACCAACTAGTGGACAGAGCAGCTCAGTTTCATGGGGTTCACATGCACACTGACCCTATAGGGGAGGATTTTCTATTTAACACCTTCCCAACATCAGAGAAGAGTTTACGTATACTCCCTGTGCTAAAAGGAGTACCAAAGCACGCACCAGACATCTTTAAAGACCAAGCCAGGGCGCGTGTCCTCAATCCAAGAATTGAAAAAAGTATAAACCGGCCCCTACAGACCCATCGTAACATCAGGACTCAGCTACCACTAGATTCCCTAGTAGTATCTAATGCTAGGAAGAGGGCAAATTCACAGACAACAGGTGATGCTCCCCCCTCCTGACAAGGAGTCTAAAATCTTAGAAGCCTCAGGGAAAAGAGTGGCCTCTCAGGCAGCGAGTACCTGGAGGATTGCCAATACCCTAGCTCTCCTAGCACGCTATGACAGAGCACACTACGACGAACTGGAAGGATTATTACAACACCTACCAGAACCCCATAAATCTAAAGCAAATGATCTAATACAGGAAGGGAAATTCATCACTAAGGCATCCATAAAATGCGCCCTTGATGTAGCTGACACAGCCGCTAGGTCTGTCAACACTAGTGTATTTTTACGCCAGCATGCCTGGCTCCGCATTTCAGGATTCAAAAATGAAGTGCAGTCTACCATACTCAATCAGCCTATAAACCAGGATTTCTTATTTGGCCTTGCGGTGGATACCATCTTGGAAAAGATGAAAAAAGATATTGACACCGCTAAGTCCATAGGGGCACTTCAATTTCAGCAGTCTAGAAGCTCCTTTCATCGCTCCTCCTTTCAAAACCCGGGTAGAGGCAACACATCTCAAACTTCATCATCATTCAAGAACTCTACACAAGGCACCTTTAATAGAGGCTCCAATAGAGGAGGTTATAGAGGGAACAATAACAAAGGCAGAGGCTGTGGTAATACCAACACCGAGCCTCCACCGCCACCAAACAGTGACTTCTTAACACTCCCTCTAGACCACTTAACACCAGTCGGAGGCAGAGTAACACAATTCCTCCCAGTCTGGAACGCTATCACTACAGACAGGTGGGTGAGACAAATTATCCAGTATGGTTACTGCCTGGAACTCATTTCTACTCCACCCAACATACCACCCAAACACTGTCCACTGTCAAAGAAACATATCACGCTGTTACAACAGGAGGTGCTATCCATGCTCGAAAAGGGTGCCATAGAGCCAGTCCCATTGCAACATCAAGGCACAGGGGTATACTCTCTATACTTCCTCATCCCCAAGAAAGACGGCTCCCTCAGACCAATATTAGACCTCAGAACTTTGAACCAATACATACTCTCAGATCATTTCCATATGATCACTCTACAACAGGTACTCCCACTTCTCCAGCAAGGCGACTTCTTCGCCACATTAGACCTCAAGGATGCATACTTTCACATTCCTATACATCCAGCTCACATGAAATACCTCAGGTTCATAATAGAGGGTCAGCACTATCAGTTCAAAGTTCTTCCCTTCGGAGTAACTACAGCACCAAGGGTTTTTACAAAATGCCTAGCAGTAGTAGCAGCACACCTCAGGAGGCAACACATCCATGTGTTTCCCTACCTCGACGATTGTGTGTAGGAGTTGGCTTTTATGAGCCAGTGTGGCAACCATACCTCACAGACAATCCAGCTACTGCACAGTCTAGATTTTTCAATAAATTACCCAAGAATCACTTCTGCAACCCTCCCACATACACCAATATCTGGGAGCAACAATAGACACCTCCACAGCAAAGGCATATCCAAATCCAGCCAGGATAGCCAGCATTCAATCTCTTATTCAAAAATTTCTACCACAACACTCTCTGCCAGCACGAGTGTTAATGCAGCTTATAGGCATGATGGCCTCCTGCATATTCATCTTCCCTCATGCTCGACTTCAAATGCGACCCTTACAGGAATGTCTAGCACGCCAGTAGAACCAAGCTCAAGGACAATTAAAAGACCTAGTGTTGGTAGACAGGCGCACTTACCGCTCTCTGCAGTGGTGGAACCCATAAAACCTTTCCAAGGGGCGACTGTTCCAAGAGCCGGTTCCACAGGTAGTACTAACAGCGGACGCAACACTGACAGGTTGGGGAGCCCATCTCCTTCAATATACAGTCCCAGGTCTCTGGACAGTCAAACAAAAGACACTACATATAGACACTTAGAGTTACTGGCAATTTTCCTAGCAATGAAAGTCTTTCAGAAATACTTGCACAACAAGACTGTCCTAATTTGAACGGACAACATGACAGTCATGTACTGCATCCAAAAACGGGGGGGAGGGGGCGGGGGGGGGGCACTCTCTGCAACTATCTCACCTAGCACGGAGCATTTGGAAATGGGCAATCCCACAAAACATCCATCTCCTGGCAGAACACCTCCCTGGAATAGACAACCAGATAGCAGACCTACTAAGCCGACACAGCCAGGAACTACACGAATGGGAGATTCATCCTCAAGTTCTCCAAAAGTGGGGACATCCAGACATAGATCTGTTTGCCACAAACGAAAACTCAAAATGCCCGTCCTTCGCCGCCAGGTTCCCACACCCGTCGTCACAAGGCAATGCGATATGGATGAACTGGTCAGGGAGATTTGCGTACGCTTTTCCACCAACCCCACTGATCCCATTAGTGGCACGCAAACTAAGACAACAATCACTCACGAAGATCCTGGTTGCTCCCACATGGGCAAGACAACCATGGTACACAACGCTCCTAGAACTCTCAGTAGTTCCACACCAAAGACTGTGCCGCTCACCACAACTGCTAACACAGAACCATGGAGAAATCAGACACCCAGATCCCAATCAGATGAACCTAGCGATCTGGCTCCTGAGGTCTTAGAGTTCAGATATCTTAACTTGCCTCCAGACTGCATGAACATTATCAAAGAAGCAAGGCGTCCCACTACCAGAGCATTCTATGCAGCTAAATGGAAACAATTTGTAATTTATTGTAATAATAACCAAATCAATCCATTGGATGCCTCTATCCAGAATTGAATATGTTACTTGCTACATCTTCAGAGATGTAACCTAGCATACTCATCCATATGGCTACACCTTGCAGCTATAGCAGCATATCTTCAAAACAGACAACATATGTCCCTTTTCAGAATCCCACCCATCAAAGCTTTTATGGAGGGACTCAAAAGAGTTACCCCTCCAAGGCATCCATCTTCTCCAGTCTGGAACTTAAACTTAGTACTTACCAGACTCATGGGACCACCCTTCGGACCACTTCATTCATGTGAACAACAATTCTTAACATGGAAGGTGGCATTCTTAATTGGTATTACCTCCCTCAGGCGAGTGAGTGAGCTACAGGCACTAACCATTCATGCAAATACACCACAATAAAGTAGTGCTTCGTACAAACCCTAAATGTATGCCCAAAGTCATATCCACTTTCCACATCAATCAGTCCATAGAATTGCCAGTTTTCTTTCAAAACCCGCAATCTGTGGCTGAAAGAGCTCTACACACACTTGACGTTAAAAGAGCTCTATCATATTACGTTGACAGAACAAAATCATTCAGAAAGACAAAGCAACTATTTGTAGCTTTTTCACCACAACAAAAAGGCAATCCCATTTCTAAGTCAGAAATAGCCAGATGGATAGTTAAATGCATTCAAATATGCTATCAAAAGGCAAAGCACACTTTAACAGTTCCCCCAAAAGCACACTCCACCTGTAAAATGGGGGCATCCGTGGCTTTCCTAGGAAATATTCCCTTAGAAGACATATGTAGGGCAGCTACATGGTCTACCATACACACTTTCACTAAACACTACTGTGTTGACGTGCAAGCTAAGCAACATGCTGCTGTGGGCCAGGCTGTCCTTAAAACTCTTTTTCAAACCACTGCAGCTGCTACAGGCGACCACTGCTAGAGGAGAAACTGCTATACAGTCTATACTAAGATATGAATTCAGCAGCCCACATGCCTCGAACGGAAAATTTTACTTACCAATATGCATCTGTTCTTGGCATGTAGGGCTGCTGACATTCATATACCCACCCTCCTCCCAGGTGCCTGTCACAGCTGCATGGTTCTTTCTTACATACATTTACATGGTCATCTCTTACTTTCCTATACTCCATCTTGCCACAATTGCGAAAAACAATCTGAAGATGGAGAAGATGGCCATGCGCACTGTAGTCCAGGGGAGGAGTCACCTATCTCGTGATACTTCGAAGACTCTTCCAAGACAACAAGGTGCGATCATCCGGACCCAACACTAGGTGGTGATCTAATGCTAAGATATGAATGTCAGCAGCCCTACATGCCAAGAACAGATGCATACTGGTAAGTAGCATTTTCCGTCTCTTGTAGATACACACTCTTTGACCATGCCATGTAGGAGTATACTAATCAGGGGACTTTTATGACCTATTTCAAGCAGCCACCCCAGTGTGGTACAAGCAAGTAACTTTTCAGTCTGCAACTCCAGTATGTTTAACAAACAGTAAAAGGAAGAACTGGACAAAACAGAAAAAAGTAGTGGAAAGAAGTGAGCAAGAGGAAGGCCCAGTCAATTAGGCTCGGTCCTGCCGGGCAACACTGTGAAGATATACTTTTTGTTTTGGCGCTGCGTGTTGTGTGAGATAGGAGCCACCACACTAAGGTTCATAAAGCTGAAGTAATTTCTTTTTGTTGTTAGTCTGTTGAATTTATCTAAAACATACATTGATTGATTAGATGACGTTCCTGTGCACCAGAATGTTATTAAATCATTGTTGCTGTCTTTTCTCCCCTGTGCTCCTTCTGTAACTTCTCTCCCGTCCTTCTCTGGGCTGGCAGTATGGATGGCAGGCGATTCATGGACATGAGTAGAGACGAGGATTTCCACCATGAAATCGATGACCTGGACCTAGAACTAGACCCAGGACTTCCGAGCACAGAGGACGTGATCCTGAAGACTGAACAAGTCACCAAGAACATCCAGGAGCTTCTCCGGGCGGCGCAGGAGTTTAAGCACGACAGGTGAGAGATGGCACCTAAAGAAGGCCACTCTACAGCTCCCCAGGTGGCAAGTGTGGTGTTACATACTGACCACAAACCACTTGTTGATTTGTTCAGCACTAAGGGCGTGGGAAGCGCGATGCCTAGAGCTGCCAAATGGCAGGACCGATTTCCAGAATATCATTATTGTGTGAAATACATGCAAAAGTAATGTAGTTGGGGATTTTTCAACAATCACATAGGCATATTATGTTAAAATACATTGTACAACAAGCAGGGCACACTAGAGGGGCAACATGTACATTGGAAAGGGATACGAATGTGGGTTGTGAGAGAAAACACTACATTTTGTATAATAACCTACATTTTGTAAGTCTTCCAAAGCAGAGAGGGAGAGAGTTTGTCGTTTTTGTCTGTGTTTATCTAAAAAGTTCTTGGTGAAATCTGACAGATGCCTACACATACCCAACTGAAAGCACATCTACCCAACTATTTGCTAGAAAATAAATGTGTTAAAGGGGTGTAACACCTCCCTCCCCCCTTACCCCCCCCCCCCCCCCCCCCCCCCCCCACCAAAGCTACGCTCCTGATTATTGAGCAAGTGTGTAGAGATTCACTGGTACGGGATAACGTTTTATCTCCAGTAACAAATTGGTTGATGGTTGGGGGCCCACGCTAAAGATGTTGGTAAATAATTTACTAATTACAACAAAAGGTATCCAGGAGTCACAACCATGTTTCTCTCTTAGACAAACCGCTACACGACAGAAAATAAATTGTGAGTTGAACACAGTTGTATATAAACACCATTTAAACACACATACATGCAACATGCAAACAGGGTAGGAATTTTTCCCATCAGTTGTCTCTCTGTACCACCACTGTTACATCATTTGGGTTCTCCTTACCCAGGAGTTAGTGTACAAACAGTCACACTAGTTGGAAGATAGACTGTGTGAGTAAGGAGACTGACGTTAGTTATTTCACTGAGTGGTGTCAGTATGGTGTCGGTGTGATGTTTACAACTGAAAAAAAGCAGTGAAAGTAAGTGAAGTGAGTAAAATTAGGTGGAACTGAGTAGAATAGATATTTTTTATGTTTTCTCTCAGACCCCTAAGCTTAAAAACAAGTGAAAGGTGAAAAAAAGTAGATTTAACATAATATCTACTCAGCAAGTGGTCGACATGTTTCTGCATATATATGGAGTTGATCCTATGCATTCATCAGGACCTAGTTGTTGCTACTACAGAGTGCATTCTGTGACGAATATGTTTATTTTTCTCTTTTTCTTTCCTTACCTGCATGACTATTTTAGATTGTGGTGGAGAATCTACACCTGACAAACAGGTGATATAATTCCTTTTATTCCCTTTTCTTCATGTTAATGTACAGCAGTAGCAACAACTAGGTCCTGATGAATGCATAGGATCAACTCCATATATATGCAGAAACATGTCGACCACTTGCTGAGTTGATATTATGTTAAATCTACTTTTTTTCACCTTTCACTTGTTTTTTTCAGTTGTGAACATCACACCGACACCATACTGACACCACTCAGTGAAATAACTAACGTCAGTCTCCTTACTCACACAGTCTCTATCTTCCAACTAGTGTGACTGTTTGTACACTAACTCCTGGGTAAGGAGAACCCAAATAATGTAACAGTGGTGGTACAGAGAGACAACTGATGGGAAAAATTCCTACCCTGTTTGCATGTTGCATGTATGTGTGTTTAAATGGTGTTTATATACAACTGTGCTCAACTCACAATTTATTTTCTGTCGTGTAGCGGTTTGTCTAAGAGAGAAACATGGTTGTGACTCCTGGATACCTTTTGTTGTAATTAGTTCTGTAATTAGGGGCATGTATCCAGTACAGAGTCATTAAAGTAGCCCTTACACACTATTTAGATGAGGGTCTGTTTCAGGTAAATAATTTACACCTTACTTGCATATTGCGTCAGAATTAATTTGTGTGTAAAATCTAGTGCTTTGGGTTGATCAATTGTTACTACCTATTGACTTGAGGCAATAAGTGTTGTGTATGGCTCATGAAGGGCACTTGGGTATCCATGCTCTGAAGTGAAGAATAAGGGAAGATTTTTTGTGGCCTAGAATTGACAAGTCTGTTGAATGTCTATGTGGTCCAAGTTGGAGTTCGATACTGCTGGTCCACTCAAGGTCCACACATGTCGACAGGTGGATCCTTTCACATAGGTGGTAGTATGGCGGTCGTTGTGAGAAGACCTGAGTCAGCGTGAGTATCGACTTCCAAGATCAACGCCCTAAAAAGAAACAGAAACTCATCAGAATGGCTGAAAGTTTATTCCAGAAGTACAAGTACCGCCATCAGTACCCTCACCCACGGCGAGCTGTTGGTTCCCAACTGTAACAACACACTGCATTTCACGTTCCATAGACTCGTGAGATGCAGCAGTCCCAACCCAAGGTTGTGTGCTTATCCGAGAGTCCACAAAGCCATGAAACTGTATAAGCCGCCAGTTTCCCTTGTGCTTACCTGAGAGGTAGAAAAGGGCTGAACAAGAGGCTCACTATAAGATGCAACCTTAAGATAGCATCATTATCATCTGACTGGTACCTTAGGGTTCGCTGGCCGGTGTAGATACCTGAAGTAATGCCTCAGTCATGACCTGGAGGAGTGCATCATGCTCTCCTAGGGGAGAGAAATAGGCTTACCAGTTAGAGAGCAAAAGGCTCACGTAAGGCATAAAAGCATGCTTGCCTCTGAGTGGGGACAGAAGACCCAGCCTTACATTGCACAAGCAGCACGTCACGTATGCAGGACTGTACGCTTACTAGCTGCACCTGTGTGCAAAATTATGGACCCTTTGCTTCCTCTTTGGAGAGTGATACAACCCCGGTTTCCATGGAGACTTGTGCTACAAGTTGTTGGGTTTCCTCTTTGTCCAATGATGACACTTAGCATAACATAGTTGGATGCTTCCTTATGTCCATTTCTACCAGTGCACACAAACAGTTGTGATTAGTGTGCCCGAATGTGACTCCCAGAATGTTATTGTCTGGCACAGTTGTTACATGCACCTCTCATCCACCTAGTTTCATCCATGCATGCTATAAGCCCTGCTATCAAAGTATGACCATCAGCCAGCAATAAGGTGAGGGTCTTTAGTCAAAATAGTCTGCCAGATTCTGCGAGCGGATACAATCGAGAAGACTTGTTTTTGTGGAGTATTTGCAAATATGCTGGTGGATCTGCCTTATTCAGCCCCTGCTACCACACTGTTCAGGCTTAGTCTCTGTAAAAGTTCCCATAGGTAACCCGGATGCGATTCCCTGAGACTACCGATACTTAGAGGACTGGACTTGAATAGGAAATTGCAGATGGCAGTGTGTGCAAGTACTATGCACACTAAATGTTTTTGGAAAGGATGGTTTCCTATTCTAACCCCACTCCTGAAATATTTAATGGAAGTGTGTTATTTGAGCGCCCCTGGTGCACCCAGCCATATCACGCGTTGCAGTTGGATTTTACAGAAACTACTCATTTGAACATGTCTGACATTGTCTAATGGCACCACATAATACTCCATTTATCATACTTCAGGGATTTAAATGTATGATCTACAGATTGCCCACAAATATCTGGGATGATGCATTCAACCATTGAACTATCTTGCCTATTCTGGATACTTCTAGAAAGTGTAGTCCATGCATAAGATCTTTTGTTCTGAGAAGTTCTTAACTGGATAACAGAGAGTAGGTGTCTATATAAGACTCCTCCTCATTTTCTATTTTTAAAAATTATTTAAATCCTTAACCATTCTTCGCGTCTCATCTCACCACATGGGTTTAAACTATAACCTGGGCCGTGGTCGGATCGATCCACTGGAATTGCCAGCCAGATTGGTTCATTATGTGACCAAATAATCCGTTTCAGAACACAATTTCTTCGTATATCCAAATTCCACTTGGCTTGTTTTCAAATGCGTCTCAGAGCATCAAACTCCTTGATCAGGGAAATGCACAATGTATTCATTTAATTGATTCTGTGCTGCAATTGAAAGCAAACTTTTATTTCATTATTATTTTTCTATTGAAACAAAATAATCTTTACGGAAATCAACTTGTGCCATTTGTAATTAGTTGTCAACAGCTTCACTTTTTAAAATGAAAAGCACTGCAATAAAATTGGAATGGTAGGTATTTTTTTGCCATTTAGCATGCTAAGTAAAAATAATGTAAAGAACTCCATGCAGTCTTTTACTTTGAGTTCGGTACGAAGTGTGGCTAATTTTACAATTTATTACCCTGTGCTTCTGTAAAAATTTCAATTGGAAGTTTTTATCTTTGCTTCATCTTCTCTGTGTGTGCAAAGAAGTTAATTATGCATGCCATGAGCAGCCAAAGAACACGGCCACAACCTAGAGAGGCTCAGAGTTCCCGATCCAGGGCCCAGTCTATCCGGCTAATTATCCACCACCCATTCTGCCCGTAAGAGTACGGAGAAGCGGCGGAAAGTGCCCGGTATCATATGATACTAGTTTTGTTGCTGAGCGACGTTTCCTGAGACAGCGGCGGAGTGCGGCGACCTGGGGCCTACACGCAGATGGCAGCCGGGAGCTAAAGTTTGAGGAGTGGCGGTGGCCTGCAGGTCGGATCGGGGAGGAGCGGAAGTTACGGTTAGTGGAGCGCTCCCCCCCCCCCCCCCCCTCCCTCCGAGATATTGTGCGTGGCGGCGCCAGATTGCACAGCCCTGAGGCAGGTTGCAGGGTTTGGTGATATCCCCGCAGCGTGGCCACACTATAGTCCCTGTGACTGCCGGGGCGAGGGCAGACAAGAATCCCCTGCCGACATTTTAGGAATGCGCGCTGCCGCTCGCTGTGGAGCGGCCTCATATTCACCGAGGTCCGTTCCGAGGCACACTGTGCTTCGTTGGAGGGCTGCCTCTCACTCGCAAACTATACTGATTTAATTATCTCGGGCTGCCTTGACGCTGCTGTGAACATCTGCCCCCGGGGGCTGCCCTGCCAACACGTGTCTTTCTGGGAAGGAAGGTCCTATGCTCTGTCTGCCCAAGGGACATGAGCTACAGTGCAACATTCATACTTGAGACCTGATATCTACACAGCAACTACCCCACCTATACTCAGAGTGCGCACAGCGCTCATATCCTGCGCGGTGGTAGGGAACGGCGGGGGACCTAACCCTTCTGCTTTGACATCCAGCAGAGGCAGGCGCTTGGTGGCATATGGGTCCTGAAAGTTTGTACAACCCTGAGGCGTCTGGACTAACCGGCTTGCCGTGGCGGCATAGTGGTCTGAACAGCAGACTGCAACAATCAACGGCCCGGATCCACGTGGTTCCATCACTTCTGCGGCCGCTATGAGCAACAGAAACGTGAAAGGGACTAATCAGGCGAAGCTGGATAAATTTGCATTAACAAAGTCGCAAGGAGATGCGCAGGACAAAGACGTCCCATCATCGGCTGGAGCGACTGGTGGAGTCACGCAGGAGGTGACCCTACAAGACGACATGACCACCCTGAATAAGGTGGACTCACGCATTGGGACTCTCGCAGTTGCTCTTGCCCTGATCCACGCCGACTTTAATAAAATGGCCACCAAGGTGTCAGAACTTGAGACTACGACGGCGGCCCTATCATCGGACACTTCCACCCTTAAAAAAATAGCACAGCAGCTGGCGGCAGACAACAAACTTCTGGCAGCCCGCCTCGAGGATCAGGAGGGGCTATCGAGGCAGAACAACATCTGCGTTATTGGCGTGCCATAGACAACAGGGGATCCAGCCCTAGATCTCTTTATGGAGGATTTAATCACAACTCCCCTCCAACCGCTGGGTCTGTCCAACTTCTTCTCAGTTGAGCGAGCGCATCGGGTACCAGGTGGCAGACCGAAACCAGCGACCAGTCCTGACTCATATATTTAACTTCAGGGACAGAGATGCCATCTTGTAGTCAGCCCGAAAGCCCCTCCGAACCGAATAGACAATGCCGCCATCAGGATTTTTCCGGACTATACCGCAGCAATCCCGAAACAGCGCAGATCATTTCTTGACGTGATGAAGGCTCTCCGGGAGCGTGAAATAAAGTACTCCATGCTGTTTCCCGCCAAATTTAGAGTGGAAGCTGAGGGGAAGGCGTGGTTCTTCTCCACACCTGAAAAAGTGCAAGACTGGCCGGATGGCGAAAGGCCCTACGACCAGGCCGTACTGGAAACCGCGATGCACGACGCAACGACCAACAGGCGGACATGGAACAAGAGTGAGCGCAGTCCTCGAAAGAGTGCAAGAGGTTGGATGATGAATGGATCTGCGATGACGTGAAAGCGTCAAGACCTCGCTTCCTCAGGACTCTTTCCTTTCTGGTATTGTACTGTTTCATGCAAAGATGTAAAAATGCGGGCACTTAACATTGCTCCTGTTCAGGTACTTTTAGATATAAAATGTGGGTGTGGCCTGCCAAGAATGGCACTTGTGAAGGTTTTCTTCCTCTGGTTCTAATTGATGTAACTCGAAAGGGACGCTGGGTCTCTGCAGTTCTCGGAGTAGAGGGCTCTGGGGGGTGGGGGCGGAGGTTGTTTTCTCTTTCCCCCTTCGTTGAAGAACTGGGAAAGGGTATTAAGCACTCTGCTTTGTTGGGGTGGCGGGTAGTTGTAAATCCGTCGAGCAGGGAGGCAGGGAGGAGGGTGGGAGGGGAAGGGTGGTTGAGTTGTTTCTTGTTTCGCTGTTTTTATGAACAGGGCAATGATCATCAAAATGTATTCCTGTTACAGGTTTGGTTTTTTTTTTTTTACATACTGCATTGGTTTTTTTTTTTCAACCCTACACTACTTATGGCAGTAGGGACAATGTCAACACTCAGTAACTGGCTCTGGTGACCCACCGACGTCCCAGGTGACTCCCTTGACTTACCTGGAATGTACATGGTCTGGGCGATAAGATAGGGTTGGTGTTGCAGGGTCTGAGGCGAAAAGAGTCAGTGGTGGCCTTATTGCAGGAGACTCACCTGGTGGGTTTGGCGTGTAGAGCTATGGATCGCTGGGGATACAAAATGGTGGTACATTCAGAGTTTACCTTCAGGCTCCAGGGGCGTGGGTATATTGGTGCGTAAACAGTTCCCACTGATTGTACAACACAATTGGACGGATGACATGGGGCGGTTTGCAGCCATATCATGTCAGTGGGAAGGGAAGCGTTTTAATATTGTATTGGTGTACATTCCCCCCACCCTCCAGGCTGTGGCCTTCCCGGCGCTTAGCACATTTCTATTGCTACTACCGGAGGGAGATCTGCTTTTAGGAGGCAATTTTAGCACAGTATTAGATGGCAATAGGGACCGTAACACGCCACCCCTCCACCCCCAGGACAGATGTAGCAGGCGTTTCCCATATGAAAGGATTTATTGACGCCCTGGGTCTCACGGATGCATGGAGGTACAGACATCCCAACACGCGACACTACACCTTCCATTCCGGGGTGCACAGCAGCCTCTCCCGTATAGACTACTTCTTACTCTCCGCTGACAGCCTGCCCCATTTGACAGACACTGAGATTCGTTCCCCTGGCATTTCAGACCACTCTCTTGTCTCTCTGACCTACGAGATGCACAGTAAGGCGAGAAAGTGAATCTTCCCCATCTCTCCACGTTACTTACAAGTCCCCAAGACACGTAAAAACATTGCTACAGTCCTAAAACATTACTTTCAAGACAATGTGTCCTCGGTACAATCCCCTAGTATTTTGTGGGAGGCGTATAAAACTGTGTTAAGGGGGCAGGCTATCGCCTCCATAACAGGCCATAAACGTGCAGCACGGGGCGAGTTAGATGCCTTGGAAACTGACCTGGCTGTCATGCGGAGAATCCTTCCCCAGCAACTGCGCAAGCCTTACGCCTTAAACAATGTGCGCTTGAAGAACACCAACGTGAACTGGTTAAACTGCAGTTGCAAGCTACCCGGCACACGGTATACGAAGTTGGGGACAAGGCAGGCAAACTTCTTGCATGGCTAGACAGGAAGGAAAGAGCACAGAGAACGATAGCGCAGCTGGGTACTCCGTCTGGTGAAATAGTGAGCACCCCGGAGGACATAGTGGACACATTGGCCGGGTATTTTGAACAGGTATATACTTCCTGTTCACAAATGACAACAGAAGAGGCTCAGACCTACATCAAAGATATTAAAATGCTTGCTCTGTCAGTTGAAGCGGCTCTCTCACTGGAAGCCGTCTTCACGAATGAGGAACTACAGACTGCCATTGATTCCCTGCAGTCAGGAAAGGCTGTAGGACCCAATGGAATACCCATTGAGCTTTATAAACGAACATCTGATCTAACTGCCCCATTTCTCCTAAAAATGTTCTCCGACACTTTGAAAGCAGGGGAGCTGCCACGCGCTCAACGAATGGCCACCATAGTGACGGTACCAAAGCCTGGTAAACCCCCGGACGATTGTTCCTCATCCCGGCGAATAACTGAAGCTAAGATTCTTGGTAAACTGATTGCCATACGCCTGACCCCGCACCTTGAGACCCTGATTCACCCTGACCAGTCCGGTTTCATGCCCAATAGGACCACTGCACTGAACCTTAAGAGTACAGGCAGTGCTGGCGCGCATGCCCTGTCTTCAAGAACCTGCAATTATCCTCTCCCTTGATGCTCGGATGGCATTCGACATGGTGGAATGGCCTTATTTATTTGCGGTCCTCCGACATCTAGGCTTCGGCCCCAAATTTTGTGCATGGGTGCACTTGTTATACTCACGCCCTCTGGCACACGTGGTGGCAAATGGGCATATCTCCAGCGACTTTACACTGGGGCGAGGTACGCGCCAGGGCTGTCCGCTGTCTCCATTGCTGTTCTCGCTGGCACTGGAGCCATTGGCAGCTTGGATTCAATGGAACCCTATGATTCGGGGACTATTTTGGACAGCGACCTGGGAAGACCGCATCTCCTTGTATGCGGATGATGTGCTCTTATACCGGACTTCCCCCAGACGCTCTATTTTAGTACTTTTGAACATTTGTGAAATCTTCGGTCGGGCATCGGGGTATACCATCAACTGATCCAAATCGGTTTTATTCATCCTGAGGGGCCCGCCCCCACTGCTGCCGGTGGACTGCCCACTAAAAATCACAGGGACTCTTTTAAAAATTTGGGCAGTTAGGCGACACCCAGGTCGGAGGAATTTCTCCTTAAAAATCTGGTACCCTCTTGAGCGGTTTCGGTGCTTGTGGAACACTGGCATGGCCTGCCATTGACCCTCCTGGGCAAGGCAGCCCTTTTTAAAATGACACTCCCATGGTTCTTATATGTATTAGAGAATGCCCTTTTTCCCGTTCCACTGAAACATTTTAAGAAGATAGAGGCGGTTGTCTCTGGACTGCTCTGGGGAAGCAAACCGGCGAGCATAGCAATGGGAAAGCTGATTCGGGGCTGGTAAGACGGCGGAATAGCCCTTCCGATATTCAGTTATATTATTGGGCAGCCCAATTGAAAATAATTAACCAATGGTTACACGCGCCTCAGACGGAACCAACGTTCCAGGCAGACAGACAGGAGCTGGGAGAAGCAGGAATTCACTCCGCACTATATGACAAGGGCAGATCTTCCTCCCTCGTAGGACCGATGGCGCACACAATAGGTATATGGTACACTGCGCAGGTTTGTCTTACATGCAAATATACTATTACTCAAATGACTCCACTCTGGTCGGCGCGACGGCTGTGAACACTTCGTAACAGCAAGGGATTCCGGGTATGGGACCTGATAGGTATCTCCACGGTGGGGGATTTATGAAAGAAGGGTGCAATAGTGCCATTTGAACAACTTAGGACCCAATATGAGTTAGAGCCCACCGAGAGGTTTCAGTACATACAGATCAGTCATGCACTAAGCTGGTTCCCCCGCCTGGCACCGAGTTACCGGAGGCCACCCCTCTGGAAGACAGACTCCTTACTGAGCACATGCCCAAAAGGGCAACCTCATTCACTTATTGTAAACTAATTAATAACATGCCAGACCCGACACTGACATTTAAGCGCAGATGGTCCATTGACTTGGGTGAGATAGAAGATGCGGATTGGCAGACGGCGCTGTCATCCCCACGGGAAGTAGCCGTATCTTCGAGTCTCCGATTGGTGCAGCTAAATATACTATAGTGTGAGGGCCTCACATTATTTTTGCCTGAGAGATTGCGGGGAGGTGAGAACCTTTTTTCACACTATATGGCAATGCCCCCAGATTGCAGTATACTGGGCCAAAGTTATGCGAACATTGTTACTGGTGGTGGAGGTGTCGGTAGTACCGGAACCGAAGTGTTGTCTACTGAACTTATGGGAGCCGAAGGATCTTTCTCACTCTGCTCAGGACTGGGTTATGCTGGGTGCAATGTTTGCCAAACGTGATACTGCCGGAAACTGGGGGTCCCAGGAGGTACCAACGCTTAGTGACTGTTGCAAGGATTTGGATGCATCTATGATGGCAGAAAGAGTGGTATACACACACCGTGGATGCCCCCCGAAAATAGGAAAAAATATGGGGTGCCTGGAACAAATTCAGAGGCTATCTGTGTGAACCACCCGTGCAGGACGGGGATAATGAGTCAGAGTGAGGGGTGGGAAGGTTCCCGAAAAATGCCAACATGGATAATTATGATACATCCGGTTTTATCGCTGTGTGTGGTGTCATTGACTTCTGTTATAATCCATAATGCTCATTGTAAATGCCAGTTGATTGTAATATGCCCTGCTTATGTTTTAAATAAAAACAAATTTAAAAAACATTATGCATGCCATGAAACACCGAGGTGCTCTAGCCAGTGTGGTAATAAAAAGATTTAAATATGTTTCTCTTTCCTAGTTTTGTACCATGCTCGGAAAAAATCCACACAGCGGTTACAGAGATGGCATCTCTCTTTCCAAAGGTAAGTCCTACATCTTGGCATCCCACTATCGCAAATTCGTCTTTCTAGAACGTGGCTCTAATGAGTTCCGATTTTTGTGCATATACACTCCTGCTCAGCTTTAGACCTGAAAAACAGTGTGCAATCATCCCAGTTGGCATCACTAGGGACGGTTTCCAGCATTGAAAGAACATAGGATTTAATTGTATTTACCTTTATTGTATAAACAGCTATTTATCCACTATCATAGTTATCATTCTGTATAACATGAAAAGAATGCAGTAAGTTAAAGTTTGTACTTTTAATTCAAACAGTGCTTACATAATGTTTGGGGTCAAAATGAATTGCTGTGCATATTTGCGATGCTGATCTTGTAGTCGCAAAAGTGGCCTTTCATGTCTTTGAATTTCCTGTAGCACAGCAAGGGTGGACTTGTACTTGGAAGTTGCATGTTTTGGTCCCACCACTGCATGGCTAAGAATTTCCACCGGGGGATCCAGAGAACAGGAAAAATACTGAGACTATCAATCCTTATTGTAGCTCTCGAGATGGGAGCCCGTGAGAGCCCAGAACAGCGTCTGCACTGTGCAAGGTTTTCAGTGGCATATTTCTGTGCCCCTATTTTTGTCCGATTCCTTTTCTGTCGTTTTTGCACTTTTCTTTTCTCCTTTTGCCACTCTTGCCTCTGCAATCCCCTCCATCCAGCCCGGCCCACCTCCAGTGACACTTTCCTCACAGCTGTCCATCCTCCCTCCCCCCTCCACTACTTAATAGCGGCCACTGCATGGACCCTGGTTCTCGTACCTTCCACCAATCCGAAGCCAGCACCCTCTTCACCCTCAGCATAGGACGCAATGACCATGTGTCACTGAAGGATACCCAAGGACTCTACTCCTGCCGACACTGCAGCTACACCCTCGCCCACCTCCACACTCCAGCTCCTCTTGCCGCCCATCTGACCAACAGCGCACCCTACTGGCTCATCTGCATCCTCCTCAACACACGCCCCTCCACAAACGCCTGACTGAAACCTGGACTAACCCCAGCACTTGCCCAGACGTAGTCACCGCCATACCCAACAGCTCCAAAATCCCCTGCAAGGACTGTACCCACCAACCAGGAGGAGGAATCGCCATCGTCCCCAAGAACAACTTCCCCCTGACCACCCACTTGGACGACCCAATGACAACCATGGAACACCTTTACTTCCAAGTCCAGATCAATCCCAACACCACCCTTGCTGCACCTTCGTCTTCAGGCCTCATGGCCCATGCCTGCCATTTACCGATGCAGCGTCTACTTCTTTGCACCCCAGGCTCACGCATCCACTAATTACATCAACTTTCACATGGACAACCTCCGTGACCAGAACATCGCATCCCTTCTGGAGAACCTCGCCAACAATGGACTCAAGCAGCTAGTCACTGATCCGATCCACACAGCGGGAGACACCGCCCCCTGGTCGTAGCTGGAACAAGGTCACGGAAGAACATCTCATTGCCCCTCTCAGCACCACCACACAAAATACCTATTTGTGTGTGCCTGAGGACTGTAGTGAGAATACTTTCGGCAGACGAGGGGAATGTTTATTGTTAAAAACACATTCCCAAGCACAAGGGATGCCAGACTACGATGGATTTCTTTTACAGCAAATAAGTGGCAGCCGATATGGGCACAATTGAAGGGAGGATGAAACACTTACCATCCACTTGTCGACAATACCAGCAAGTATTGGTGTTCTCCTGCACTTATAATTCAATAGCAAGACTACATAATGTGTTGATATTTGACTGACATTATCTACATTATATTAATGATGCCAGAGGATGCTATGAAATATTTGACATGACAAGATTGTGGTTGAAAGTGGTAGCTAGGTCTAGACTGGATCTGGACGTCAAATAAACCTGCTGAATTTGTACTGATTTAATTTTGCTGACACCTTTATACATGTAGCAGTACCTGCAAGTTGTCAGGAGGCGTTCTGATTTTAGTTCTCTTCTAGGCCCAAAACAAAGCCTTGATTTAAAGAGTCATCTGCCCTCCTTTTGTTCATGTATCATCCTGGCTTGAAGCCATCTGAAGCCTAACTCCTAGATGCCACTAAAATGGAAGGAAATAAAGGTGCACAACTTGTTCCCACTTCACAAGTGCTTAAAAGAAACTATTGGAGGCAGGTTTTTAACTTTGTTCAACTACTTGTGCCTGCACTGTAAGGACGGAGGAGTAATTATGCAATTATTTATTTAAATGGCACTTAATAATTTGTTTATTTAATTCTTTTATGGTGCTACTCATCACAGTGTAGTGGGTCATGCACTTCACGTCACACTCACAGGCACAATAAATCATGTGTGCGCAAACAATGTGGAGGAAATGTTACATAAGAGAATGAGTTTGGGTTAGGTATAACATATCTGTACTTGTTTACATTATAAATTAAAAATTAATGGCGAGGGAAACAAATTCAGGATATAAAACGTAACAGTTATTGTTGTCTGTACTAACAGTGCTTTAATAATTCCAATGGGGAACTCTTCTTTGCAGTATTAGAATAACAGATTGAGGAAAAAATCAATAAGGATCTAAACCCATGACCTATAGTTTGCATGCAGCTCCTTGATGCTGATTAATCACTGTGCCGTATTAGAAGGCTTGCAACGTCTCAACTGGAAGTAACAAAGTGACCTCAGTATCAAAAGCAGAAGCCCACTTACCTCTCTAAACAAAATACCAATGTGTGATCTGTATATAATACGATGTGCAAACACATTAACCCTCTATTCTACTTTGAGTCAAAACTTTGACTGGGCAAAACACAGAACTCTCCCAGAACTGTTAACCACTATATATATCTTCTCGCTATTATAATCCCTTCCAAATTGCTGTGCATACAATGATCTCTGAAGACAGTTTCTGATGGATACATCTGCCTGTGGATTCCTCACCTTATGAATAGCCCCTGCGCCAGCATTCCGCAGAAACTTTTTCCTAGCTCTCCACGCCGACTAGGTAGTCACAATGCCATGGCCCGCACGCGGCTCCGCATGACGTCACTGGAGCCATAAGAGGACCAAGTCGGCGTGATGATGTCAGTTTCCTTTTTTCCGTGCTGTCAAAGCTAACGGTTTTTCTGGGACTCTCCATACTTTCGTCTCAATACTTTGTATTTTGGCGTGTATATTTCTGTGTTTTTGACATGTCTGCTCTGAGGAAGTCAGGCTTTAAGCCCTGTAAGGAGTGCAGGGTTCATATGTCGATCACTGACTCCCACGAGGACTGTCGGTGGTGTTAGTCGTCAGATCACGACGTCGAGGGCTGTACATGCTGTAGAAAAATGAACCCGAAGGCCCTGAAGGACAGGAAGCCAAATTGTATATGGCTAAGGTGAGAAAAGAAAAAAGGGGTCGTAAACGTTCGAAGTCAAGATCATCGACTTCTCATGACTCCAAAAGGAAGCATAAGAAGAAGAATGGATCTCTGTGCTGTTCGTCGAAGACTGTGGTTTCGAGATTGCCTTCTCCAGCACCTCTACGTCGAGAAAAGGACTTAGTTTCTCCTTCTCCTTCAGTGACTCCGGTTCATTCCCCATCTTACACGGGAACTCTGGCGCAGTCACCGATGCCGAGATTTTCTCCGACTTCGGAAGGTTTGTCGAATCCGGCTGATGGTGAGGTTCCATCGGCTCCTGTGGTTTCGCCTGTGGCCCCGGCGGCTCCGTCTCCACAATTTCCGGCACTGGGTTCGGATCCATTGCATTTTTTTAATGCAATATATGGTGTGTTTGCTAGGGCCTCGTACCCTTCAGGTGCACCTTCGGGTCCCATGGGTCCTTTGGCATTTAATTTAGGTGTCCCTCACCAGTATCCTCAGGTTCCCTTTGTGCCTTTCGTGTCGCCGTCCTGGCTGTTTCCGGCTCCGAGGATGTCGACGCCGTATGTGCAATCCCGGCTACATCGCGTGAACCTTCTCGGATTCGATCGGCGACGGTTGCTCCTGCAGATCCTCCTTCAACACCACTCCGGAAGACATCAACGCCGCAACGGAAGATGCGCTTAAGAAGAGAAGCGCAGAGGTTGATAGAGGAGGAGCAGTACCAGGCTGAAGAGATGGAGGAAGGTGAAATTTATGATACAGAGGATATGTTTGAGGGCTTGTGTGAGGCAAGTGGACTTGATACCTCCCCGGAGTGGGACTTTGCTTCACTGAAAGCTTCCCCCTCTAAAGAAGTTGCTCCCTACCATACAGTGATTAGGAAGGCCGTGGAGCTCTTGGATCTCCAACTTACCTTGGCGGAGTATAAACCTAATTTGTTATACAGCAGTGCTCTCGCAACCACAAGATAGTGTAACACAAATAAGTACAATAAACAGATATCAACAATACAATAGAAGCAGATTCTTTGGTGTGTTTCTTATCCCAGCAGGGCGAAGATTTATTGTGTCCAGACGTAAGAAATATCACAATATGCCGACACGTGTTTCGTCGTGTGCCGTAGAGTCAACACGACTCTTCAGGGCTTAGGACTCAACTCCTGGGTGTGGGTTGAGAAAAGTCTGGAATTGTGGTGATGTATCACGTAGGTAAACTCGAGAGAGACACTGGGATTATTTATATCCAAAATTGTTGATAGGTAGTAGTAAAGTATCCAGTGGAGTTATGAGCAAGACGAGTGATCTCCACTCTTTTGAAACCCTTAGGGCGTGTTAATAACTTCAGGGTTAGAACACTGAAAAACGATGTGTATCAGGTGTTGACCGGGAGGGGATCCATCAGTTAGGAAACTTCGGAAAACTGGTACGTTTTCTCGAATGGCGGTGCGCCGTGGTTAGGAATCCCTCCTCCGTTGTTTCCCGGTGGCCGTCCGCTCTCGACAGACGGCCACCGGGAAACAACGGAGGAGGGATTCCTAACCACGGCGCACCGCCATTCGAGAAAACGTACCCGTTTTCCGAAGTTTCCTAACTGATGGATCCCCTCCCGGTCAACACCTGATACACATCGTTTTTCAGTGTTCTAACCCTGAAGTTATTAACACGCCCTAAGGGTTTCAAAAGAGTGGAGATCACTCGTCTTGCTCATAACTCCACTGGATACTTTACTACTACCTATCAACAATTTTGGATATAAATAATCCCAGTGTCTCTCTCGAGTTTACCTACGTGATACATCACCACAATTCCAGACTTTTCTCAACCCACACCCAGGAGTTGAGTCCTAAGCCCTGAAGAGTCGTGTTGACTCTACGGCACACGACGAAACACGTGTCGGCATATTGTGATATTTCTTACGTCTGGACACAATAAATCTTCGCCCTGCTGGGATAAGAAACACACCAAAGAATCTGCTTCTATTGTATTGTTGATATCTGTTTATTGTACTTATTTGTGTTACACTATCTTGTGGTTGCGAGAGCACTGCTGTATAATGATCAAATAGTCTCTGACTTCTTAGACGGTTAAGGGTGTTTTTCCGCCTGCTCTTAACGCACCACATAGCCACCCATTTCATACTATACACAGTAACGTTAGATTTGAGGCAGTGCGCCCCAGATATCTGAACTCCTAAAAAAAAACCCTAGCAGCTCACTTTATAAACCTAATTTGCTCACAGAGGTGCTTCATTCTCCATCCTCTGTGGTTGAGCCACTCTTGCCATTCAGTGATGCCTTAACTGAGCCAATCCTTGATGTGTGGGGCAACCCTCTGCAGTTTCAAGGTCGGTGTCCAGAAGGTATAGGCCTGCTTCAGAGGATCCTGTGTTCCTTTCGTCTCATCCTTCGCCTGAGAGTTTGGTGGTGTAGCAGCTTCTTGTTCCAAGTAGTCCACAGGTGCTTTTCCCCAGGTACCAGCTGAAGGATTCCAAGAAGTTGGAACAATCTGTAAAAAAGGTCTTCTCATCCACTAGTATGGCTTTGAAGTCCACTAATGCTACCTGTTTGTTGGGTAGCTACATTCATGCCCTTATGGATTCTGTTAAACAACTTCTTCCAAAATTGTCTGAGGAAGATCGGGGAAATTTCAGTGAGGGGCTGGCAGACTCACAGGCTGCGGCTCGCCAAATCATCCAGTCTGGCCTGGACACAGCGGATTCGGTTGCCAGGGTGATGGGTTCATCCATTGCAATGAGAAGGCATGCGTGGTTAAGGTCTTCTGGGTTTTCTGCTGCCCTTCTCGATCTACCTTTTGATGGGTCTAGACATTTAGGAGAGAAAGCTGATTCTGCTCTGCAAAGATTCAAAGACAGTAAGACCACAGCGAAATCCTTAGTTCTGCAGACTCAGGCAAAGGGTTATGGCTATAGAAGATACTGTGGCTTCGGGAAGTCTTCCTTTCGTGGTTTCCGACTGCAATAGCAACAAAACCCTTATACAAGTCCTATACGGGCAGTGCTTACTTTGTAAAATATTAAGTGCAGGTGCTCAATTTTTGGGGGAGGCCACACCCACTTCCATCAGCTCCACCCACTTCCTCCGGTGCCTACACCCACTTGCTCTATTGTCTCCACCCACATCCTCAACTGCCCTTGCTGACTCGCAAGTACCAGAAAACTAGCACATGGTGGCAAAGGTTCATTTAGTGGATCCTGGCGAGACGCAATATGGGTGCCTCAATGTGAGATGGTGACCGAAGTGATGCCGGATCAGACTGGACAAATGAAGCAGCTTTGTTAAAAACCCTCAAACCAGCCCTGCTCACTTTCTCATCCTATTGAACTATCTCCACATATCCATTATCGTTTATCCTTTTCTTCTCTGTTGCACCTCTCTCAGGTCACTGTAGCTCTACCATCCACCTGCCTCCTCTTTCTTTCTTGAAGCCTTGCAAGCAATTGAGATTTGCGTGTTGATTTGTTGAACGCTGCTTGCGCTTGCAATTATAGACCGCATGCCGCCCGCAAACCAAACCTTAAAGTGAGCTTCCCAGTCTGAGTGCAAACTTTCCAATCAGAACGCTCCTTATTTTAATCCCACAGCAATAGTTCTGTTATAAAACCTTGCAGTTGCCGGCTGGTGACTTCTCTGGACTTGATACAAATTTAATCTTTGTAGCATGTCTGCAAAAATGAGCTACAAAACTCTTTGGGGCCTATTCACAGAACTAATCTGAGCCAAAATCCTAAACTTACTACCTTTGGTATTCACAGAAGGCAGTTAGTAGTAGTAAAGTTAGGACTACTAACGTTACTACTACTAAACTGAGAAAAAATCCTAAACTTACTACTTTTGGTATTCACAGAAGGCAGTTAGCAGGAGTAAAGTTAGGACTACTATCTGTTCGAGGCATGTGGGCTGCTGAATTCATATCTGTGCATAGATCGCCGCCTAGTGTTGGGTCCGGATGATTGCACATTGTTGTCCTGGAAGAGTCTTCAAAGTATCACGAGATAGGTGGCTCCTCCCCCGGACTACAGTGCGCATGGGCATCCTCTCCATCCTTTTTTCCGCCATTGGGTTCGAATGTACTTTTCTTTACTCAAGTTCGGAAACTTTCTAAAGGCCAAAAGGCCTTCGGGATCGTCTGTATTGCTTCGATCGGTGCCGAGTTCTTGTTCCAGTTTTCTTGAGCAGGACGTCGAAGAGAGCCGTGTGGCCTTTTCGACACCGGAGGCCTGATCGTCGATGGAACGGAGCCCGTTCAAACGATGCCCCCTATGTAACTCTAAGTACCCGCACATCGATGTACACCTGGTGTGCAACAAGTGCTTTTCACCGGAGCATGATGAGAACAACTGTCTAGATTGTGCTCGATTCAGGTCGCAGAAAACGCTTAGACTCCGACCCGCAGCGAGGCAAACTATGTCGAAGCCGGCACCCGACCCAGTGAATATCTTCGACGAAGACGACGATGAGGTCGTCGAGACAGAGGATCCAGAACAGCAGTCGGATCCCGGTTCGGAGCATGACTCCAACTATTATGAAGAAGACTAAGACAACGTCGAATATGAAAACGTCGTCGAGGTAAGGGACGACGTATCCCCCATCGGAGCCGTTGATGACGACTCGAGCGATGAACCAGGCCCACCAGTGGGTACGGGGCCGGAAACAGACACTCAGACTTTCGAAGGCTCAGGTCGAGGCATCGCCAAAAGGCCTTAGCTGAGATCATGAAGAACATTCTATAGCCCCGCGTCAAGGCCCGGCTAAGAATACATCACATGAGCCATCGGTTCCATTACTCAAAATTAAACCGAAAGCCGTTGAGTCAATAACGAAACCGAAAGTGCTGCAAACAGTCTTCGGGTCGAAAAGCTAGAAACCATCGGAGTCGACGAAAAAGTCAGGTGTCGACGACCCTGTGGGGTCAAAAGTAAAGAGTGTCGAACGGAAGATCGGTGCGCTGAAGTCAGCCACTAAAACCAAGCACGTCGACGGACAGCGACACAAACAAGGGACTCGAGTCTCGGAAGTCTCTCGATCCGAAGCATCAGGTCGACAGGCCACAGCTTGTTAAAGGCCTCGAGTCGAGAGTCAGGACCGCCTCGAAGGACCACGTTGAGTCGAGGCAGAAGACCGCGCCTCTGACGCCACAAGCACCGAAGTCGACGCAGGGCCAAAAATTTATTGGTGAAAAGGCAAAGTCGGTCGGGCCTACATCGACGCCGGCACCGAAGAAGGTCAGTCTGTCTAAAGACACTATGCCACCGATAAAATTTGGACTACCACCGACTGCACCACCCAAGGCGCTCGATCCAAAACAAGGCGTCCGAGCACCCAAACAGGTATCATTGGGGAAAAAGGAGTCATCCTCTAGAAGAGGACGTTATGTACCAAGGCCCTCATATGATGACCAGTCGAAATTACATATCGACTCCGAATCTGGTAGACTTACTATTTATCAAAGGAAAATCAGGTCGGAAAATCCTTTGGAATCATACAAAATTCCACTCAAAAAGAAAAGGGAGTCTGCAACATCACCTGTCCTTTTTGAGACTGTGAGGTACCATGGCCAGGACACTTCGCCATATTCACCCACACACACTACTGAGGATATGGGGTATGATGATGATGAACAATATCATTACCCTGCGGACACTGATCAGGATGACCAAACTCAAGCCTGGACAGAACCTGCTGACCAGGGGGAAATCACAGACTATTCCTGATACTCCCTCTTATCCTGTAAAAACTTCACCAAAGGAAGATACAGCTGCGTTCAATGCTTTGATTGAAAGGGCAGCACTAAATCATGATGTGGACATGCATGCTGACCGGGTTGAAGAGGACTTCCTGTTTGACACTTTCTCCACTTCAGAGAAATCTGTTAAAACTTTGCCAATGCTGAAGGGTGTCCTTAAACACGCAGGGGACATTTTCAAGGAAGCCACTAGAGCAAGGGTTATTAACCCCAGAATTGAAAGGAAATACAGACCGGCGCCTGTGGACCCTACATATATTAAGGGACAGCTGCCGTTAGACTCTTTGGTGGTCTGAAATGCTCGTAAGCGCGCCAACTCACAAACTACGGGTGATGCTCCTCCTCCAGACAAAGAATCTAAAGTACTAGAAGCTTCTGGGAAAAGGGTGGCTGCTCAAGCAGCTAATATCTGGAGGATTACTAATACACAGGCCCCATTAGCCAGATATGATAGGGCACATTATGACACTCTAGAGCAACTTCTACAACATTTGCCGGAGGCCTACAAGGAGGGAGCAGAGATGCTAATCCAAGAGGGTGAACTCATATCCAACGCATCTATTAAGTGTGCGCTGGACGCAGCAGACACTGCAGCCAGGGCCATCAACACAAGCGTCATGCTCAGGAGACATGCTTGGTTGCGCATCTCTGGATTCAAACCTGAGATTCAAACGACCGCCTATGCGATCGTCTAGCCCGCCAACCAAGATGGCGCCTAGTCACTGGCCCGCTTTCCCAACCACTCACCCAAGATGGCGGCTAGCGCCGCGATGTAAGCCTCCCAGGTAGCCCTACTCACTAAATCCCACAAATGCGGGTGCGTTTTCCAAAAATTAACGTGCAGGTAAGCCTCTCTAATTCACCCCCCAAATACAGGCGCGACTGCGCAAATTACAGCACTAGCCCGAAACAGGAGCAAAAGCCAAGCTATGGCGATTAGAATTAGATTAAAAGAGCTGGCAGAAGCAGTCACACGCGTGCAGGTTCTAAGAGAACCTGCACGCGTTGTACGTGGGCTACGTTGGACGCATGAAGGGCAAGGCGGTGCACAAGCGCACTTTATCCAGGTGGATCATCTTGTGCATCAAGATTTGCTACACTCTGGCTGGTAAGGAGCCTCCTGAAGGCATTAGAGCTCATTCCACAAGGGCTAAATCTACTTCTGCCTTGTCCTGGGGTGTTCCTGTGTTGGACATCTGTAATGGCCGCAACTTGGGCCTTCCTCCACACTTTTGCGAAGCATTACTGCTTAGATACTGGGAAGATTTTTGGTATAGAAAGGTGGACACCCTCCTCTGGGGGTTGGACTGCTGTGGGATTCTATTAATAAGGTGAGGAATCCACAGGCAGATGTATCCATCAGTAGAACAAGTTACTTACCTTCGGTACCGCTTTTTCTGGTGGATACAGTATCTGCCTATAGATTCCTCACTGACCCACCCGGCTCCCCGTTGTCCTCCCTTTTATACCTTAAAAGAGGTATTGGTTAATATGGTTATTTCATATTGTCATTTTGTATTGCCTTTGTGTAGATTTATAGGAACTGCTTGCGTTCTTTTGTTTTCATATTTTACTTTGCACTGGGTGTATTTGTGTGAATACTTTGTACTATCTGTGCATTGTCTCTATGGTCGGTCCGCCCGTTCGCCTCAGAGGCATGGAAAAAATGGGTGGAACTGACATCATCACGCCGACGAGGTCCTCTTATGGCTCCAGTGACTTCCTGCAGAGCCGCATGCGTAGCCATGGCATTGTGACGACCTCGTCGGCGTGGAGAGCTAGGAAAAAGTTACTGCGGAATGCTGTCGCAGGGGACATTCATAAGGTGAGGAATCCACAAGCAGATACTTTATCCACCAGAAAAAGCGTTAACGAAGGTAAGTAACTTGTTCATCTTAACCATATCAGATATTTTAAATGTAGCTCCTTTGTGGCAAGTTATGTAAGTTAGAAGACATTTAATGTTGTGTCCTTGTTGCAATTTCTTTGCAGCAGATTCTTTTTTTTTAAATAAGTGTGCAAGTTGACTTTCAGACTTTTCAGTTTTTCAAGCTCTGCCCCTCATGACTCATCTCACTTTCCTCTGCACAGCTTGAACCCTAATGTATAGGTTCCTATAGTAAATGTTTTCCAGTTCTAGCACTGGATTCTATGCAAATATTTGATTTTACTGTGCCTTCCTTTTCTCCAGTATAACATATGAAATCACCTTAAAATACATGAGTTCAGTATGTATGGTGCACAAAATCCTCTTATGTGTTAGTTTAATAGACTGTAATGTTGATCCGTGTATAATAAGAGTCTAGGCTATTTACTGGATGCAGAAGAAAACTGACTGGCATCTTGATTCGTTGTCCGAGAGAGAGGCCTGAATGGGTCTTAAGTTCTTTAAAAACAAACATTGGCATAGCTAATCGGTCTCGCCTTTGGGAGCTTATAAGTGTTTAGCCATGCAACACTTGATGTTGTTGCACCAAGGATATTGTGCTGGATAACTAAACACGTATAAGCTCCCAAAGGCGAGACCTATTGGCTATGCCAATGCTTGTTTTAATACTTGTTCCCAGCCACATCCAATCTTACTCTGTGCTCCTGCTCCTAGGTTTATAGCCTAGATTTTGAGCGTTTTTGCCTCCCCATGCTCTATGAAGCCTCCAGTGAGAAGGGCGCAGACGGTGTCAGGAATAACTTCACGCGCGCGCTGCAGACAGTGTGATAAGCATCCTCCAGTCAGGGTGACACTGCAGGGTCATGACCCCCTCCATCTTTGCATAACTCATCTGTGCGGAAGTGCACGTCGCGTTGAGAATGCCTACTCTGCTGAACACCCCCTTTTCTGTGGCACTGCAGACGGGTTCATATACATCCTTCCACATGTCCTAGTGCACACAGCTCCACAGATAGCCTTATCAGTATATCATCAGTGCGCACACAACCTCGGTTGCCAGCTGTCTCGTACATGAGAGGTAGCTCACGCAACAGCATCATAAATCTTCCATGTCAGTGGGTCGGTGCACACAACAGCACAACATTGATCCTCCCAGCTGAAATCACCCAACCACAAACCTTGCCCCATTTCTCAGGCAGTGTCTGGGCCGGGGTACGCAGGTTAATGAAAGCTGGGGTCTGATATGGCATTTCCACATCTTAAGATGGTTCAGTTTGTGATGCGCGCACCACAAACCACATCACTACAAACAAACACCGAAGTGAGCCCGTCCCTCCTGTGCACTCCTGCCTCCACCTGGCGCACGCCTCCTGCCTGGGCCCTAGCTTTACCCGCGCAGCCTCAATGCTATGGCTCCCCGGCGACCACAGAGCTCAGTGTCTATAGCCCCGTTCTTGGCTCCCTCCTAGCTTCTGCTTTTGAGATTGGCGGTGGCCACTGCTTCTCGGTTTCCACAGGGTGGGCTAACCGAACTGTGTCATCTCAGACTTCTGCTGCAGAGATGCACAGGGCTCTCCCCGTGCCACGCAGGCGAGGTAGGACATGGTGAGGCTGAAGAGTCTGGATGGCTGGCCAAGCACAGAGACTCTAACGAGTATGGAGACATCGGGGTCATTACTGACAAGTCTGTGGGTCTATGAGGTAAGTGACACCTCCACAGCCCTACCGACCTCCGGTGCCACGGCCTGTTGCAAATTATCCAGCTCTTCCTGCAGTTAAAACCACCTCTGATGCACACGGATGCAGAGGCACGCTGTGGGAGCCAGGCACAATGCCACTGCATCAGTGTCCTGCAGTCCTTCAACAGCGTCATCAGTGACAACAGGCCCTCCTCACCCCCAAGAAAGAATAATGGGGTTTGTATTTGCTGAGAAATCTGCAGGGCTCGTCCCCTCACAGCCAATGCTGCCTCTTCCTCCCCATGCACACGATGTGTCCTGCAGGCTGAGGACTGCTTCACTTCTTCCTTGACAGGACAAGGAATTCAAGGAAAGCAGCGTTCCGCGAGTGGTGCGTGCGAGAGCGAGCACCAGGCCATATATTTTGAATTTTTCAGCCCGTGTCTGGGCACGATAATTCAAAACATATGGCGCCATGCAGGTAATCGCAAGCAAGAAGCCACACATGCACAAGCATGTGTGATGAGCTTTTTGAAGCACTTACAATAAGTCTCGCAGCAGCGCATGCGCGCTGCTAGGCGAGACCTAAAAACTATCACTTTTAATAAAAATCTCTCAGTGAAGTCATGTAATCTGATATACTAAGCTAAAACTTTAGAGAAATACCTTCTTTAATTTTGAAAAGGCTTAATCACATTTATACCTGTGTTTGTTGCATAATTAACATTTACCTCTAACATTTTCAAAGCTCGGATCTCACAGTGAAGTGAAACCATAAACTTGTCTTTGCGCTACTTATTAATGTATTGGCTCATGCACTTCTTATTGTAAATTAAAGGCAAAGCCACCTTTCTTTTCTCTGAGTGCCCATTCGCCCCCTGCATCTTCCTCATCTTCATGCTAATGGCACTGTTTGCTGCCATCACATCTCAGGGCATTTCGGCCTCCCTTCCCAGCTGGGTTCCTGAATCTTTGTTGATGTGCAGCAGATTTAACAACTGATTTAATGCCTTTCACACGTGGGCCTTTCTGAAAGACGTGCATTTATTTAGACACAAAATGCTCTTGAAGGGTTTGAGTTGCCTGCGCACACCATAAAAGACACTGGGCACTTAAAGGAAGCAGGGTGCACAAGCAAGTGCTCACCCCGGAGGGAACATGGGTTATTTCAAGCACAGCCCCTTGTAGAGGAAGGAGCTATTGAGCAATATTTGGCTTTGACAACTACGCCTAATGTTTCTCAGGAAGATTGGGATTTTTTGGGTGCTGATATCTCTGTTGAGGATATTCAAGTGGCTTTACAAAATTTACTCTCAGGGAAGTCTGTAGGGACCAATCAAACCCCTTTGGCGTATTATTAATCCCAAATCTGCTTGAGCTGTTGCTTCAAATACAAAAGGGCCACAAACCCCAGTTTAAAAAAACCACCAACATCATAGAATTTTTGAAGAAAGGTAAAGCTTCTTCTGACCTAGGTTCATATCGACCAATTACCTTCATAAATAATGATATGTATATTAAGCTGTATTCCAAGATTCTAGACCTGCAGTTGAGTAGCATTATTGCCAAGCTGGTCTCCCCGAATCAACACAGCTTCATCTTTGGGAGGGACAGTACTGATCATGTCTGGTGGGATCATGTCTCTTTGGTACAGCTGATGTTGCAAGCGAGCCAATGGCAGTGGCCCTGTTGGATGCTTAAAAAACATTCAACAGGTCACTTTGCATTATCTATGGAAACCTATGGGTTGCCTTTGACTAGGGAGGAGGTATATTACGGAGGTGCAGACAATTTATCACAATCCTGTGGTCCGGCTTCAAACGATGAATGGGCAATCTGGTACAAACCAGATTTTGAGGGGTACAAGACAGGGGGTGTACTTGCTCTCTCCTGCTTTTTGCATTGTACATTATCCCCTTTGTTTGCAGGTTAGAGGCCAATATTGCTGTGCCATCTATCAGACGGTTTGGCTGGGAGAAAAAAATCTTACCCTATGCGGATGATATCACAGTAGTGACTACAACTCCGTATGCAGCAATACTGATGGAGAAAGAGAAAGCTGCTAAATTTGGTGAATTTTCAGGTTATACTTTGAGCTCAAAAAGATGCAGATTGTAGTGAATAGGCGAGTAACTCTACAAGACTCGCCGGTAGAGGAACAAGCAATTTACCTTGGTATTACTATTAGTGCTCACATGAATCAGCTAGTTGTGAGTAATCTGGCACCAATAATGGTGAAGGTAAAACCGGTTCTGCTGAGGTGAAATAACTTACATCTATCTATTGCTGGTAGATTTAATATTTTAAATGTGTTTTTTTTTTTACCGAAGGTGCTGTATCTTTTTCGCGCTATCTTGCTAGAATTTGAAAAAGTATTGTTCAAAGCTTTAGAACTCCTGCTCTCCAGATGTATCTGGGCGTATGCTAAAACAAGGAGGGCTATTCGATGTTTCAGAGAGAGGGGAGGGTGGGCACTTCCAAATTTGAAACTCTACCATAATGCTGCTGCTTTTCATTATGAGATCTCTTTTTGGAAGGGATGCAGAGGGGCGGGTGCTAGTACAACATGTATCTATTCGGTAGGAGAACGTTAGGGGGGTCCATGCAAGCCATGCCTTATTGGAGTCCCCCAGGTGTCTAGTTTTCAGCAATGTGTGGGTTTGGTAGTTTCTCGATATGGCTGCCGAGCCCAGGGCCAAAAACCCAGGTGACCCCCTTGCAAAACCAGGTTATTTTGTGATAGGTAATTTTGATGTTGCCTCAATATGTTTTGGGCCCTTGCCTCGCAGGTACTTGCCCCACCCACGCAAGTGAAGTACCACTTTTATCTGGAGACCTGGGGGGGAATGCTGGATGGTAGGAAAATTGTGTTTTTTTCTGATATTAGAATATTATGACACAGTAATGCAAGACAAATGCATGACTATAGTCACATTTTGAGGTTTGCAAGGCATTCTGAGTCAAAAAATAAAATTGGGATCCATGAGAGGCACACCAGCCAGCACTCCCCATGTTTTTTGGTTTACAGAAATATCTAAAGTTTGAAAATTTTCCATAGTCAGACTACACCTTAGCACTGAAAGACAGATGAGACAAATATAATAATAATAATGCCTATCCATCTGTTCCTCAAGTACACACACATACTGGTTGGATTTGACACAAGGGTGAGTGAAAGGTTCAAAATGTATATTCTATTAACAAGAGATTTCACAAATAGGAAATGCACTGTTCATATTTAAAAGGTTAAAAACCTGAACCAATGATTTAGAGCTTGTGTGCTGTAAAGCCACGGCAAGGGACCAACCTCTTTACAGGCTATTCACACACCTTTCATACGTGACACACAAGACCATTCACACTACCAGCCGCGGGCCCAGCACATTACCACATTCATTTCAACCGACCGCGTCATTCAAGGTTCCATCTCTTTCATTGTACGCCCACACGACTGACACCACAATCACACCGGCTGGTGGTTGACCTAGTGTGTGCAGTGGCGTTTGACTAGCAGCCAAATGCCAGCCCACACAAACAGTCAGCCAAGCACCAACCCACCTACACTGCCAGCCTACGCATACCGCCACCCAAGTGCCAGCCCGTGCACACTATCAGCCACGCCCCAGCCCACGCACACCGCCAGCCAAGAGCCAGTCCAAGCACACTCATCAATTTTTTTTTAAGAAGTAAGAAAACACAAACCAATTGGAACTAGATACAAAACTATAACTACAAACAAAACAGCGGTAACTAAAGACATCATTCTGATGCCGACCGTGAAACTGAACAACTACATAAAACCATAGAGAACAGGCAGCACACTATTAGACTCACGGTTGCTCCCAAAAACTCTTTTAAGTGTGATACATTCTAAAACAAGTGGGCACACACAGCCCAGGATTAGAAGGACAATCAGCACAGTGCATACAACTCTCCTTCTGCAAACCTCTGCGCAAACAGACTTGACATCTCTTACAGGGATTGGTGTTTTTGGGGGATGGGAGGACTTAAATCAGGAAAGTGGCGATCTTTCAATCCAGCCACTCCCTCCACCATTCCAATACTAGGGACACTTGCCTGTTCCACTACAGCAAGGCTGCCTATCACAGACTCCTGAAACTGAACAAAAGTCATCTTTGACGCAGGAAAACACTCCTTGAACACAACAAAAGCATTAAAAGTGGCTAAATTGAAGAGATGGATGGGCAACGTCTTATACCAAATGTAAGCCTTACGAACAGCAGTGTAAGGTTTCAACATCTGATCTACTCTATCAACACCACCCATGTGCTTATTGTAGACTACAGTGCACAGACGTTTGCGCACTTCAGCAACCTGACCCCAAACAGCCACAAGGGAAGTACTGTCATCATGGATGGTAGTCAGCATGTACACATCCCTCCTATCCACAAATTTCACAGCTAGCCGTTCCTCACTACGCAAGGCACTGCACTGTCCCCTCTGAAGGTTTTTGCAAACAAGCTATTTTGGGTAACCTTTACGGTTAGAGTGTATTGTGTCACAAGCAAAAGTGTCCACTTTGAACAATTCCTTAAACAATTGCACAGCAGTGTAAAAGTTATCAAGGTACTAATGGTGACCTTCGGTGACCTTTGTGACAGTTTAACAAAGGTCTCCATTAGTACCTTGATAACTTTTAAACTGCTGTGCAATTGTTTAAGGAATTGTTCAAAGTGGACACTTTTGCTTGTGACACAATACACTCTAACCGTAAAGGTTACCCAAAATAGCTTGTTTGCGAAAACCTTCAGAGGGGACAGTGCAGTGCACACAATTTTCTCTGAAACTCCAAAAGTGAATGGACAACCAAGTGGGTCAATAGTGGAATCCCTACCAGTGTACACCTGGAAATTATATTCATATCATGTCCTACTCTCAGACAACATATACATTTTAATTCCATAACATGCCCTCTTGCTAGGAATGTACTGCCTAAAAACCAAACGGCCCTTGAACAGGACCAAAGACTCTATTTCTTTCCCTGGAGTATATATCTCTGAAAATCGATCTACAAAGTGATCAAGAACAGGCCGAATCTTAAAAAGACGGTCACAGTCAGGATGATCTTGTGGCAACGACAAAGCATTATCAACAAAATGCAGCATCCGAAGCAAAAGTAGCTTCAGATCACAACTCATAATTGCAGGAAATATGGCCATTGCCATCAAGGGAATGGTAGACCAATATGAAGCCAGGGACGGCTTCCATTATCTAGCCCATCAAAAAAGTCAAACCCAAAAACTTCTTCATCACATCCAGATTTGTGAGAGTCCACCTGGTAGCTCTAGAGTGGGGCCTAAGTCTGGCACTGTTGTCCCTCAAATACTGTTCCGCATACAAATAATTCTGCTCAACAATCTCAACCAAAAATACATCATCCAGAAACAACTGAAAAAACCTGTATAGGCAAAATATTTTCACAATCCACTCTACACCCTGCATCACCCCTAAAGGCAGAGGACACCGACTGCACAATGTTTGGAACAACCCAGAGTACAGCACTTCCAGTAGGAACCCTTGCAGCCCCAGGCTGCAATCCCGGTGTCTCTTGATGCACGATCGACTCATCAGTGCCCTCCTCTAGAAACAGGCACTTCATCCACACTAAGAGTAGCTTCATCCGCACGGAGAGTAGCTTCATCGTCGGATGATTCCTCATGGACAGAAAACTCACTGCCAGGATCTTGCACTCTCTCCTCTCACTCAAAAAAACTGCCAGTCTCATAATCCTGCTCAGAGTAAGATTCAAAAAGCATACCAACCACCTGCTGAGCAGTAATTCTACGACTAGCCATAATCCTTACTAATAAAGGTAACTTGTCAAACGAGTCAACAAACACTTTGTGATAAACAAAATGTGGCTTTATCACTAAGACCTATATACTCCAAAACTATACCACTCACTTGCCAGAAGCAGCTGGACTCACCACCACCTACTCTGCACAGACACGGCAAGGATCAACAATATCCCACTAAAAAAAACAGAGAATTACACATAAGACCATGCAAAACACATTGCAAAGAATTTCAGGCTCAATACACTAACTAAATATGTATTTATTTATTTATTTATTTATTTATTTATGAAATTTATTAAGCGCAGTCAAATGCCCGAGGGCGTCTCGGCGCTGTGAATATGCTGCCATTATGACACCACTTAAAAAAAATACATTCATGCATGACAATAATGCTCATTTAGAGTAAACACAACTAAAATGTCTTTCTTACCAAATAAATGCAACTGCGCAAAACTGCAGAACAACCACTGCAGAGACCGCAAACAAGAATCAAAAGCTTTGCACTTGAATAAAATGGAGAAATAAAACATTACAATCACATATAACAATAATGCACTAGTCCACCCACAATCCGCCAGCCAAGCTAAGCGGTAGGTGGACCCTAAGAGCATAAGGTTGATCTGCCTTCAAGGGGGGCAGAAACCGCCAAAATATTCACCCCCGTAAAAGTGGGGCAGCCCTTGCCCAAGAGTCCACTCCCCAACACCAACATTAAAAAAAACCTGGTGTCTAGTGGCTTCTATCCACCTTGGGGCAGATGCCCAAACATATGGCTGATCTGCCCCCAAAAAGGGCAGAAATTACCACTATTATCTGCCCCATAAAGGGGAGCGACCCTTGCCCAAGGGGCCACTCCCCAGCTACATTTTAAAAAAAACCTGGTGTCTAGTGCCTTCTGTCCACCTTGGGAACAGATGGGCCCAGAAACATATGGCCGTCAGAAACGGCCACAAGAATCACCCCATAAAGGGGAGCGACCCTTGCCCAAGGGGGCGCTCCCCAACATCCAAAAACAAAAAATCCGAAATCCCTTGTGGCCCATTGGGCAACACACATTTTTTTTTTTAAATCAGCCGATCTGCCCCCCAGGAGGGCAGAAACGGCCAAAATAAGGCTTCCCAACGGGCCGCTCCCCAACATCCTTTAAAAAAAAAAAAAAAACAGAAATCCCTAGTGGCCTAGTGAGCCACACAAAATATAATAAAAATCAGCCGATATTCTCCCCAGGGAAGCAGAAATGGCCAAAATAATGGTCGTCAAAGGGGAGCAACCCTTGCCCAAGGGGCCGTTCCCCGCAAACATATGTGGACACAATTAATTTTTTTAATGGTCCGATCTTCCCCCCAGGGGGGCAGAACTGGCAAAATAATGCTTCTCAAAGGGGAGTAACCCTTGCCAAAGGGGCTGCTCCCGACAAAAATATCCCTGGTGGTCTAGTGGGGCAGAATGTTAAAAAAAAAATGATGGTCTTATCTGCCCACCAGGGGGACTGAAACGGCTACAATAATACTCTCCAAAGGGGAGCGACCCTTGCCCAAGGGCCCCTCCCCACAAATAAATCCCTGGTGATCTAGTGGGCACCTCTATAAAAATAAAATGGCCAGATCAGGCCCCCCCACCACCCACAGGGGGGGTAGACCCAGCCTAAACATTGCCCCCAAAGGGAAGCGACCCCTGCCTAAGGGGCTGCTCCCTGCAAACAGTAAATCACCATTATAATAAAAAATATATAACAATCCTCAGTGTCTAGTGGGCATTCCTGCTGCACGATCGCGCGATCATGCAGCAGGGATGCTCAAAAGAGGCATCGGCGGAAAGGAAAACCTTTTCTTTCCCTGATGCCTCTTTTGTTAAAATCCCACCCTCCTCGAGGAGTAACTCTCCTCCTTTGCTTCCAGCGTGTCCGGTATCATGTACGGACATCAGCGTGCAAGGCGTGCGGACGTCATCAGATGACGTTGATTGGGGGGCCAAGGAAGGGCTTCCCCTGCCTTCCCCGGTGGGGTAACATTAAGGGCAGCCCACAAGGTGAAAGTCCGCGCTTCCCCCGTGGGTGGGTGCTGGGATGGCCGGGAGCCATCCGATGCACGCGCCCACCGTGACGTCTCCCGGCCGTCCGATGCACTGAAAGGTATCCCAAATAGCCGAAGTAGTACTCTTATTTAAATCTGCACAAGCACTGGTACTGGTCTGCCGTCCACCTGCTGTACTGTTAGATTTTAAGGTATGGTAATCATTTCCACCAGGAGACAGGTAAAAATTGTAATACCAGTTGGGGACATTATTATAGTTTTTGTGGGTTAACACTTTTGTTATTACACTTATTACTGGCTTAATCTTATTTATATGCTGTGTGACCCTTACTGCTAGCCAGGAGTTAGCTAAAGGAAAACACTTATGATTGGACTGAGTGCGGTACCCCGCATTAATGAATGCAGTACTTTTGTGTTGCTTTTTTTGTATTATTTATTATCTACTAATGGATTGATTGGAGATACTTATTTTTGATTATTTGTGACCTTTTTCTCTTCCCCTATTCCCTTCTCTGATGATGTATGTTTGGAAATATTTTTTTAAAGTATAAAAAAAAAGGAAAAAAGGGCACAATACGGAAACATAGTGCAGTTTATACTGTGCTTAGTGCCCTAATAAATTATTGTCTAGGGATGTAACACATGGGTCTGCAGTACAGCTTTTCTCATGTACTTAAACCTTGGACTAGGGACTTTGTGAAATGTACCTGTAGGTAATTAAGAGCAGATGGGCATGTGGTCCACTCCTCCCCTCTCTTTGGATTCATTGTTTACACCCACAGAATGCTTTAGCAAACCTTTTGGCCCACACTATATAATACATGCAGACTTTAACTAGTGTGATCTGTTTCTGCTTCGTTATACAGAACTATAGCTGCCAAGTGTCACTCTGATGTAAAACTCTTGACCGACACATGAAATAAAATTCAAAAGACATTGCCTGTGTCTGCTTGTGAAACCAACACAACGCAAAAAATATTATTGGGTTGGAGTGATCAAGTTTAGAATTATGGATGATCAAGATTATATTATGCCGAAACTGTTATAAGTATAGATTTTATGGAGACATTTCAGATATATTTCAGGAGAGAAGAAGGTTTGGTAACTTTCTGAAGTAGATTCTGCTGTGCTTTGTATTCTACTCAAAAAGTTTATTTCTGTTAAATTATATTTTCTCTTCCTTACCTAAACACCCACCCCATCACTCTAAACAAATCTTTTTTTGCTCCAGAAACCTGCTCTCGAGACGGTGCGTAGTTCCCTGCGACTCCTGAACGCCAGCGCTTATCGCCTGCAGAGTGAGTGCCGGAAAACTGTACCACCGGAGCCTGGGGCGCCTGTGGACTACCAGCTCCTGACGCAGCAGGTCATCCAGTGTGCTTACGACATAGCCAAGGCAGCCAAGCAGTTGGTCACCATCACGACCCGAGAGAAAAAGCAGTGACTCGCTCTGCGCTCCCGACACACTCCCCGCCCTCCGCCTCCCTTCCACACCGGCCACCATCTTTCCAGCCAAATCGTTTATCCAGTTATGCCCAACTGTGGGCCAGGAGGAACACAAAATGCCCTTCCTGTGTAATAAAATGAATGCCAAGGATTTACGTTTCTGGCAGTGGGCGCCTCGAACTCCTGCACTCTGACTGCAAGAGGAGTCCCACTGCTGAAAAACTGTCGACTTTGATGCCAAACTGTTTTATATAGGTCCTATTTCGGAGGATGGGGGAAGGGCGCGTTTTGATTGATCATCCGCAAATATAGCCACCTTGCCAAACAAGTCATGTATCCGAGGATCCTCTGGAACAAAATCCATAAGGATCAAGCCGGTGGTCGGCCATGGACTTAAGTGTCCTTAAAAATCCACCACGTCATGTGATACTCAGCCGGAGTGCTCTAGCAAGAACAATTACAGTACCGGTGCCAACCTACTAGTGTCAACACGTAGCCTTGTGGGACCTGGCTCTGGCCCATCCCCTCCTATTTGATTAAAGAGGGCATGCCGCATTGTTCCTCCTCCACCTGCTCCCTCATCCTGCCATCTGGAGCGTATTTGAACTCCTGGTGTCAGAACGCACATGCGCAGTCTGATCCAGTATGTCTCTCTTCCTCTGTCTCATGTAAAGTTTCCTCGGTTTGCTCCGCTGGGGGGCTGTGGTGCTGCCATAACGCATGCTGGGGGCCCATGATGGGGCTTGCGGGAAATGCAAGTTGATTATTATTCAATGCCTTATGAAAGGATGAAATCCGCTCTTCATCTCCAAGGATAAGTGACTCATCTCCCACTATGTTCATGCCCACATGTCCAGGAATCAAGGGGTCCTATCCCAGGGGTTTCTCTGACAGCACACTGTCCATCCCGTGGTCCTATTCCTGTGTCTTTCTCTCCTCACCCTTCACACTTTCACAACGTCCTCTGGTTATTCTGCAACTAAATATTGGTGCATACGTTCCCCAACTCTTAATGCCCCATGAGCTACAAAGGAACAGCTAAAACCTTGTTGCAATGCCCAGGTGATTCAGTCATCTTAGCTGTGCACTGTACTTGTATTGCGTACATGGCTGTGCACTAGTGTATGCCTATATGATGGCATTCCCAGCCACAACCCTGGTTTATGCCCTGTAGCCTCATTCATTCACGGGAGTCTAGATACATCTCCCAAAGTCCTTGTCATAAGTTTCAGGGTTTTGTGGTATCCTTTTTCATCTAGGGTTCTTTAGGCTTTTGGTTGAAGGGAACCTGACACTTGACCTTACTACTTCTGTGGGATAGAGGGTTGGTTAGGGGAAAGGACTCATAAATAATGACGACATTAAGGACATCTTTCCATTCCATTTCCTCATCCCAGGTCCTGTTCATACTTCACAAATCCAGTTGGTCTTCTTACATTTCCCCCACACTTTTTATTTTATTTTCTTAATGTGAACTTCTGTATCTGGACTTGGGCAGCCTTACACTGGAATTCAAATATATAAAATATATATATGTATGTACATTTTTGTGAGCTTTAATGTATTGGATCTCTGAACACTGCAACTGCCTTGGTTTGTGCAGAAGAGTTGGACTTGCTTGAAGCTTCGGCACGATTGTAAGACATGTTTTTTATGTTTGCACTGGAGCTCTTGGGGTTGTGTGGTGGCACTGACCGCGATGAGATCCAGAAAGCAATGCCAGTCACTCGTGTGCCACGTGATACTAACAATTGGCACTAGGATGGAGTGAATAGCACAAAAAAGTCAAATAATAAGAGACATTAAACCATTATAACTAAATGCAAATCGAAGTGTACTTCTAATGTTTTGCTAATTTGTAGAAATTTCAAGGGAAAATACAGAAACTCAAGCATACTGTCGACCTGTTTAAGAATAAGTATGTTTAATATGAGTACTCCATACTAAACTAGTAGTTTAGGTCAAAAAGCCTAAGAATGGAAGTTTATTTTTTCCCCAGATTGTTCTTCCTCGTTGTGACTGTACAATTTGATTGAGCAGCTTGAAAGGGTTCACATTTGCATACTTGCTATGGTCAATACATTTTCCCATGTCTAGCTCAGTGAGTTAACATAGAATGTCTATAGAGCCAGACATGTCCTAAAAGATGGCTCAGTGATTTATGATTAGCTGACTTCAGCAGTAATCTGAAGATCACAAGTTTGAATTCCTGGCATGACGGACTCAACCTTCCATCTTTCCGAGGTCAGTGAAGTGTGTACTATTGAATTGTGCAATAGTATCCTCGTTTTATTTAGAGGGCATAGCAACAACAGAAAGGAGACCTGAAATGCTGACGAAAAAAAAATTATGAGAAGGTTAAGTCCACTTTAAAGTCCTAAATTCTTGACACAACGCCACAAGAAAGAAGTTAAACAGGACCTCAATGGAAAGAAGTAAAATAGGAACAAGAACTACATTCTGCCTGCCATGCAAATCCAAAATGGCAGCCTCATTAGCAGCGGAGACCTGTACTGTCCTAATGGTCTGCTTTTGCTGGAATCAGATTTTTTTTTTATTATCCTGTAACTATTGGCTTGTAGCTTCACATCTTCCCCCTGCCTTCTTGGATATAAGCACATGATTTCGTTGAGTTTCTCATTTCATATATTAATTTACAGTGCACCTGTACACACTTGCTATCCTATTTTGCTGCACTCTATGTACCTCAATCATCTGTTGGGGACGTGAGAGACTATATTTGGTGGACTCTCTGTCCTAACACATTGAGTTTCATGTAGAAGTAACCAGTATTCGTAGCATGTGGTGGCCATAGATACATATGCTTAGCATTAACCTGCCATCTAGTGTTGGGTTCGGGCAATTACATGTTGACTTTCTTCTAAGAAGTCTTCGAGTCACGAGGTATAGTGACTCCTCCTCTGGTGTGTATTGCAAATGTTACTCTTCTTTGTTAGATTGTTTTTTCCCTGCCATCGTTCGGATGTCTTTATCTCCGCTCCGGGACCAAAGCTTCAGGCCCCACTGAGGCCTTCATAGGCTCTCGATTTTGTTTCTCCTGACAAACAAATATCCGATCCAGAAGAAAGCAACTGGTGCTATTGATCACTTCACGGCGCCCGACTGGGCCCACCATTCTGAGGCTTCCTAGTCTCCATTCTACAGGACAGCATCCGTGAGGGATAGAAAAAACACCCTTCAGCTTTTGTCCTAATTGCCACGCAAAAATATTCCAGGCACAAAGTCTGAAACCTATGTTTGTCATTGGGGCACAAAGGGACCTCCTGTGAGGCATGTTTGGCGTGCAAACTAAGAGAGCATCATTGGGCCCAGGCGAGCAACTAGAGCCAAATTTCGGGGTGGGGGGGGGGGGGGGGGAGGGGGGACTGACAAATATTTCTGGGGGTGGGGGGGCTAATTCTTCAAAACATAGACAGAGTGACTGAAAGAAGGGGTTAAAACACAACGAAAGCCGAATTTACAAGTAAATGGTCTTTTAAAAACCTGTTAAGTACTCGTGTGCGGCTGCAATTAGATCGTTGTCAGCCCCCGAATCTGTCTCTGGCCTGGCTGACACACACGACGGGGGAGGTGGGGGGGGGGGCTGAAGCCCCGTGAGCCGAATGGGTGTTGCGCGCCTGGTTGGGCCCACACAAACATGCAGCGACTCGCAGAAGATACTCTGGGTAGCTTCCGGGACCTGTCACCAAACCCCAGTCAAGAACCGGAAGACTCAGCGGCACACTCATACAGGGGCACGTGAGTAGTAGTACCTTGGAAAAAGTTGCCTAAATCCCCACTAAACCACCGACGCTGACTTGCGGAGCCCCACTGCTTTCAGGCCATGGAGGTCTCCATCAACAGGCACACAAACAAAAGTCCACTACGCCTGGAAAGCCATCGACTAGTGGCAAAACATTTAAATAGTTTACATTTGTTTCAGCGCCTACTTCGAAACAAGCTTCTTCGGTGAACCGAATTCGAGCAAGGAGTTGGAGCTGAAAAAATATACCTCGGATCAGAAAACATTCAGAGTCAAAACCTGGATCGGCCACAAATGCTTGTGTTGAAGTCAACACATAAGCCTTTGGCACCAGATATTACAATACAAAAGACGACAACCAGTAAATCAGGCTCTTTGACGCCCTCCATGTCCTAAGCGTCAAAATCTAGAAAAAATACTATAGAGCTACAACATCAAAAAATAGAGCCCAATCTTGAACGCTTGCAAAGCTAGCTGGATAAAAGACAAAAGACTCTCGTCGTAAACCCTCCTATTTGGAATGTTGGGCACAAAAACACCACCACCTGCTTCCCTCACACTTCAGAAGAGGAAAAAGTATTTTCAAGAGGACATTGCTGGGCCTCAACAAACCCATCAACTAAAGAAAAAGAACCGAGACAGAAGCTCAAGTTCAATTTCTTTCCCTCCTCCTCCTCTTCCTATACCATCATCTCCTGTTCCAACTTCACCTACTACACCTGTGCAGTCACCCTCACCCGAACACTTGCCTGCAGGAGAATAAATTACCTACACCAAATTAATCACCTTAAAATGACCATCAACATGAAGGATATAATATCCCTTACTTCAAAGATCCACAGGGAAATCCCAATACATTCCCTGACCCATGGGATATTTATGATGCCGATCCACTGGACGATACCGACCCAAGTATCTATCCATCCATCCAAACCCTTACCACCAGTTGATACATCAGCTTATCACAACAGCATCAATATCGCTGCTACATACCACAAAGAAAGCCTACACACTATTCCACAGGAAGGCGATTTCCTGGTAGAATTTCTAAATAGATCACACATCACGAGCTATGTTTAAAGCATAGGGCATGTTTAATCAACCTGTTAAATCTAGAGTAATCACCCCTCGTACTGAAAAAAAGTATAAAGCATGTCCACTGGACCCTGAGTATACTAAGGGCCACATTAGAGCAGACTCACTAGTGGTGCACACTGCCAGAAAATGAGCAAATTCCCAAGGCACAGGAGATGCATCTCCTATAGACCAGGATAGTAGAAATACGATGCTGCAGGTAAACGAGTAGCAGCACAAGCAGCCAACCGCATGCATAACACAAATTCTGTAGGATTGTCTCCTGATCTAATCGGGACCCATGGGATGTAGTGCAGAACTACTGCAATACCTCCCTAACCAATACCAAGAAAGTGCAACACAATCAGTTGAAGAGGGCAAAGCAATATCTAATGCCACAATACAATTTGCCGAAGGCTCTGCAGACACCAGTGCACACAAGGTTAATACTAGTATCCTCATTAGGCACTATGCATGGCTCAGAGTATCTGGGTTCCAGGCATACAGCAGCATCTGCTTAATTTATCGATTGAAGGCCAACATTTATTTGGCCCACAAGTGGATGAAATGCTAGAAAAGCTACAAAAAAAGACACACACAGCTAAAGAACGGAGGCCCTACAAACATAAAAACAGTGGTTCCTTTCTTTAGGGGTCAATACAGAGATACAAACACTCAAACAATGACAATAAGCAACTGTGTTCCTATCAAAGCCAATTTAATAGGGGATCTTTCTATAGAACAATCCGAGGTAGAGGCAGTGTAACAACTACCAAAACCCCTGCCCCTCCCAAACAGTGACCACCTACACCTCCCCCAACCACATATAACACCAGTCAGGGGAAGGTTACACAACTTGTATCAACAATCGCAACATATCACCACAGACCAATGAGTGTTATTCATAATTAAAGATGGATATTGTTTTGAACTCAAACACCACCCACAATTCCACCCAAACCACAAAAAAATGGCAAAAGAACATCTTGCACTTTTACAGGAAGAAGTTATTTCTCTCATTCAAAAAGGGGCAATAGAAATAGTACCCTTACAACATCAAGGACACATAGTGTACTCCCTTTATTTTCTCATTCCCAAAAAGGACAAAACATTAAGGCTGATCCCAGATCTCAGGGCACTAAACAGTTACATCTCCTCAGAGCACTTTCACATGGTTACACTACAAGAAGCAATACCACTTTTACATCAAGGAGATTTTATGACGGCAATAGACCTCAAAGATGCATACTTCCATATCCCCATTCATCCAGCACACCGTTCTTCACATTTTCAGCTAAACGGCCAACACTATCAATCAATTCAAAGTGCTACCCTTCGGGGTCGCTATAAGGCCAAGAATGGTCACAAAGAGTCTTGCAATAGTGGAGGCTCATCTCAGAAGGGACAGAATCCATGTTTTCCCCTATCTAAACGATTGGTTAATCAAAAGCCCAACCTACCATCAGTGCCTTCAACACACTCAGCGGGTAATCCACCTTCTACCCAGACTGGGGTTTACCCTAAACATACAAAAGTCTCACTTGCAACCCTGGCTAATTCATCCTATCCTAGGTGCAGCTCTCTATTCAGTTACAGCCGAAACGTATCCCAGTGCAGAAAGAATAACAAAGTTCATGCAAACATTGCCTTTTTTCAACCACAAGTCAACTCCACAGTAAAAATACCAATTTTTTTTTAGGCATGATGGCTTCCTGTATAGCCATAGTACCACATGCTTGTCTACAAATGCAGCCCCTTTAACGCACTCTACAGTCTCAAGTGGATGGTCATCTACAAGATCTGGTGTTGTTAGGGACATCAACTCATCACTCTCTGCAGTGGTGGAACAGCAACAACTAGTAGCAGAGTTGGCCTGTCAAAGCCCCAATGGGGCAAATCATCATTACTACAGATGCATCCCTGCAGGGACAAGGGGGGGCGCATATATCCAGATCTCACCATTCGTGGTCTATGGACAGTAGCTCAGACACATTTTCGTATCAACCATCTAAAACTACTAGCAAATCAGCTAGCCCTCAAAGCCTTTCGCAATGACTTGCACCACAAGACCCTGCTAATACCAACAGAAAACGTGACTGCAATGCACTATATTCAAAAATTGGGGGTGGGGAGCGGACACACACTCCTTAAACCTATCTCTCCTCTCAGAGAGAATCTGGCACTGGTCAATCTACCTCAAAATCCACCTCCTAGCAGAATACATACCTGGGTTGGACAACAACTTCGCAAATATGCTCAGCTGAACACATCAATAGGTGCACTAGTGGGAGATCAATCAACCACTACTCCATTCTTACTTCACGAGGTGAGGGACACCAGAAATAGACTTGTTTGCCACCCACGTCCAAGCCAAATGCCAAATCTTCACATCCAGGTTTCACCACCCACTATCCAAGGGCAATGCCCTATGGATGAATTGGTCATGGGGTATTTGCTTTTTCTTTTCCTCATCTCCCACTCATTCCATACGTAGTTCAGAAGTTAACATAAACTTCTCTAACACTAATCCTAATATTCCCAACACAGTCACTGCAGCCATGGTTCACAGCACTATTGTAACTATCTCTAGTGCCACACGAGAAACTGCCTCTTTGGCCACACCTACTAATTCAAGATCAAGGGAAAGTCACACAATCCAACCCAAACAGCTCAATCTAGCGACGTGGCTTTTGAAATCTTAGAATTTGGGCATTTAAAGATACCACAGGAATGCATGGATATCCTGAAACAAGCTTTCAGGCCTACAACTATAGCATGCTATACAGCTAAATAGAAATTATTTAGAAATTTCTGTACAAATAAACAAATACAGCCTTTATCACCTACAGTACTAGATATTATAGGCTATCTTTTCCATCTGCAGCAAGCAGTACTTGCTTAAACATCCATTAGGCTACACTTAGAAGCAGGTCTTGCTTACACATCCATTAGGCTACACTTAGCAGCACTTGTGGACTCCATGCAAAACAGACAACATATGTCTGTATTCAAAATACCAGTCATTAAAGCATTCATGGAAGGGCTTAAAAGAATTATCCCACCTTCCGTTCTACCAACCCCATCTTGGAACCTAAATATTGTCCTTACCAGGCTTATGGCACCGCCATTTGAACTACTCCATTCATGGCAAGTTCAATTCTTACATTGGAAAGTTTCATTTCTAGTAGCAATCATATCTCATAGAAGAATAAATGAATTGCAAGCACTCACTCTGCAGGAACCGTTCTTTAAAATGTATGCAAACAAATTAGTTCTAAGAACTAACCCAAAATGTCTACCCGAAGTGGTATCAACTTTTCATATAAGACAAACCATAGAGTTACAAATGTTCTTTCCAAACCCAGACACAGTAGTAGAAAGGGCCCTGCATACATTCAATGTTAAAAGGGCTGTCATGTTCTATATTGGTTGAACGGCTATGGCGCCTCTCCAAAGATCACTAGATAAAGAAAAATTCAGGACGGCCCTTGCAACATACCATAAAAATCTAAAACTTACGCGGAAATCACACATTACACTACAACTTGAAAAAGCTGATAACTCCCTGCGCACCCTATTTCGGGTTATAAATTCATTTACCATCCCAGGGGCTTGCAACACAGAGGAAGCCTCTTCACAAACTTTGTTCGACAACATAGCAAACCATCTTAAACAAAAATTTAAAAAAATATCAAAAGATCACCTCAAATTCCTATCCTCAGTCAGGCCCAAGCTTACACCCTCCCCCAATCACACCAGATGCCCTAACCCATGAAACCTTCCCAGCTCTAACCACAACTGAAGTAGAAACACTACTAAGAGTCGTCAAATCAGGGTCTCCACTTGACCCAATACCTGCCAAAACCTCCTCTACTATCCTGGACACTAGCAGCTCCCACCTGCTCAGATCCTTGGAGGAAGGTAGCCTCCCCTGGAGTGGAAAGCGGCTCAGATTTTCCCCATTAGGAAAAATCCTAAAGCCACCCTCGAAGATGTCTCTATCGGCCCATCTCTTTGCTTCCCTTTTACAGCAAACTCCTAGAGAAGCACATAAATAAGCATTTGTCAGAGTTTGTTGAATCTTCAAATCGCCTTGATCACTCAGTCAGGATTTCGACCTAAGCACAGCACTGGTGGAAGTAACTGATAACATCCGAAAGCTAGCGGACAGGGGTAGGGTGGTACTTTTGGTGCTGCTTGACCTGTCTGCAGCATTCATTACCATATCCCACCAGATCCTGCTCAAGCGGATTGAGGATGTAGGCATTCAAGGAAAGTCCTTTAAGCGGTTCATTCCGATCTCTTACGTCGACGACACGCAACTGCTCCTCTCCTTTGATAAAACCGACATCAACATCCAATCCTCTTTTTTGAAGGGTATGAAAGGCATCGCGCATTGGATGTGAGAGAACCTCCTTCAGCTCAATATTGAAAAATCAGAAATCATGCTGTTCGGTGAAGCAACTGTGAGATGGTCCCCCAGCTGGTGGCCTGAGGAACTGGGATCAGCCCCCCCTCCGAAACAGGTAGTGAACAATTTGGGAGTGAAACTAGACCAAAAAACCCGCATTACAGGAGCATGTGAACAGCACAGCCAGGGCATGCTACCATACACTTGGCCTCCTCCGTGGGGTCTTCCCTCTCCTGGCAATATCTGTACGTAAGATTGTAGTTCAGGCCCTAATCCTTAGCCGCCTGGACTATAGCAATGCCCTGCTGATCTCTGCTAAGGAATCCTCCCTTAGCAAACTGCAAGTGGTCCAAAACACTGCGGCGCGACTAGTGTCCAATGCCCCCCAGAATGGCATCTACCCCACTACTTCATAAACTACCCTGTCTTCCAGTGAAAAAGAGGATACAATTTAAAGTCTGCTGTATGGTATTCAAATCCCTATGCAACATGGGATCCAGCTATCTGACTAAAAAGCTGGTCAGATATATACCTTCCAGACCCTGCGGTCGGGTCACCAGGGACTCCTCCATACTCCGTGCTTCACACTAGCCCGCTTGGGCGGTAAAGCATTCTCCCACCTTGCCCTGCGATACTGGAAGCAACTCCCGATATACCTACGCCAATGTACCAACTTCCTGGCTTTCAGAAAGTTGCTGAAAACAGCACTGTTCTAAACTATCTCCCAGGGTCGGTCACTTGCAGTCACAGCGGGGAGATACCCCTGTGGCGGTGATTCGGGTGCTATAGAAATCACTAAAATAAATAAAATCATTTGGGAGAGCACACCAGCTCTGTTTTGCTTTAAGCAAACCACATCAATGGGAACCAAAATCCAAAGCATGGATTACTAGATGGATAGTCCTGTACATTCAGACATGCTATCAAAAATCCTGAAGGGTGCTTACAGTACCACCATAGGCTCATTCTACACCACACGTAAACAAGGAGACACTATGGCTTTTCTATGAAATATTCCTATAGAGGAAAATTGTAGAGCAGCTGCTTGAAAAAACCTAAATACATTTACTAAACACTATTGTGTTGATGTACTCTCCAATCAGCAAGCAAGAGAGGGTCAAGCTGTACTTAAAACATTATTTTAAACCAGTAATTCAACCAGTCGCGAGCCACAGCAATGGGAACACATCTTTACATTCGATGCTAAGCATATGTATCTACGGCAAACACATGCTACAAAAGCAGTATGTTACTTACCCTGAAAGCATCTATTTGTAGCGTGAAATGCCGTAGATTCATGGGCACCAACCCGTCTCTCCAGAAGCTTTTGGTTTTATTACTTCAAAGCATTTAAAACATACTTTACACACTCAAATGTGTATGCATGTTCTCTTTATTCTGTCACTTTATTGCTTATTTCTTTCCAGCGCTTACCCGATGAGCTAAAAACAATCTAACAAAGGAGCCGAGGACCATGCGTATTACACACCGGAGGAGGTGTCAGTGTACCTCGTGACTTAAAGACTTCTTTGTAGAAAAAACAGCTTGTAATTTTCCGAGCCCAACTCTAGATGGCAGGAAAATACTAAGCATATGAATCTATGGCACAAGACACTACAAATGCTTACAGGGTAACTAACATACTCCTATCTCCAGACCAAAGAGAGTCTACAGATGAAGGAATTAATCCAGAAACACGTGTCTAGAGTTACATGACACAAGCTGCACCAACAAGGGTGAAAAATCAACGACTACTACTGAGGTAAGTGTCATCATGCACTGCATTTACCACTATACATTGGGGCAAATTGAGTGCTGGGATGTGTGGCAGTGTGCTCCCACACTCCTTTTGTTTGACAAGGCTCCCTTGAGCTACTAAGCTGATGATCTTGTTTTGATGCACCAGTGCCCAGTGAGTGGTACAGAGACCTGAGAAGACTTAGGGCAGCGTTTTCAGCATTCCCAAAATGACTTGTTGCTCTCCAGAGGTACATAGCACAAGCTGCACCAACGAGGGTAGAAAATTAAAGACTACTACTGAAGTAAGTGTAAATGATGACCCGGAACAAGAGGCAAATGAGGAATGTTTAGATCAGAGTGTCCACCAAATTGATGCCACACAAAGTTCGAGCGATACTTTAAAGAATATCATATGTTAAGCTAACAAAAAGACAAAGAAAACGGGCCAGAAAGGGTAGGGTGCAGCGTAATGAGAAACCACCTGTAAATGAAGAAATTTTCATTAATCAAACAATGACAAAGAAAGAGAATCACTCGTTGGATTAAAACCCCTCGAATTTCTCAATTATGGTTATAGAGCAACCAAATCAATCAGGAGTGGTTAACGAATGTAATGCGCAGCACGAATCCTTGAACTCTCCAATTTTTACAAAGCAAGAGAACAAACAAGAGAGAACGAGCCAAGACTAACAAGAAAATAAAACTGACCAGCAACCATGTAAAGAACCGACCCTTGTAAAAGAGGATTCAAAGCCACCAAGCCAAACAGAAATCGAAGAATGGGTAGGAAGAAGACAGTGGGTGCACGAAAATCCAACACCTAAGGATAGAGGAGCGAAGAGCGACAATAAGGCCCAAACCTCTCCCAGGCATGAGGAAAGACAAACTACTGAAAGTTATGAAGGAGGTAAAACCCCCTCGCATCAAAAAGAAAAAACACACAATGTAGAGCTTAGCGCAAGGATCCCAATAAAAATAAGGATAAATGAAAAAGGGAGAACATTTAAGTTGCCACATAAAGAACATCACTTGGAGCCTATACAATTATCAAAGCACACAAAGAGTGACAAACTTGAAGAATTCAAAATAGAAAGAAACAATTTGGACACAGTAAGGAGCAATTTCTCCCTTGAACAACGGAGCAGAGCGATTGATGCGAATGAAGGAATAGCAAAAAATAATCGAGGGCAAAAAGGAAAAGAAGACAATCTAGTTGCTCCAATACAAGGAGAACCCCCCGAAAAACTGACATTTGTACCAGAATATTGTACAAATGGCGGACAGGATATCTTGAACCAAGGGAATCTGATGCGGCTCTTTAAAGAAATTCCATAATTAGAAGGAATATCATCAGAAGACCTTCTATCCGTAGAGTTTAAAACCAATGTAAACTCCCCCGACGTCGAGGAGTCTCTGACCACCTGGTCCTCAAAAGCCTTAGTAGATAGGATATTATGCCATGAGCCTAACCTTCGACGCATGGGGCATTGTGCTGAGATGCCACAAACGTCAAAAATATTCATTTCCCCTTCTAAAAAACACCAAAAACCAAAAAAAAGAAAATGAAGTTGGGAATAACCAGAAGTCATGTTTAAAGAGCGCGTGCCTTGTAACCCCCAAAAAGCATCTGGAGTGAAGAGATTGGCAGGCTTAGAAGAGCAAGATACCAAGTTGGATAAAAGCGCCTATTGGTCCTGGGTTCCAAAGGCTTTAAGCAATAAGTGTTCCTAACGTGCAAGTAGGGTTAAACGAGGAAACAAAATCCCAGTATCAAATAACCAGTTGCAATTGGCAGAAAAACGGAACTATTCAAAGAATTGGGGATGAGCCCAGCCTGGAGAACTCTTATAAAAATCTGTATTTGCTCATGGAATGTTCATGGTTTTAATAATATGGGGCGAGACCACGAAACGGCAAACTTTCTTGAACAACATGAATTAATATTACTCCAAGAAACTTGAAACCTGAGCCCAGTATCTATCCCCGGTTATAGAGAGCTTCATACTTTAGCAGAAAGATTCTCAACTTTTGGGCACCCGAGAGGAGGTCCAACAACGTACATAGCACAAAAGTATGAATGGCAAGTGGAAGAAATAGACATTGGAGTAAATTGGCTGCAAGCCACAAAACTCACAGGGAAACCCGACTCAAATTTACCTAATACCAATTTATTAGTACTCAACGTATACGTTCACCCGGATAAAAAACTGAAGAAGGAAAAAATCATAACACTAATGACCCTGATTCAAGCGCTACAAAACTCTACTCCTTGATCATCTCCGGTGATTTTAATAGTAATTTAGTAAAGGATAATGAAATAATCCAATAACTGGCAATTCTGGGCCTGACAATTTTGAATGGGAACGCAAACGGGGCTAGACCTGCGGATGTAACATTTTCAAGTGGCAAAAGGCAATCAACAATAGACTTAATGATAATTAGCAGCAATCTGGTTCCAAAAGTAGTCGCATTTGAGGTCGATCAACGCATAGAAAGTGACCATTTTCCATTAATCACATTTGCGTCGATAAAACCCAAAAAATGAACACCTTGATTCGACATACCTAAAAGTTTAACTTACGGAAATTGAAATGGGTTGGAAAGAATATAAAACCAATATTGGATACATTTAAAGAACACTTGCTCTCAATAAAATCCCAATACAAAGAAGATCTCATAAAGACTTGGGAACATCTATGCCACGTTTTAACTCGCAATTTCCCTGTCACTAACTCTAGCAAAGGAAGAATGGATACCGGGAAGAAGCCATGGTTTAATCTTAGCCTACGAGAGGAAAAAAGAAAGATTTTACGTGAAGTTCGAAGGCAAGCCATGGCAGCGAAAAAGGGAATGAAATTAGATACGGTGTAACTAAGGGTCCTACAAAAAATTTATAAGATGATGCTGAGAAAAGCGAAAAAACTATACCAAGAAGGTATTTGGTCAAAACTATTACTGGCCAGCAAAAACCCAAATAGTCGGACATTTTGGGGTATTATTAATAACTTGACAAAGGGCAACCAACTAAGACAAGAGGCAGGAATTGGAGAAGACAACTGGGTTCAGCATGTGCAAAATATGTTTAATTGCAAGGAGCATGACCAAAAAAGGCACATCAAAAAAGAGTGCGAAATATGCGCCAATAACTTGGAGTTTGCAAAAACATTATGAAAAAAAGAAGAAAATCTGCATGAAGATATTAGTATGCTATTGCAGGGTAAAGAGATCTTGTCTGAAGGGGAACACTTGTAACGATCCAGTTACCTTGACAGAACCTAATTATTCAAAAGAAATATCAAAACATACTGTACCAGTTTCAGACATCCTGATAAACATTAAACAGCTGAAGGGAATAATAAAACGCCTAAAAACAGAGGGTGCGGCAGGCCCAAACAGGCTTCCTAATGCTCTTTTCAAACATTCACCTGATTTTTGGGCAGAGTACCTAACACCGCTTTTTAATCAGATTTACAGCCAAAATAAAATGCCCAAGTCCTGGAAAGGGATTATCATCCATCCCATTTTCAAGCAGGGTGACTATAATAAACCGGTAAATTACAGGCTGATATCGCTTATCGACGTAGAGGCGAAATTATACGGATCATGCTTACTTATGCACCTTCAAGATTGGATGGATGAAACAAACATAATTCCCATGTTCCAAACGGGTTTCAGGCCAGGGACAGGAACATTAACAAATCTGACAACTTTGGCACTTCTAATGGAAAAAGCAGAAAAAAAGAAGACCAGACTGTTTGCATGCTTTATAGATCTGAAAGCAGCTTTCGACGGTGAATCGAAACCAACTATGGGATAAAATTAAGATCATGGGGGCTGCCGAGGAAACTACTGGAGGCAATAATAGGGCTGTACAGTGAAACCTGGGCGAGAGTAAGACTGGGTGATGGTCGCAGCATCACTGCCGAAATCAGTACGCAACAGGGCTAAAAACAAGGCTGCGTCCTGGCCCTTAGTTTGTTTAACGATATCTGCCATATATAGGTTAAACACATGCATGTAGGGGAAGGTCATCCACCGAACCTGGCAAATAGTCCAATTCCTTTTTTTTTTCTTACAATATGCCGATGATATTGTGGTGCTGAGCCAAACACCCATATGTCTTCAAAGAATGATCAATAACCTTGTTACTTATCTAGAGCATGAAAGCTTGGAACTGAACAAGGAGAAGACTAAGGTGGTACGTTTAGTAGACCCCAAAAAATCCAATTTTAAATGGTATGCAAAAGGATCACCAATAAAAGAGGAAGCATCCTATAAATATTTAGGTCTAAAGTTGGGCTAGGACCGATCCACAAAGAACATAAATTGGACCTAAAGGCGAAAACACATTCCTTGATCTATGCATACAGGTTACTATATAAAAAATTGGATTGCCCAAATTATACGCATCTTCTAAAGGTGATGGCATCGCAAACTCTACCCACTCTGTCATACGCTCTGGTTACCTGGTGTGGCAAGGAGGCCGGGTTGTTAAACAATCTCCAAACAAAGGTGTACAAAGCGTTTTTTAACCTCCCAAAATCAGCCTCGCCGGCACAGGTTTGAATGGAATTTGGGTTGCGGAACCAGAAGTTTCGGGGCATGAGTGGCTTTGTGAAACTGCCATAAAATACGCCTGTCAGCACAAGGTTCACTAGATAGCCTGTGTTGGAAAGAAATTGAAAATCAAACCACTTTAAGTGGTTGGGGGAGCTTATTCGATCAAATCTTTGATGGAGTTAGAAATCCAATCGTTATGGGATACCATGCTAGATAGAGCCGGCTTTGATAAAATAACAAATAATGCTGCCAAATGGAAGTCCTTTTTGGAAGACAAATCCGCAATCGCCAAACGCCGACATGGGTGGACGGTGATTAATTCATACTCCTTTACAAAACCCCAGGCATACTTAGAAAGTCACTTTAGCATGATGCTAAAGAAGAGATATATAAAATATTGGCTGGGCCTACACCTTTCAAAAGACTTACAACCATCTTGGAAAGGTTTTTATACGGATCTTCATTGTCGCCTATGCGGTTACCATAAAGAATCACTAACCCACCTGTTATGCGTGTGCCCGGCACTCATGGATTTAAGGAGACCGCTTTTAAAGGACATTTTTAATAAATTGAACATTCGTACATGTAGGCAAGCCGTAATTCGATGGCTGGAGGGATCGTCACCCATGCTGGCTTGTAGGGGGGTCAAATATATGAGAAAAGTACAATCTCTCCTACGACAAGCTGAACTTGGGGAAAGAAGTAAAGTCGGAAACGGTAACCTCAATGCTTGACAGATTGTTAACCAGGCTGGAAAACATGTTAATAACAGGGCTAAAATGAAAGACTTAATTGAGATGGCCAGCTTAAAAGTTTTTAAGGACCATTCCGCTCATCTACTTAACGTTGTATAAACCAAACTTCGCCAATGAATTCCATGATTATAAGCACACGGTAATGGACAAGGCAGCTAGATGATGATTTTATGTAATGTGTATTATAAATTGTTTGAATTTTTTTAAGGATCATTTTCTATTGTGAATTGTAATGATTTTAAATAATCAAAAACAATAAAATGTTTGACTTGACTTGAAGTGTTATCATGCACTCCATTTACCATAATGCATTGGGGCAGATTGAGGGATGGGATGTGAGGCAGTGTGCTCCCACTCTCCTTTTACTAGATGGCGAGAGACGGAAGGATGCATGTGCTTCTAGAATACTACAAGCTACAAACTATAAGTTACAAGGTTAGTAAAATTCTTTGTTTGTAGATCACATGCTGTGCACAGCCTATTAAGCTGTGCTCTCCTCCAAGACAGTGGCTAGCAGCCAGAGGAAGGAAAAGTTTGAAATAAAGTAAAGACCCTGTTGACTGGCATGAATGCCCAGACGATAATGTCTGGTGAACATTTGTGGTGTATACCATATAGCAGCATTAGATATATATCTGCTAGTGGTATGTTGCCTAGCAAAGCCATAGTAGCTCTGTTTTTCCTTGTAGAATGAGCTGTAGATACAGAATACAGTTAGTTTTGCATTAGCAAGGCATACTTGGATGCATTTAACTAACCATCTTCAAAGACCTAGATCGGAGATAGATTTTTCATAGTGAAGCTTAGTGAATGCAACACAGTTAATTTGGCTTGCGAACAGCTTTTGTCTTATCAATGTAGTACATTAATAACTCCTATGTGTGAGATGCTCTTTCTGCCACAATCTCAGGCTGTGAAACAATAATTTGTAAATAGTTTGATTAACAAGCAATGAGGAGACCATTTTTGTTGGGGAGCAAGGATTGTCCTCAAGAAAACCCCATCGTGAACCTGGATGAAAGGCTTCTTCGTTGTTATAATCCACATTTGTAAAGCACGAACAATCACCCGTAAGGGTCTCTAGGCGCTAGGAGCCGTATGGAAGATTAAGCAAGCTATTGCCCAGAGTCACGTGGTGCTGGGCTATTCTGCTGCCGGAGCCGGGGATCGAACCGTGAGCCCCCGGATTCTGGAGTCAGTCACCCTGGCTGCTGCGCCACACCTCTTCCCTTGTTAACATTTGCAGTTCACTTACCCTGTGCAGGAAAGCAATTGCTACTAGCAATGCTGCTTCTCAAGAAAAAATTGCATTTCATAACGTCAGTGGTGTGAAAGGAGGATGCCGTAAGTCTAGTGAGGACAGCTTTAAGGTCAAGCACTGGGGCTGGTGGTGTCCTAGGCAGGAAAGCTCTTTTAAGATCTTCCATGAAATCCTTAACGACTGGTATTTAATATAGGGATGCATGGACCCTGTTCTGTGTATTGCTGCTAATGTCTCAAGGGCGTGTATTCTGGCCCTGCCTTCTGAATGAAGAACAAATAACAAAGCATGTCTGGTACCGAGGCTTTAAGAAGTAGTGTCTGCTGGTTTATGCAGTAGTGAACAAAACATTTCCGCTTTGGTGCATAGCAAGCTTGCTTAGTTGGCGTGCATGCCTCGCGCAGTATCAGCATACACTCTTCTGTAAGTTTAAGTATCCAAACTCCTAGGACCTTAGCTGCCAAATTGCTTTGTTCATCTCTGTGACATTTTAATGTCTCAGCTAACCCTGATGCCGGGTTAAGAGACCTGATCCGCTATTTGTCACATGGGAGGACTGGACATTTCCAGAAGCACTGAGGAGCAGGGCTTTCTTGCTCACCATGGTGCAACAAGAACAAGAGTAATAGACGTCAGCCTGAGCTGCCTCACTACATAAGGGACCGGAAGTAATGGAGTGGAAGACATGCACAAGTAAATACATCTGACTAGTTCATAGTGCATTGGCCCTGAACTGTGACTGCCTGGAGCTGAAGTTTGGACATTTTGCCTTTTTTACAGTGGCAAACAAATTTACCAATGGCATCCCCCATTGCTAAAAGTACTGTTAAAGTACATGGGGAATTCATCTCCCGCTCATGTTTTTGTTAAGGCATCCACAAAGTATTTTTCCTTCCCTAGCATTTACTACAATAGGAGCTGGGTTTGAAGGGGAGCAAATAATTTTGTTTTGTCCCCGTTATATCTGGGGGTCTCTAGTTGGCAATGGTATTCACCTTTGTCCAAATAGGGACCCTTACTTCTAAGTCAGGATAAGGGGATTACATTCCTTAATAACCCCTGCTCACCCCCTTGGTAGCTTGGCACGAGCAGACAGGCTTATCTCAGAGGCAGTGTGTTAAGCATTTGTGAATATACACATGAATACAGTGAGAACACTACAGATGGGCACAACACAGGTTTTATAAAAATAATTATTCTTTATATAACCTTAACACAAGACCACAAACATCAAAAATCCAGAATACTATACTAAAAGTTGACTCAAAGATGATTAAATTTGCTTAGTTTAAGTTGATGGTAAATGTGACAAAGTTCTCAACAAAATACCTGGATGCATAACGCAAAGTAAACAAAAGGCTTGCAAAAGGGAAGATGCGTCGGTTCCGTGATCCGGGGGAGCGGTTGCGTCCTGCCTCAATGCTTGCGCAGAGTAGGGGACTCGTCGTGAGCCTTTCCGGTGAAGGTGATGCGTAGATTCTCGGCCTGCGGGCCCGTTGCGGTGCACAAGATGGCGCCTTGATGCAATGCGATGATCCGGTTGCGATGCGAGAAGATGGCGCCCTCGACGCGATGCGATGACGTCCTGGCAGCCTTGCGACGACTCTGTACTTTGGAGCCGCGACAGGCCTTGTGACACGCTTCTCCGGTGATGCGATGGACTCTCACAATGGTGTCACGCTTCTCCAGTGATGCAACAGCAGGCAGCTTCGATGAACACACGCTTGCTTCCAGGTAGATGCAGCGAAGGCTCGCTTCTCCAAAGATGTGCCGATTTCAGCTGCGGCGGCGACACGCTTCTTCTCGATGCGTCACGCTTCCAGCTCCCAGCGACACGCAAATGTCTGTAGATAGAATTCCCAGCAAGGAAATTCACAGAGGGAGCTGGAGGTGAAGTCTTTTGTCCCTGAGACTTCAGCAAGAGGCAAGCACAGTTGAAGCCCTTGGAGAATATTCTGAAGATGATGAAAGTCCTTAAAAGTTCTTTCTCCTTTCCCTTGGCAATGAAGCAAACACTGCAGACCAACCCAGCAAACAGCACACTGGCAGAGGGGCAGTCCAAAATCCTGCAGCTTCTTTGGTTCTTCTCCTTGGCAGAAAGGTTTCTTGTTCCAGAAGTGATCTAATTTCTTGGGATCAGTGTCGCAATATTTATACCCCAAAATCCTTTGTTCTCTGAAGACAGAGAGGCCGCTGCCTAGTCTGAACCAGTTCCTGAGCACTTTGTTTACATGACTCTCTTCTTCCTTTCACTGTGCAGGGCAGAGACATCAGCCGCCTCACAGGAGGTGGAGCCAGCACAGGGGAGGGAAGATACAGCTCTGGAGCACTCTGTTGACATGATTCCTCCTCTCCTTTCACAGTGCAGGGCAGAGACATCAGACAAGTCACAGGGGGTGGAGCCAGCATTGTAGAGGGAAGGCCCAGCTCTATTCAGGTCCCAGATGCAACTCCTCCCTCCCATCTAGATGCAGATCTCTCTATTCACCATTGGGCTGCCCCAGCCTTTCTCCTGGAACCCCCCAGCCCTGTCACTCACAAACCCAGACTAGGAATACACAACCCAGCGGAGGCAGGCCTGGATAGTTAGGCAAGAAAATACCTACTTTCTAAAAGTGGTATTTTCAAACACAGGATATTAAAACCAACATTACTAAAAGATGTATTTTATTATTCTGAGTTCAGGCATACTAAATTTGAATTTCTACCATGTACCCTGAGTCAGTTAGGATTATAAGAATGTAATAATCTAACTGCTCATTCTGGCTTATGGAGAACAGGTAGCCTTCAATAGTGAAAAACGAAAATGGCTGTAATTCACTATTAGGACATGCTACACACATCAGGGCATGTTCTACCTTATACTTACAATGCACCCTGCTCTTGGGCCTACCATCGGGGTGTCTAATATGATGCAAAGGGAAGGTTTAGGGACTGGCAAGTGGGTGCACTTGGCCAAGTCGAAATGGCAGTGCTAGACTGCACATAGGCCTGGCAATGGCAGGCCTGAGACACACTTTACAAGCTGCTTCTGTGGGTGGCACAGCCAGTGCTGCAGGCCCTGGGCACACATGGTGCACTGTACTAGGGGCTGACAGGTAAATCAAATAAACCAATAATGGAATCCAATTAGTATATCAATTTAACATAAGGAGCACTTGCACTGTGGCACTGATTAGCAGTGGCACAGTGCCCAAAGCATAAAACCATTTACAACAAGGGGTGGTGAGGGACAGAGTCTCTGAAATAAACAGAATACTCTCACCCAGTCAAGAGATCAGGGCTAGATCCAACACCGTTTTTTAGCTCACTGCACCATCCCAGTTTCAGAACCTGGCTGTATGCAAATTAGTCTGTTCCTGTCCCAGTGCATGATGGGAACAGGGCAAACCAAACTACAAAAGCCAATTCTTACACTGGGAAGGAAACAAGCTACCGGGGACCGGTTTCTGGCATTTCAGCCTCTTCGGCCCGGCTTGCTTGAATCCTGATGGTGCAATGAGCAAGGGACTCACATCTGAGTATACCCTTCCACGCTTAGGGTGGACAAAAATATTTACAACACCACCCCCTTTTGTAAATCGATTTTGGCCACTATAGGTGTGGCAGGGTATACTCAGACATGAGTCCCTTTCTCACTGCTCCATCAGGATTCAAGCAAGCCGGGCCGAAGAGGCTGAAATGCCAGAAACCGGTCCCCGGTAGCTTGTCTCCTTTCTGGTAAAGAATTGGCTTGGTAGTTTAGTCTGCCCTGTTCCCATGATGCACTGGGCCAGGGACAGACTGATTTGCATATAGCCAGGTTCTGAGCTGGGATGGGGCAGTGAGATAAATAACGGTGATGGATCAAGCCCTGATCTTTGGACTGGGTAAGAGTGGTCTGCTCAATTCAGACACTCTGTTCATCACCACCCCCTTTTGTAAATCGATTTTGGCCACTATAGGTGTGGCAGGGTATACTCAGACATGAGTCCCTTTCTCACTGCTCCATCAGGATTCAAGCAAGCCGGGCCGAAGAGGCTGAAATGCCAGAAACCGGTCCCCGGTAGCTTGTCTCCTTTCTGGTAAAGAATTGGCTTGGTAGTTTAGTCTGCCCTGTTCCCATGATGCACTGGGCCAGGGACAGACTGATTTGCATATAGCCAGGTTCTGAGCTGGGATGGGGCAGTGAGATAAATAACGGTGATGGATCAAGCCCTGATCTTTGGACTGGGTAAGAGTGGTCTGCTCAATTCAGACACTCTGTTCATCACCACCCCCTTTTGTAAATCGATTTTGGCCACTATAGGTGTGGCAGGGTATACTCAGACATGAGTCCCTTTCTCACTGCTCCATCAGGATTCAAGCAAGCCGGGCCGAAGAGGCTGAAATGCCAGAAACCGGTCCCCGGTAGCTTGTCTCCTTTCTGGTAAAGAATTGGCTTGGTAGTTTAGTCTGCCCTGTTCCCATGATGCACTGGGCCAGGGACAGACTGATTTGCATATAGCCAGGTTCTGAGCTGGGATGGGGCAGTGAGATAAATAACGGTGATGGATCAAGCCCTGATCTTTGGACTGGGTAAGAGTGGTCTGCTCAATTCAGACACTCTGTTCATCACCACCCCCTTTTGTAAATCGATTTTGGCCACTATAGGTGTGGCAGGGTATACTCAGACATGAGTCCCTTTCTCACTGCTCCATCAGGATTCAAGCAAGCCAGGCCGAAGAGGCTGAAATGCCAGAAACCGGTCCCCGGTAGCTTGTCTCCTTTCTGGTAAAGAATTGGCTTGGTAGTTTAGTCTGCCCTGTTCCCATGATGCACTGGGCCAGGGACAGACTGATTTGCATATAGCCAGGTTCTGAGCTGGGATGGGGCAGTGAGATAAATAACGGTGATGGATCAAGCCCTGATCTTTGGACTGGGTAAGAGTGGTCTGCTCAATTCAGACACTCTGTTCATCACCACCCCCTTTTGTAAATCGATTTTGGCCACTATAGGTGTGGCAGGGTATACTCAGACATGAGTCCCTTTCTCACTGCTCCATCAGGATTCAAGCAAGCCGGGCCGAAGAGGCTGAAATGCCAGAAACCGGTCCCCGGTAGCTTGTCTCCTTTCTGGTAAAGAATTGGCTTGGTAGTTTAGTCTGCCCTGTTCCCATGATGCACTGGGCCAGGGACAGACTGATTTGCATATAGCCAGGTTCTGAGCTGGGATGGGGCAGTGAGATAAATAACGGTGATGGATCAAGCCCTGATCTTTGGACTGGGTAAGAGTGGTCTGCTCAATTCAGACACTCTGTTCATCACCACCCCCTTTTGTAAATCGATTTTGGCCACTATAGGTGTGGCAGGGTATACTCAGACATGAGTCCCTTTCTCACTGCTCCATCAGGATTCAAGCAAGCCGGGCCGAAGAGGCTGAAATGCCAGAAACCGGTCCCCGGTAGCTTGTCTCCTTTCTGGTAAAGAATTGGCTTGGTAGTTTAGTCTGCCCTGTTCCCATGATGCACTGGGCCAGGGACAGACTGATTTGCATATAGCCAGGTTCTGAGCTGGGATGGGGCAGTGAGATAAATAACGGTGATGGATCAAGCCCTGATCTTTGGACTGGGTAAGAGTGGTCTGCTCAATTCAGACACTCTGTTCATCACCACCCCCTTTTGTAAATCGATTTTGGCCACTATAGGTGTGGCAGGGTATACTCAGACATGAGTCCCTTTCTCACTGCTCCATCAGGATTCAAGCAAGCCGGGCCGAAGAGGCTGAAATGCCAGAAACCGGTCCCCGGTAGCTTGTCTCCTTTCTGGTAAAGAATTGGCTTGGTAGTTTAGTCTGCCCTGTTCCCATGATGCACTGGGCCAGGGACAGACTGATTTGCATATAGCCAGGTTCTGAGCTGGGATGGGGCAGTGAGATAAATAACGGTGATGGATCAAGCCCTGATCTTTGGACTGGGTAAGAGTGGTCTGCTCAATTCAGACACTCTGTTCATCACCACCCCCTTTTGTAAATCGATTTTGGCCACTATAGGTGTGGCAGGGTATACTCAGACATGAGTCCCTTTCTCACTGCTCCATCAGGATTCAAGCAAGCCGGGCCGAAGAGGCTGAAATGCCAGAAACCGGTCCCCGGTAGCTTGTCTCCTTTCTGGTAAAGAATTGGCTTGGTAGTTTAGTCTGCCCTGTTCCCATGATGCACTGGGCCAGGGACAGACTGATTTGCATATAGCCAGGTTCTGAGCTGGGATGGGGCAGTGAGATAAATAACGGTGATGGATCAAGCCCTGATCTTTGGACTGGGTAAGAGTGGTCTGCTCAATTCAGACACTCTGTTCATCACCACCCCCTTTTGTAAATCAAAGCATAAAACCAGCAAAAACATATCGAAACAGGAGACTCACGCCAATGATGTCAGGTCTAACACGTGTCCCCTCCAGCTGAAATGTGGGGAGAACTACCCTTCCCCTTGGGAGTTCTCTTCACTAAGGCGGACAAATCTGGACAGACCATCAGCGTTGGCGTGTTCTGTACCAGGGCGGTGTTCCACCGTAAAGTCCATACCCTATAGGGAAATGGACCACTTCAACAACTTTGGGTTCTCACCCCTCATCAGCATCAGCCATCTGAGGGGCCTGTGGTCGGTCTGAACCCGGAAGTGAGTCCCAAACAAGTATGGTCTCAACTTCTTCAGTGTCCACACCACAGCAAATGCATTACGCACAATTGCACTCCACCTCTGTTCCTGTGGAAGTAACCTCCTGATGAAGGCTATAGGTTGGCCTAGGCCCTCTTCATTAATCTGTGATAGAACAGCCACGCACCATGCTCTGAAGCGTCTGTCTGTACAATGAATTCTTTTGGGAAGTTGGGCGCCTGAAGCATGGGTGCTGTGCACATGGCAGCCTCAGGGCTTCAAAAGCCTTTTGGCAGGTGTCAGTCCAGTTCACTTTCTTGGGCTGCTTCCTGGAAGTCAGCTCAGTCAAGGGTGCAGCAATATTGCCATACCCCTTGACAAACCTCCTGTAGTACCCCATGAGTCCTAAAAAGGCTCTCACCTGTGTCTGAGTCTTTGGGGGTTCCCATGCCAGGATGGTATCAATCTTGGATTGTAGGGGCACCACCTGGCTTCTTCCTACCTGGTTACCCAAGTACACTACGGAACCCTGCCCGATCTGGCACTTACTCGCCTTGATTTGTGAGGCCTGCCTTGCTCAGTGCCCAGTGGAGAAGTGTGGCTCACCGGTTAGAGGAGGCAATCCTTGATGCAGAGGTCAGACCAGGGTTCAATCCCCGACGCGGCAGGGCCTTGAGCTCAAAATGTCCACGGACTCGATAATTCTCTCCTCGGTGCCTACTCGAATCATCGGTTCACACTCTGCAACTCTGGGCAATAGCTTGCTTAATCTCCACTACGGCCCCACCGCGATGGGATGCCTGGTCTTCACCTTGGGGATGCCCAGTAGGGGTAATCTCGCAGGGAAAGGCCAGGACGGGTTCCCAAAGCAAGCGCCTTGAGACCTTACGGTGAAAGGCGCTATATAAGAACGTATGATTTACGATTTTATTTGCCATCAACTCTTCCCAGAGGTGCTGTAGATGTTCTTCCCAACTGGCGCCGAACACTGCAGTAACATCCAGATAGGTGGCACTGAAATCCTCCAGCCCAGCCAACACCTGGTTGACCAACCTCTGAAGGTGGCAGGTGCATTCTTCATCCCAAAGGGCATAACCCGGAACTGGTAGTGCCCATCTGGTGTGAAGAATGCTGATCTCTCCATAGCCCCACTAGTCAAGGCGATCTGCCAGTACCCAGACGTCAAATCAAATGTGCTGAGGTACCGGGCAGCCCCTAACCGATCAATGAGCTCATGTGGTCTGGGGTCGGGGTGTGCATCAGTCCTGGTGACTGAATTGAGCCCTCTCTAGTCCACACAGAACCAGAGTTCAGGTGTGGCAACCGACGAGGCAGCCTTTGGGACCAAGACCACTGGGCTGGCCCAAGGACTGTTTGAGGACTCAATGACCCATAAAGCAAACATCTTGGAGCTTTCCTCCTTCATTTAAGCCCTAACCTTGTCAGTCAATCTGTAAGCCTTGTGGTTCACAGGAGGACTGTCTCCAGTGTCCACATCATGGATGCACCACTCTGTGACACCAGGAACCAAGGAAAATAGATCAGAGAATTGCCACAACAGCTGGCGATAATCTTGCTGCTGATCAGGGGTCAGTGTGGCATAGAGGCTGACACCATCCACTGACCCATCTTGCTCTGTTGCAGACAGGAGGTCAGGGAGAGGCTCGGTCTCCTTCTCCTTTTCATCATCTGTCACTAGGAGCATGCCCACTTTGGACCTTTCTAAGGGGGACTTCGGGCAGTTAACATGAAGGACTTTAAAGGGTTCCTTGGAGACCGCAAGTTCACCAGATAGGTGACATCACTCTTGTGCTCCACCACCTCATATGGACCGGTCCACCTGTCCTGGAGCGCACAAGGCTCCACAGGGGCCTTGACCCAAACTTTCTGTCCAGGCTGAAGCTCAATCAGAGTGGCATTCTGATCGTACCACCACTTCATTTCCTCCTGGCTAGCTTCCAGATTCGCCTGAGCTAGATCTCTGAAACGCCGAGTCTGGTTCCTGAAGGCCAGCATGTAGCTATATACATCCTTGGGAGGATTCCTGGGAGATTGGTCCCAGCCTTCCTTGACCAAACTCAAAGGTCCTCTTACCGGGTGACCATACAAAAGCTCAAAGGGGCTGAACCCTAGAGACTTTTATGGCAAACCACACGGTAGGCAAACAGAAGGCAGTGCAAGAGGACGTCCCACTTACGTCTCATTGGTTTCTCAAGACCCATGATCATGCCTTTAAGGGTCCGGTTGAATCTATCAACCAGCCCGTTACCTTGGGGGTGGTATGGAGAGGTGAACTTGTAGGTAACACCACACTCCTTCCACAGAGACTTCATGTCATTAGAAATGAAGTTTGCACCACGGTCAGACACCACCTCTCTGAGGAACCCCACACGAGAGAGAAGATCCCCATCAGTGCACGTCCCACCACGGGGGCGTCACTGTCCTGAGCGGAATGGCTTCCGGGTAGCATGGTCCATCAAGACCAGGATAAACCTGTTGCCCATGGCTGTCTTGGGGTCCAGGGCCACCACAATGCCAGTGCCCACTCTTTCAAAGGGGGTACTGTCTACAGGGAAAGGTTGGAGAGGAGCCTTGTGACTCCTTCCACTTTTCCCACTTGCCTGGCAAGTTTGACAGGTCCTACAATGAGTATCTGAACTCTTCCACATCTGGGGCCAATAAAAGTGGGAGACAAGCCTTTAGAAGGTCTTGTTCTGCGCCAGATGACCCGCTAAAGTGACATCATGAGCCAAACCCAGTAGGAAGGCTCTGAAGCACTGTGGTACCACCAGCACACGGGCTGACCCAGGCTCAGCAACCTTAGGCTCGCTTTACAGGAGACCATTCTCCCAGTAGATCCAATGTGACCCAGACTGATCACCTGCTGCCTGGTTTGTGGCCCGTTGCCTCAAACCCACATGAGAATGGCCCTTCTGCTGCTCTTTTCAAAATTCCTCCCTGGAGGGACCCCCTTCTTGCTGCCAATGGGTCAGCTCAGGTAGGTTCCCTAGTTCAGAAACTTGCTCACCAGTGGGTTCTAGGGCATCCCCCTCAAGGTCTACCTCCTCCTGGACCGTGTGAACAATGGGTGCTGGTTTCCCGCGCCCCTACCTCTTCTCTTTAAGGCAGGTCCATGGGCCATACTTTCAGGCTCTAGGGTCTCTTTAACACCCTTAGCTGCCATAGACCGAGTGGTCACACGTGCCCACTCAGGCAGACCCAACATCTCTAAATGCGCCTTCCTCTCCACCTTAGCGCAAGGGGAGCTTTCTAAACAGACAATTAACAGGCATAGATGGCCTCACAGCTACTAGAAGAGTACCAAACACCCCCCCACTCGAAGGGAACTTGAGCCACTTTGCAATGGCTCTCTGTGTTGTCAGCTGCAACAACTGGGAAGAATGCATGGGGGACCATCTGCTCTTCAGACACCAAGTGACACTTGACAGCTGTCACACTTGCTCCTGTGTCTCTCAGAGCCTCCACTCTATGGCCACTGCCTATATTTTTTAGTGTTATCAGGCAGCTGAGTTCCAGGGACCATCTCAAAGTCTCCTAATGAGACAAGGGACATTTCTGTGGGACCCCACCCACCTTGGGCACCCATCTCCTCCCCACCCAGGACTACACTGGCCATCTGACGTGGTGGAACATACTGACCCTTTTGGGGACACTGGGGATCATACCAACGGTGTCCCACCTGCTTACACTGAAAGCAGGTAACAGGCCCCTATGAACAGGTTTACCTGTTGGGGGTCCCAACTTCTTCTCAGGGGGAGGCTGGAAACCCTTAACCTGGTTCCCTTGGGGATTACTTTGGGGACCTTTTTGGAACTCCCTCTGTTTACTCTTGCCCCCCCCCACTCTTCTGCTGGGGACCCTGCCCACCTTTGGCAGAGTCCCCCACAAGACCCTTGTGAACCCTGGTACTGACCCAGCGGTCCGCCTCCTCAGCAAGCTTTCTGGAGTTAGTCAACTTGCTATTAATAAGGTGCTGGCGTAGCTCTGGATAACAACTAGCAGAAAAGTGCTCCCTAGCAATCAAATCATAGAGCGCTTGAAAATTATCAACATTGCTACCCCTCACCCAACCATCCATAGCTCTGCAAAAGAAAGACACATTCTACCCAAGTGGTTCCCTCCAGTTTCTTACAATTCCTGAACCTCTGTCTATAGAGCTCTGGAGTTAACCCATACCTTGTCATCAGTGCTTGTTTCATGTGGTGATAAGACATCCTATGCTCACTGGGTCAATCTAAGAAAGTATCCCTCCCCTCAGTCAGAAAGCGGCCCACAACCCCGCTCCCCAGTCCTTCCCAGGGACCCGGTTGGCCAACATTGCTATCTCATAGGCTGCAAACCACTGACTAATATCTTCACCTTTGTGGAAATCTTTTATGGCATCCTTGGGAATATGTACCCTGCCTTCTGAAGGCACAGATGGTGCGCTGCCACCAGAGGGATTGATTTGTAAGCCCTTGGCCTCTAACTCCCTCAACATCCTCTCATGCTCCATTCTCATTCTCTCTCTTTCCAAAGACAACCTGTTATTCTCTGTTTCCTCTGACTCTCCATCTTAAGCTTAGCCATCTCCAGCTTGTGTTACCTACATTATTATTATTAAGACAGTCTTGTATAGCGCGTGGTTACCCTGGAGCTTCCCAGCGCTTGGCAAACAGAATAATGCTTAAGTGAGTAGGAGGAACAGCGGTTAACAAAAGAGAAAAGTTTTCAGATGTTTACGAAAACGCAAAAGGCATGGCTCAGAGCGCAAACTTAAAGGAAGTGAGTTCCAAAGGGTTGCGACCTTTACGGAGAATTTCCTCCCTGCTGAACGGGCCTTTTTAACCCTAGGGATCTTGAGTAGATGTTTTTGGTCTGAGTGGAGTGTTCTACTTGCCTTGTAGGGGGGTAACCAGCTTTTGTAGGGCGGGGGGGCCTTTACCTAGCAAGATTTTATGTGCAAGGCAGAGAGATTTAAATTTCACATTTTCACAATTTCACAATTTTACATCTCTCCATCTTCCAACTCTCTGGGGGACATGTCTTTGGAAGAGATGCTGCTGCCAGGCGGGTACGGCACCCCTCCCCTGGCTGGTAATACTGGCCTATCAATTTGCACATATGCATCCCCAACTGGCTCCACCACACAATCAGGGACATTTCTGGCTTCTACCAAGGCCCTCAGCGCCTTTGGTAGTCTTCCTTTTTAGAAATGCAACTTTCAATTTCCTGCAGAGATACTTGAGCTGTTTCGCAGTTTAGGTTTCCAACCTTTTCCTCAAAATCAACCATGCAATAGTAGCAGGATAACGTGCCAAATGACCGCCTAAAAATTAAAGTGGCCCCGAAAAAAGATGCGATGCCCCAAATCGCAATACAAAAATCAGTGACAACCAGCAACAGGCCTGCAATCCCCACGCGTCATGCGGGAAAATGCACTATAAAAGCAACAAGAAAAAACACACCAAAACCAAAGCAAACTGCGTAGCACCATGGATGCACCCGGACAGAGTGCAGAGGACAACCCAAACTCCACAAGCCCCACCGAGGACCAGCCAGGAACCCTGTATACGGGGAAGGGCAAGGAGAAGGGGAAGACTGGGTTCAGTCCGCAGGAAGACCAGATCATTGTCACGGTGGTGATAGAACACTATCAACAACTGTTCATCACCTCCACTGCATCATTGGCAACACAAATGGAAACATGGCAGTCCATTGTCAACAATGTCAATGCAGTCGGAGTGTTGAGGACGCCAATGGAGGAGGTCAAGAGGCGCTGGCATGATGTGCAAAGCCAGACCAAACAAAAGCTCGCCACCAACAGGAAGGCAGCAAAGGCAACTGGAGGGAGTAGTCCTGCGCCACAGGAGCTGGATGAGCTGGAGGAAATGGTGGCCACAGTCATCAGTGTGCAGACGGTGCAAGGAGTTGGGGGTCTGGACACCGCTCGATATGACCTGACCCAACAGCAACAGGGTGAGTAACCACCAGGGCCCGGGTGGTCGGAGGGAGATGGGCACAATGGCACACATGCACAATCATGTGTAGCACACTGCACACGCACAATGATAGTGTAACATGTCCCTGATACCCTTGGCACACTGCAGCACACATAGAAACACCAAGTAGACCCCCGTTCACAATGTGCACAAATGGGCCCCCTCCATATCATCAATGCCACAACCTACACATGCACATGTACAGATTCTAGAAAAGCAGCGGATCTGTGAGCGACACTGACAATGCAAGTGACACTGCATGAACGATAGCATGGCTGCAGTCAAAATGCATGAGATGGTTCACAAGACGACATTGAGGTGGGCCAGTGTGGATCACATCCGTAAAGGAGCAGGTCCCACTCTGACACATCCACGTGCACCTACAACCCATGACGTCAATAACACATCTGCAGACAAACAATTCACAAGAGCACAAAATCTGTCCAAGAGCACAAATGACCCAAGTCGCAAACATCTCGGCACCCAAAAAGCGCACAAGTCAAAGGCACATCGCCTCAAAGGGATAAGGGGCCACTAAATCAGAACTGCAGGGGCGACTCTCCCACAATGCAGCACACACACACACGTAGCAATCGCAGCACATCAACATTGACTCCAATGTGGTACAAAGTACAACACTTACACCACAGGACAGAGGACACAACTGACTCCACGTGTGCGTAGAAACTGGCCAACCACATCTGGCATTGCATGACACTGTGAGATGATAATGTACGAGTACAACCACAGATCCGTCATGTAGTCGAAATGTCCACTGTTTCCCATTAAATAGCCAGCTTCACCAAAAGTCACAATGTACATTGTCATGCAGTCTGTATGTAAACATCTACAAAGCGTTAACATACATGGGACACTGTTAACCTGCATCTCCCCTTTACATTGCAGAGAGACAATCAACACCTCCTGCAGAGCAGACCACACATCTCTTCAGTGATGATGAAGAGGACACCCTGCACATTTGCCCCACCATCCTCCAACGGCTAGTGGACAGTCTCTGCACCCCACCCCTAGGAGCAGGGCAGCCCAGCTGCCTCGAGGTGACCCCACCCCCTGCACAGACCACACAGCAGGAAGCAAACACCACCACAGCTGTCTCCCAGGACCCCCACGACCAACACATGGAATTCCAACGCCGTGTGTTGGGTTGCCAGGAGGAGATGGCTGATCACTGTGAGCGGGGTTCGACCTCGTGGCAGCCAAACTCAATGCCATACGCGTGTGTGTGAGACCCATTGGAAACCACTTACAGTCCCTAACGGACACCCACTGTCCGCACCATGCTCTCAGACAACCCTTGGCTGACATTGTCAGATACAAGAACTGTCTAGTCAGGCAGGCTCCAGCGATGACCGCACAGAGTTGGCACAGATGCACAGTACAATGGAGAGCATGGAACCAATGCAGGCTGGAAGTATGGCTGCCATGGCTGAACACCTGCGAGATGTAGCTGGGATCTTCCATGCCTTGCAGTTCCTCATCTGGCCATTGCTGCCACTGAGCATGTCCCAGTTAACTACTGCGAGAACTTCAACACACACATCTCCGACCCCTGATGTGTCAGTGGCACACAGTGATGCAGCCATAACACCACCACACACTTGACACACCGGAAACAGAAGACGTATCAGAGGAGTAAGATGTGGATGGTAATGACTGTGTGAGGAAGGAGGTAGTAGCATCCATCCCCACCATATGGCCTGCCCCTGCCTGGGTCAGCCCTATGCATCATGCCCTGGGACAACACCTCCCACTGTCCCCTGAAACACTCCGCGACATTCACCTGGACCCCAACATGGACTGCCATATCAGCTCTGGTTACCAATGACGCAGCAATTCAGCTGCGGACTGAACTCTTCCACTTCAGATTAACTTTACATTCTCCCAAGGACTTAAGTTGGCCCATCACTGGGCAACCATGTAATGTGGGCTTGGCATGGCCATGTACTGCTCCAGCTCTGGCATTCCCCAGAATGTGAATAAAGCATTCAAAATCACACATATGTGTCATGTCTATGTTCACTCAAGTATAAAAGGATGGATGAATGTAGGGACATTGACTGTACTAACAGGCACACCCTGGTAAATGACATCAATGCACATGTTTGACCCAGATCCACATGGCCAATTAGATGACTGTGAAGGTGTGAGCTAGCTGTGGCCTCATTGCACATGAACAACAATCTCGCAACCCCCCATCGTAGCACACGTCCATGTATTCAATAGGGCTGTGTGTAGAAATGACAAAATCGGTAGCAGGCCAGAAGTGGTGTGCCCATCACATGTGACAACAGAACGTCTCTTCACATACCTACTCACACACATCTGTGTGGAGACAGTCTGTTTTTATGGATAACATTGCTCTACATGGCCATAAGTTGGACACCATACTCACATTGCTAAAGACCCGTAAGAGCACAGGTCTGACAGCCACTATCCGAAACACAATGTCTGGCTCACAGAGGTGGAGCTGTCATAAGGGACCCATCCCCATTGTACAGGAGTTGGTCAGTTCCTCCCTGTGTACGGACAATACAAATTAAGGCACAAGATTTGTCATTCTAATCAACACTCATCACAGTTGAACACAAGTGAAGTTGCGTAGACTTTATTAGGATGTGCGTGTCAGTACAGGCAAGGCAAGGGGCATAACATGCAGAGAAAAGCTTAAGACACTTATAGGCAACATAGGAAAATGTCGAGATGCAATAAATGAGGAGGCAAAAACAAACAAATCATTACGTACGGCAACGCGCTCAGCCCACCTTGCCTTGCTGGACGAGTCATGTGATGTTTGGCGTCTGCTCATTGACCCGTGTCAGGGGACACGACTCACAGCTAATGGGATCTGCATAGTGCTGTACCAACGGACTGCGCCAACTGTTTGCTCTGCTGAGAGTGAGCAGGTGAAAGGGTCCTACTAGGTCACATGTCATACTATATGGCCATGTGTGTACTCCTTCCCCCGCAGTATGTCCGAATTGAGAACATTGCCAAACTACGCTGTGCAGCTACGCCCATGGGACTGCATCACCTTGCACAGGTGTGTCTACACACGCGTAGTTCCATGCACATGCATTCTGAGTCCAGGCGAAGGCAGACATGTCTACTGTTGTGGTGGGATATGTGACCATTCCCCAAGATGCAACAAGGTGTGGGGACCTGTTCTGTGTGTGACAATCAGATGTGGCTGCAGGAACGAAGTTACTCGTCCATGAATGCAAGCACAGCTTCATTGGCAATCTGTTCCAAGAGTACATCATTGTCTAGTTCAAGGAGCATGAGGGAGAGCCAATCCATTAACTGGTCCGGGCAGCAGTGCTCTGTCCATGCCGTTTCACCAATCTGCAACACAGACCAATAGGGGAGCGCCTCAATGTGGTCACTGCATACGAGGAGTTGTGCAATCTCCCATACACAACTGCCAGCACATACGCCAAAGATCAAGGCATCCCATGCAGGAGTATCCTGGTGACACTCCTGTTCGTGGGCCTACAGGGGGCGCACAGACAAGTCATAATCCAATTCAGCTACTGTTGCGTTGGATAGGCAGACCTCCATGGGTCACTCCACTAGAGTGTGCATGATCGACAGTGGAACCAGGGCTACACGAAGGCAAGACAGAAACTTGGACGGAAACTGATTCGCAACACTGTCATTGGCAGTGATCCCAACAGATACAGCATTTGTGCACGGTACAGTTCCACGTGCAGGGGTTGTGCATGTGCCCGGGATTGCCTGCCATTGCGTTTGTTGGTCTCGTAGCACAGACACTCCTCAGACCGACGGCAGTTTGGTGGATGATATGTCACAGCTCTAGGCAATGAGTCGTATGTGTGTGCAAAGTTTGGACGTATGGGTTGTTTTTTTACCAATGTGTCAAGGACATCCCTTGCAGGTGTAGTTTGAGCAGAGACAAGTGTGTGTGGAGTGTGGACATGTTGATCTTTCATTAGCGCAGTTCGTGGTGTGGGAGTCGTCGGAGTCTGGTATGGTATGGTATCTCACACAGGGGGTGCCAGCCACATTCATGACAAAGGTCGGAGGTTCGGTTGTCCTTCCGCCTTTTGCATTGAGACAGAGGAGCTTTCATACCTAATTTTAGTCTGACTACTTCTTGCATTTCTTAAATGTGATGTATGTATGTATGTATGTATGTATAAACTATTTTGTAGCGCGCTCCGTTACTTGAGAGTATCCTGGCGCGAGGGGAAAGGCGGGAAACAGAACCACAGAGAAAACAACTTATATTAAAGTCTTGAATAAGTATGTTTTTAAATTTTTCTTAAATAACGCCACAGTTTGGGAGGAACGCAGATAAAGAGGTAGAGCGTTCCACGCCCTGGCCACAATCACAGAGATTGACTGGCCACCAAGTCTGGCACGGTTGAAACGGGGAAGGGACAGTTTCAGCTGCGTGGATGATCTAAGAGAGAGTGTTCGCACATAACAAATAAATCTCTTTCTCAGATAGACGGGGCCTTGGTCGTGAATGGCTCTGAACGCCAGCACCAGAGATTTAAACAGGATGCGCTGCGCAACCGGGAGCCAATGAATGGTGCTCATCTCAGCACGTACGCTCTTCCATCTGGGGATGTTAAAAATCAGACGGACGGCCGCGTACTGGATGATTTGCAGGCACTTCACCAGGTAGGCCGGAATACCGCTGAACAAAGCATTTGCGTAGTCCAGCCTTGCCAGTATAAGAGCTCGGGCAACCGTCTCCTTAGCCTGTGGCCTTTGCGCTGACATTGATGCCAAGTCTGAGATTTGGTGTGCACAAATTGCGAAACACACGCAGCAATTAGCATGTATGAATGACCCAAGGGTCCGATTTGCCTTGCGCTCCTTGTTCAGTCTCTCTCTTTCTTTCTCTCCCTGTCCTTTGATAAGTGCCTGACACCTTCTCATCTTGGATATTGTCTTGCAGGCTGTGACTTACAGATTCTCCCAGGATGCTCAGTCATGACTTTTCTAAATAGTTGTTTGTAGACAAATTTGATTGTGATATTTTGTTTGCACTTTCCATGGTGAATAAATGATTTTGATTTTCTGTACTCACATGATTGTTGATTGTTGTATAAGAGAATCAGGCGAATGCTTTAGTTCAGGATTTCGTGACGTTGATGTGCAATATTTTGGTCCGGGGGAGGTGGCCGGGGTAGGGTGTGGGGGTGGGGGTTGTTCCTGGGGGGAGTGGTGGTGGGTGTTGTGGCCTTCTTGGGTGTTTGCGCTGCATGATCAGTGGACCATGGCATCTGTTGTTCTTCAGGTGTGACTGTGGGCTGGGCTCCCTATTCTGGTGCAGGTTGTAGTCCGACTTTACACCAGGTCAGAGCAGGTGTTAATTTCATGCTGCTAACGCGCCGTATTGCCTGTTTTGTGATCTTATTGCAGATCTGGCTGGTCGTTCAGAATGTTGTGACATGGTGTTGTCGTTGCTTTTTCCACAGGAATGCCTACTCTGCATCTCATTAGCGATAGTTGCCAGGGTCATCTGTGGTGATGTTTGTTGCGGCTGCTATCGCAGCTAACCTGGTGATGTGGGCTGTTAGCACCAGCTTGTGAATGGGGAGATACATTTATCGTGCCTTTGGCTGCGATAAAGTGCTGATAACTCGGCGATAGATCCTTGAGAATATGCCCCTAAATCTTCCAATATGGCTCATGGTCTCGGCAGTCCTGCTGCTGGCAAGTAACGCTTGTATGACACAAACTATTTGCATTGACCCAGAAATGAGGATTGTACCAGTGGGTTTTGAAGAGACAGACCTTAGTGTCTCTTTCTATATGGCTAGGACTGTGGAAATGCATTTCCATAGGAGAACAAAGCAAACAGAAGGAGATGATGGACGGAGCACTGAAACTTTTCAGGTACTCCATCACAGATCAGGGTTGAATCCATCATTGTTCTTTAGCTCACTTCGCCACCCCAATTCAGACCGAGCCATATGCAAATCAGACTTGACCCTGTTCCTCATGGGAACAGTCCAGCCCGAACTGCCAAGTCAGGTCTTCCCTGGACCGGAAGCAAGCATCCTGGGACCGGATTCGGGGTCACACCCCTCATAAGCCAGGCTAACTTGAATCCAGTGGCAAAGTGAGCAAGTGACCCACGCCTGGGCATACCCTACCAACTTATGGCGAACAAAGCAAACCTAAGGAAATGATGGACAGAGCGCTGAAACTTTTCAGACACTGAACCCCCATCACAAATCTGGGTTGAATCCATCATCGTTCTTTAGCTCACTCCGCCACCCCAGTTCAGACCCAGCCATATGCAAATCAGACTTGACCCTGTTCCTCATGGGAACAGTCCATCCAGAACTGACAAGCCAGGTCTTCCCAGGACCGGAAACAAGTATCCTGAGAACGGTTTCAAGGTAACACTCCTCATCAGCCAAGCTAGCTTGAATCCAGTGGCAAAGTGAGCAAGGGACTGTGCTCTCCATGCCACTGGAGTCAAACTAGCCTGGCTGATAAAGGGTGATGCCCTGAAACCGAACCCAGGATTCTTGTTTCTAGCCCAGGGAGGACCTAGCCTGGGAGTTTGGGCTAGACTGTTCCAATGGGGAACAGTGTTAAAAGACTGATTTGCTTATGGCTGGGTCCGAACTGGAATGGCATGGGGAGAAACAAAACAATTAATTTAGGCCCAGATCTCTGTACTGGGGTGAATGTTTGACATTGTGCAGCATTCTGTCCATCAATTGTTATTTTTGCATTGGCCATGGGAGACAACATGGCATCTGGGAAGACTGGTCTCCAATCTGTCAAAACCCACACCTCATCCTGATTCTTTGCATATCCTGACCTAACCGATTTCTCTTTATTGGGCTCTGGGGCTCCCTCCTGAAGAGTCTCTAGTTCTTCCCAGCTGTCAGCAGTGTTTAATAAGACTCAAGTGCTCTGTACCTGGCCATCTAATCTGCGTAGCAATTTCTAGCAGTCAAAAAATCTCATCCTCTCCAAATGCTGCTCATTTCATAACAGTCTTCTCTATAGGCAGTTGTAATCCATTTAACAGATCTATAACATAGTTTCCATTTCTAATAGGGGAACCAGAAGAGGTTATGAAGCTCCTGGGACCATGCCTGTCTGAAATCATGTACCACACCAAAACCATACTGACAAACTGTTGGAGGTGCAGCACGCTGTAGTAAGAGCTATCAGTAGAGCCAATGGTGGCAACATTACATTGCAGAAATGAGAAGCTTCCACAACACCTTTTGAGGGGCACACAGTATAAGTTGTTTTCAGAATTCCATGTCCATCTCTCAAGCAAGAGCCGTCCATGAACAAGGTAAATGAGGCTCTTCCAATGGGACATTCGAATGCCAAGTCTTGGCTCGGTACACAATTCTGTAATATCTAGACTGCTAGGATCATCCCTATCATCATCATCTGCATTATTTGTTAGATGGGGCAAAAGTGCCACTACGGAAACATCCACAGCCAAAATCACCTGCCCATATTAGTTAAACTGCTGTTTGTAGTATGTTGTGTTTGAGTGCGGGTCAGCTAAAATCTTGACTGAGTGTGGAACTATTTCAATAAGTGAGTATCCCATAAGAATGCCTTCCCACTGTTGAATATTGACATCCCCTGCAGCCACTGCATTTAGGCAACCAGGCAGCTCCATGGTTACTGTATCAAGTGTGGCAGAAAAATAGAAGTGTGGCCATTTGGAATTACCATAGGTCGGTGTCAACAAAGACACCATGTACCCTTCACGTTCATGACAATAGAGTACAAAATCCTTCTAATCGGGCATTCTTCGAGCCTGGGTGCGGCAGAGTTTCTCTCACAGCTCTAAGAAGACACTCTTGCATTAGATGTCATAGGGTAGTATATCAGACACTTCAGTATGTGCGAGTCTCTGTCGAGGCTTTTTCTCAAGAGAAAAGTTCAAAATCCACTGATGAGGGCAGCTCACCACTCATAGAAAGATCTGACTGCTCTCCGAGTCGCTGGGTGGATTTATTCTCAGTATTATAGAGGAGATTTACTAGTGCCTTTCTCAATATGAGGTCACAGATACAGAAACTCCCTCTGACAGTACTTCTGTTTTATTAGGGGACAACTTGTGTCCCTTCTCTGCCAAATGATTCAGCAAGCCAATGGTGTCGTGTCGCCGCCAACACAAGATGCAGGCAAGCAAAAGTCATCGATATATTGTAACAGAAACGAGTTCCAAGGTCTCTAGAATTGCCTTCAGTATCTGGTTAAAGATTAAGGGATCCTCTGTATCCCCTTGTTGGACTCTGCATAATGCCAAAATTTTATATAAATATTGGAAAGCGAAAAGAAACTGCCTATCCTCATGTAGAGAAATAGAAAAACCACACTCTGTCGCAGGAGATTTGAAAAAGTATCACAGCAGGATCTGGGTACCACAGGACAACATGGAACTACAATTTGGTTTACCTTCCTTAAATAATGAACTAGCCTCCATTTTGTTTTTTTGTTTTTTTGGTTTCTGCAAACCCATAACAGGTGAATTGCAGGTACTCCCTAATATTTCCTTCAGGATGCATTGCTCTAGCATGGATTTAGTCACAGGTGTAATACCAGCCACTGCCTCAGAGGTTGTACTGGGGTGTTCGGGAATACTCTGTATTAGGTTTTATGGTAATTTTCATGGGTTCAACATCTTTGATCAGACCAATATATTTGTATGTAAAATCCCAGACTACCTCTTTCACTGCATCTAAGTCTGGAGGTAAATCTTGTGGTAGGACTAAGAACAACCCAAATGTCGACTCTTGGGTTTTCAATTTGTAGTGTACATCCTGTGTGTCTTCAGCTCAACACCATCCGCTGTGCAATAGATCACACAGTTCATTTTGAAGTGAAAATCTTTGCCCAACAAATTGACGTGCTTCAATTCACATACTGGATGGTCCTCTCCAAGAGGCCCTATTTTCACAGAGACTTTAGCTAAAACTGTGTCATGTTCTGTCCGTTGGAAATGCCTACAGCTTGAACTTGTGTTCTTGAGAGAGGTAGGTTTGGTACCTCTACCGGTAGAGCAAGTAGCTGTACTATTGTATTGATCAAGAATGATGTAGCTGGCTGTTTTACCTCTCCATCTGTCCCACTCTGGTCTATTTCTAGAGCTGTGCCAAACACACAGTCCTCCTACTCTCTCAGGCACCGTCATTGTGATTGATCAGAGTACAGTCAGATGGGACTGTCAAAAACCAGGGAACTGAATTTTGTCAGTACTCATGAAAGGGTTCTGATGAATCTTTAGGTTGCGATTTGAACCATACATTGGGTTGGTTATATTTTTGCTGTATTATGGGAGCTTGCGGCATGTTGGCATTATACTGTCTTTAAATTTGCATATTCATGTTTGGCATTTCAACATCATTTTGCATTCGATTTGGATTCAGCCTACATTCCCGTCTTCCCTTATATACAAGTATTACAATGTTTATGTCCAGCTCTGAATTCTGATCAACAGCCACCCTGTGCCTTCTGCCTTGCAGGATACAATTTCCATTCTGTATCATCTGACAACCACCTTGGCACCCTAATACCTGTTTAGACTGCGCCAACATGTATTTTTCATTAATCTTTGTCTGTTTTGCCTCCAAGTCATCACTGCAGTACTTTGCCTAACATAAAATCTCGTCCAAGGACTTTGACTGCTAACAGTCAACACATTCGGGGGTGTGGCCAACAACATGGCTAGGTAGAAGCGTTCTTCGCGAGCTCCGCTGGCCCCGACCAAATCCTGGCATTTATCCTGACCCTCGATACCTGAAAATCACACATACACTGACCGGAAGAGGCATGGAGTGCAGATAGCACGGACAGCCGGCGTTCTACACCATAAACGGAACGTTTCCTGCACCCACTGTGGCGTGACGCAGCTCAAAATGGCAACCTCCCGGAGCGGCCCGCAAAGACCAGCTGGGCTCGTTGTCCACCTGCACTGAGAGCTGAGGTTGGGCTGCACAGCAGGAGCAGGAGTGGAGTCGTCGGCTCCTTGGTGGTGGATGGTTCTCCCCCCCCACCCCGCTGATAGCGAGACTAGAAGTCGTGGGTACGGTCCTGATGCAAATGGTGGCCCTCAATAGTGAAGATGGAATGGGTGGCTGAGCGTCCTTCGCCAGTGGTGGTGGTAGTTTTGATCCCTGCCTGCGGACGCTGTAGCCGGCTGTGGCCTCGAATGAATGCCAGATCCTGATACAGTGGAGCACTGCGGGCGGAGTAGGCGGACTGATCCGGTCTCGCCTGCAGTGGTGTTGCTCCATACCATCAGACACCGCAGCTGGTTGTGGCCCTGTACGACCGCTGGCCCCTGGTGCAGCAGAGCTTTGAGGGCAGAGGGGGTGGACTGCGAGTCTGTCTCCGGCAGTGGTGTTTCGCCCCACCTTCCAACACCGCAGCTTACTGTGGCTCTGAGGGAACGCTGGCTCCTGGTGAAGCAGTCTGAGGAGGCGAGCGGGCCCCCCCACGCCTCCTCCTGCATGGAGGGGGAAGCAGTGAGGACAGCAAGCATCAGCCTGTCCGAGGCAAAAACGGCCTGGAAGACGTCTTTTGAAGCAATAATGGTGAGCTTGAGCGATCGTGCCCGGGAGATCGGAGTTTAAGTTCAATGCTGCAGCATTGACCCAAAATGCCCACAGGATCCGGCTAACGGAGACTGCTCCCCCCACAAGGATCTTACTAGCGCTTTTATGGGGTATTGTGGGGGATGCTGAGAGAGCAGATTAGGTCCAGTGGCCCAGGTGAATGCTTCTAGAGGTGGATCTCTGCGAGGAGGGGATTTCTGCACTGTGCCCCATATTGTAGAGTCTTCAAAAGGCATCAGGCGCATGGGACCTTGACCCTGCAGTGATTCTATAGGGACACCGGAAAGGGGACACAGTGCCACAAAGACTTGAACAGCACAGTTCCTGTCTGGTGCGTCCCTGGGAATGACCTACCGGTAGGCCTGAGCCCGGAACTGGCATCTCCTCCCCTTCGGGAGTCTCTCTAGCCACGAAGCGGACATCGCAGTAGGAGGCGGAGAGGTGGTTGGAAACGTGGGCCCCGGTGCCCCCATGGGTGCTCAGACACGCAGAAGGGGATGTGGTTATTACTGCATTGGTCTGTGTGACCCTGTGGACGCTACCTAAGCTGCACTATGAGCCCTGATATTCAACAGGGTGTGAGTTCCCAGTAGATCACCAACGGTGCTCAAGGGGCCACGACTGAGAAAGACAGTCCCTGGTTATAATTTAGCAAACAACTCTACAAGATGGCAAGAGACAAGGAGCCTAAATCGTTGCAGCAGGGAAAACTGGACCGGTTTGCCAAGGTGCTCCCTGCGCCGGCGGGGGTGGAGGGTGGTTATGCTCCCCCTCCGGATAACACGGCCATACCGCAGGCGATTCATGCATCTAGTGACAGCCTGGAGGGGAAGATGGCAGAGATACGCTCGGAGGTCACATTAATACGCCATGATGTACGAAAAGTTTCTGAGAGAGTCACTGAGGCAGAACACAGTATTCCGGAACTTGAAGATACTTCCCATTCCACGCGGAAAGAAGTGACAGGACTCTTAGCTTCAATTAAAGAGTCGATTGATGATGCTGAAAATAGCGCCAGTAGGAACAACCTTAGATTTATTGGTTTTCCAGAAGAAGCGGAACAAACCGATGCAGGAAATTTTCTCCTAACATTTCTAAAAGAAGTCCTTCCAGAGACGAAATTCTCGTCCTGTTTGTCGTAGAGCGAGCACATTGGATGCCAAACGTCCACCCCCCACCGGGGGTTCCCCCTCAGCTCTTGATAGATCCCTATCTTGAATGTTCAAGGAACGAGCTAATACTTCAAGAATTGAGGAAGAAAGAGGAGATTAAATATGAAAATTCGAGAGTGATGGTATTCACGGACTATTACCCTGATGTACCAAAACAGCAACAAGCTTTTGACCCTGTCAAGGCGGATCTTGGGGCACTTGGGATTAAATATATAATATTGTTTCCAGCTAAACTTAAAGTCATCTTTCAGGATCCTACACTGTTTTTCCAGACCCCGGACGACGAATGGTCCTGGGTTGAGGAACAGCCCTTGCTACGACGCAGATCGCCCCAAATACCCAGGCTGTATATCGAAAAGAGGATGGGTTCCAGCCAAGAAAGACCTAAAGAAAAGCGTCGGAGATGAGTGCTGAAAGTCCGGAGTGCAGCGGGGGGCACACTGGGGAGGTCTTTGAGGCCCAGAGAAAACAAGTCACAAATGTCGGAATCGGATGATGACATCGTCCAGGATCGCATGGTACAGACCCTTCGGAGGTCGAGTGAGAATGTCAACATGGATATATCCGAAAGGGAAGAGTCGGCAGATGGGGATAGTTAACATCCACTGCTCAAGGGCATACAGCGACTGGAAGCGTCAGACCGATCCTGCCTGCGCCACAACTGCAGCCGCTCAGGAATGGCGAAGAGGAGTGCGAGGCAGGGGCCGGACGGCCGCCATAAGACCATAAGATATTCCCCGGGTCTGGCAGACATTGCACAACTTTGGCTTGCTGAAGGGAAGTTCAATTTGTGTTATTATTATATCATTGTGTAGTTAATTAAATTGGGAGGATACATACCTCTTGGTGGATTACCCGTGCCAGAGTTGTCATGTTGACGAGTTGGGGGGTGGTGTGGGCACCTGAAAAGCATAGGGTGGGGGGCTTGTTGGCCACTGTCACGAGTTGCGACTTATGCTCACTACAAAGGGGGGGGGCTGTTTCTTTCAGTTTGACCACGTAAATAGAGAGATTGAGATGAGAATAAGAGATGTGGGCACTGCTCTGAGGGAGGGCGAGACTTGTGAGGACTTACTGTCTGGCCATGGCTGAGGGCAGAAATACAGTAATGACATCGAATATCAATGGGTTAGGAGACAAAATTAAACAAGGGCTAGTATCCAAATATCTTAAAAGACTTAAACCTAATATAATATTATTGCAGGAGACACATCTGATGGGCTCACATTGTCGCCTTCCTGGGAAGAAAGCAATATATTACCCTGGCACATGCAGGTTTCACCAAGGGTTTGAGGGGAGTAGCAATTCTCATACAAAAGGAGGGCAATTTTTTTAGTTACGCAACAATGGATGGATCCAGATGGGACATATGTTGCCGTCCAGGGTATTTGGAATCGTAAGATGTTACTCCTTATTAGTGCTTACGCTCCCCCCACGATTACAACAAAGTACACTCGATAAACTGACGGGGCTTCTACTGCATTCTGGACCCACCACATAAATTATAGCTGGGGACTTTAATGATGTGCTTGACCCCTCCTTAGATCGCACTTAATTGTTGCTGTGAATGCATCGACATACACCATTGGCAACATTTCGGGATGTCCTTGGGCTGACTGACATATGGCACCGATATCACCCAACTACACATGCATATTCTTATTTCTCGGGGGCTCACAGGGTGTTTGAGACTTGACTATCTCTTTGTTCCAGCTGGGGAGATTGGGCATGTGAACAGGGTTGACTAGTTAGCTAAAGACAATCCGGACCATTCACCACTCCTATTAATGCTGGCGGGGAGGGATGGCACCCAGACAGCGAACTGGAGACTGAGCTCATGGGCCCTGAAAGACAAAAGAGTGGCTAAGGCGCTCATGGTGGATTAGGAGCTCTATTTTAAGGAAAATGTTGGATCAGTGCAGTCGGCAGTTACTTTATGGGAAGCATTTAAAACGATGCTCAGAGATAGGGCACAAAATATAATCGCACATAAAAGGAGACAAGAAATTCAAGAGATAGAAGCCCTAGAACATAAGCTGTTGAGTCTTAAAGGAGAGGGAACCTCCACATTAAATAGTCACACCCCTCGCCAAATTGAACTAACCAAGAGGGAGTACCAAGCGCTAGTAACGCATGAGGTACAGGCCCAGCAATTAGCAGTCCAACACCAGCTATATGAGACGGGAGATAGGGCGGGGAAACTACTCGCACGACTGGGCAGGAAGGAATTAGAGTTGCGATGGGTAATGAACATACAATGACGAGGCCATACACACCCCACACCCAAGGACATATCGGGGGCCTTTACCCATTGTTACACGGAGCTATATGCAGTTAGACCATAAACATGTGAGGCACACATGTTCCATTACCTAGAACCAATTGAGCTTTCCTCACTTTCTCAAGAGGAAAAGGACAGGTTAGAGGAAGACCTAACTCTTGACAAGCTGGCAGAGGCCATTGCCTGCCAAAAGTCTGGGAAAACCTTGGGCCCAAATTGACTCCCGAGCAAATTTTTAAAATTAGTAGTTTGCTCGCTTCACATTTGTTAAACATGTTCAATATGTCAAAAGAGCAGGGAGTCCTCCCAAAAGATCTCCGACTGGCTACTGTAATAGTCATCCATAAGGCAGGGAAGCCCCCGGAAGACTGTGGGTTCTATCGACCCACATCACTGCTCAATATTAAAACAACATTTTTAGCTACTATTCTTGCACTGTGCCTCTTGACAGTTTTTGGCCCCCTGATACATAGAGACCAATCCAGGTTCATGCTGAAACGAGCAACGCACTTTAACTTAAGGCGCCTGGCTAATTGGGTGGATAAGGTTCAAAGTCGAGATAGCCCCCATTTGCTCCTTTCATTAGACGCTGAGAAGGCGTTAGACACCATACATTGGCCCTTTATGAGATGCATGTTGGAAAAGTTTGGATTTGGTCCAATATTTCGGAACAGGTTAGCACTTTTATATAATGCCCCCAAGGCTGCTGTCCGGGTAAATGGAGTTACCTAACCGACCTGGCAGAGTCAAAGAGGCACTAGACAAGGTTGCCCCCTGTCTCCTCTCTTGTTTGCCCTCATATTGGAGCCCTTGGCTTGTGTTGTACGTGCTTTCCTGGGTTGGGTGGTTGCATTGACGAGTCCCGATTTTTAAAGGAAGAACGCATATTTCTATATGCAGATGATATTTTGTTATATGTTACGGACCCAACCGAGACACTCCCAAAAATTCTGAATGTTTTTGAGGAATATGGCCGGCATGCGGGATGCAGGATTAACTGGAGTAAATCCACCCTGTACCTGCTGGGAGGGGTGGTGGATCCCCCTACCTTGGGCTCTAGATCACGACCGAGGTAGCAACCAGTCTAGATCGTAATATTAGGCGAGTCCTTTTAAATTTTCAAGAAGATGTTAAGAGGTGGAGGAAGCTCCCTCTAACAATCAGCGAGAGAACCGCTATGTATAAGATGATCCCACTTCAACAGCTGCGCTATGTCTTGCATAATACTTACTGTAAAATTTCGGAGGCCTAGTTTACAACTTTCAATAGCGAACTACGCCAGCTTCTTTGGGGTGGGGCCCATCCATGAATTGCACTGCAAACACTGCAGCGGAACCCGTATAATGGGGGTTTGGCCTTACCGGACATTAGAGCATACTACAGAGTGGCCCATCTCATTGTAATTAATGAATGGAACCGCGCTGCTGGGGAACACCCCACCTATATGCTGCAAAGACGGCAATTCCAGAAACGTACGTAATTGCACTATATATATGGACGTAAAGGTAGCAGTTGGCTCCTACCAGCTACCCAAAGAGTGCTGGAGGCCTGGAAAGGTGCCAAGAAGCAAATGAGATGGGACATGAAACCAACCAGGGAAGCCCCTTTATGGGAAGGACAGGATTAGTTGAACATGGGAAGCTGAGAGGCTTTAAGCAGTGGGATCTAATTAGGATCTCTAAAATAGAGGCCGTCTTAGAAAAAGGCGCATTAGCTCCATTCACGACACTCCATGCTACCCAACAGCTCCATGCCACCCAATACTATGCTTATCTCAGACTGAAACATGCCTGGCAAGCCGAGGGACTAGACACGTAGGCACTGCCGGAATATGCCCCATTGGAAGGCAGGCTCCTACAGGTATAGATTCCTGATCAAGCCATCTGGTTGACCTATAAAACACTAATTAACAGCATGCCTGATAAACTGGGCCCGCTTAGAGCTAAATGTGAACTTACCACTGGTCCAATGGAAGATATAGATTGGGAAGCAGCCCTTATGCATCAGTGTGAAGTGGCGATTAAGTTAAGATTGCATCTTATTCAATACAAAATCCTCCACAGAACTTACTTCGACAGTGCGAGGGTCCATACCATGGGGAGAGCTGAAAACCCGGACTGTCTTTGATGCCACACAGAATGCGGTTCATTCATACACACCCTATGGGAGGGCAACAGAATACAAACATACTGGAGTAAAGTAGTGAAGGAACTAAACAACATATTGGGAGCACAACTGGAGCTGGAAGTTCGATTTCTTCTACTGGGAATCCCCCCACAGACGTGGATCTGCCACCTCACAAACTTATGTCCGCTAACTCGAGGCTGGTGGTTGCCAAAAGGTACATAGCTCGTTACTGGGGGGCCCACCAATTCCCCACACTCCAGGAATGGAGGACATGTTTAGATCTCTATATGGTTGCAGAACGAGTGACGTACAAAGCTAGGGGTTGTTCCCAAAAATTCCGAAAGGTATGGGCACCATGGATAACATATTATGGTTTGGAAATGGGGGAAGCAGGGGAGGGATTGGAAGAACTACCAGGAGAACCGGGGACAGAGCCTTGAAAGTTGCGTTACCTGACCCATCGTCGATAACTGTAGATCATTTTGATGCAACGCTCAACCCATGTTCATCTCTAAATCTAGAGTCTAACCTCTTGCTCTCACTTGAAGGGAGTGTTGCTAGATTTTTTGTTCTATACAGAATTTCACTGCTCACCACTCAATTTGTATTGTGTATTCATGATTTCTCTGACAGTATGTTTATATTGCAAACAATAAATAAAAACATTTGTTGAATATGGGAGCTAATTTGCAGGCCCAAACCAAGAACTAGTGTGACAAGAAATCACTAAGAATTTCTTTTTCTGGATTTTTGACATAGCTATGCTCCCTAAAAACTTATATTAGCCGTTCATAATTAGCTCTTTGAACTCTTGTGCAGTTCTGGTTATCGTAAATCATTCAACCTGCTTCTGGTGGACCTTTGTTTTCAAAAAGTGAATCACATGATTATACGTTTCCATGACAATTGGGAAAGGCGCATGAGTCAGAGCATTTCTTGGTGGTTCAGCATTTGACTAAGCCACAACAGCCTTATGTTCCGCCCACAAATCATTATGAACCACAATGACATAGAAGTTATCTAGGTCATCCCAATCCGCTTTGGAAATCTTCACAATCCTCTCCACTTGAATACACCACAGTTCAGGATTCTCCCTCAATTTTGGGAACTGATTTGTAATGTAAATGTCAGAACACCTCGCCGGAACTGTGACCGAGATCAGCGTACTCGCTACAGATCTCGTGGCATACTTCGCCTGGATTTACACAAACAGCGTAAGCGCTACAGATTTCAAAGGACTACTCTGTCCTTGTGGGGTTTAATCTCACACGCACTGGCGTTTGAAAATGTATTGCTTTCTTATCAAGGACTGTGACAATGTGAATGGTCAAAGAGTGACGAATGACTCATTTGGATTTAAACACTTGGATTGGAATGACCTAGCCTGGCCGGAAATATAACCGGGAACTATGCATTTAATCTTTGATTGGGTAACTATACAGCCCTGAAGAAGTTGAGGGTCATTACCCATACGATGAAACACGTGTTGGCTCGACCCTGTGCTGTTCTCTGGAATAAAGTATAAGAACACTTACCAAAAGACCAGACTCTCTTTGATTTTCTACATTGATGAACTTTCAAATCACACGAATGCGTGTGCACAGGATTTGGCTTTATGGTACCAAGGTACCCAGGGCATAGGTACATCAGGGGTCTCCCATGGGCTGTAGCATGTATTGTGCCACTTAAACTCTGCTTCCACCTCTCACGACAGATAAGTTTCCTTATATCTGAGGTTACTGCACTTAAAACCTATAAGTCACCCGTATGGCAGGTTCTTCAGCCCTGATTACAAGTGTGAGGGTGCTCCTGCATAAACAGGACACCCCTACAAACCCCAGAGTTAATACTCCAAGCTTTGTAAGTGCAGTTAGCCACTTTTAGACATATAGTGGACATCAGTCATTACGAGATGTCTAACTATATAGTTGCTGCACCGAACACGGACATGTTTGGCATCAAACATGTTGGAAATCATACCCCATCACCCATTCCAGTGTTGGAAGTATGATCCCATGTATTGGGTAGCTCCTTGGAGAACCCCCTACACTCCCGGTAACAGCCTTTCAGGGTCTGCAAGCAAGCTAGTGATGCTGCTAACCACACACAATTCTACCCTCGTGCTGCTGAGCCAGGCTTGAGCAGGGGAAAGTAGGACAATAGGTTTCCTGTCACAAGGAGGTGTGACCACCTCCCAGACAAGACTTAGCGTATTGGTCTTAGGTGGATGCTCTTGCCAGTGCCACCAGACTGCTTTGAAGGGCACATTTGGTGCCCTCCTTGCATACTCCAGTTTGAACCAGTCCAGTTTGAACCGCTCTGGAGCAAAACTGGACAAAGTACATGGGAGTATCCTCCCCTCTATTCAGCCCCTCCTCTGGAAGAGACTCCCCTCCCCCCCCGAGTTGTTCCAACCCTTTCCTTAGGGTACTTAGGGCTTACCTGTGGGTGGGTCCTTAGATGCGTCATGGAGCAAGACTCAACCCTGAAACTACATCGCTCTTCAATTGTCTGAACACTTAGACTTCGTTGGACTTCCACTGGAATCAAGACTGCATCAAGGAAGACTCCTCCTGCTCCTGGTCTCGCTCTTCATCTTCGTCATCTGAGCTTCATCCAGGTTCTTCAACGGACCTGAGGGCATCAAGTACACCCGAAGAAACCTCCCCTGCATCTTTAGGCACTGCAACAAAGCTGGCCGGTTTGCTGCTCCTGTTGTCTTACGGACTCCTCAAGGCTCAGAAACACAGGTGGTGGTTCTGCAACTCCCTTGAGGCCAGACCTGTAATCTATGCAGTTTTGAGGCGAAATCAATCGTCGGAACTGCTGGGCCCGAACCCCTGTGCACTGCGCCGACTTGCTATTGCCAAGGCTTGTTAGCTCTGCACTCCGGAGATCTTCGGGCTACAAGAAGCTCCAGCCTCCAGCACCACTTTCCTCCAAGATCAGCGTTCTCACTCCATCCTCTGCACCGATTGCCTCCATCTTTGGTGAGCTGCTCGAAGTCCTCTTGCGACTCCTGTGCCTTTGGCCTGTGGATCCTCCTGAGGGTCTTCTCTTACTTCAGTGGATTCTCCTGCTTGCTAGGGCCTGCTGTTGGTGAGTCCCTGGGACCTTGCTGGTCCCAACATTGCTCCTTTCACATCTTCCAGGCCAGTTGCAGCTACCAAGGCTTGTTAGTGCTACCGCTGGACACCGATCACCTAGCCACCGACATTCGATGTCTCATGCACGGCTGCTGGTCTTCCTCAGCATCGCCTGGTCACCACAGCCACAGCGACAATGTCACTGTTGACTCTTCAGAACCTTCCTACATCGGTGTGCATTGTGTCTTCGTGACTCCTGTTCACCTCCGAGTGGCATAGACACTGTCCCCTCTGCTTGCAGGTTCTCCACTTCAATAATCCACCGGACTCCTTCACGGTCTTCTCCAGAAGCATCTTCTTCATAATCATACTTTGTTGTCTACGGCAGGTTGCAGCGTCACTTCATCCCTATGCACATGGCTTCCCTGGTAGAAGTAACCTGGTTCCTGGGGCATCCACGGGTGGGGTGGCTCTCCGAACTTCTGTCTTCCAAAGGGTCCCTTTCGGTACCTGTGGGAAGGGTCCTCTTTCTTCAAAACTGCAATGTGACTTCCCCATTGACTCCTATTGGACACGCTGCTGTGTTTCTACTCTGCACACAGCCTCCGTGGGGTTCCTGGGTACCTACCTTGGGTGTTTCCTTGTGTCCCCGGCTCCTCTGGGTCTTCTGGTCCAAGTACCGTCCTCCGCTGCTGTTCGCATTCCACTTTCTTAGTATATGGTTTGGTCTCCCCCTGGAGACCACTGTATTCTGTGGTACTTACCTGAATGCTTTTGAAGTATTCTTTGTATTGTGTTGATATCTCCGGGTAGGAGATATAACAATGTGATAGTGATATTGTGTTGTAATAAGGAAAATGCTACTTACCAGTATGCATCTGTTCATGGCATGCAGGGCTGCAGATTCACACACTAGTGCATAGATCGTCATCTGGTGGTGGGCCCGATGATTACACTTTGTTGTTGTCCTGGAAGAGTCTTTGTATGGTAGAGGACTCCTCCTGTGGAGAATAGTGCGCATGGGCATCGACTCCATCTTCAGGTTGTTTTTCGCCATTAGGGAAAATGATTGAGTTGTGTGAGAACAGAAAGAGATGTCCATGTATAGTGTATCTAATTAAGATATTACTGGAACAGATAAAGGTAGCCAGGGAGGCGGTGTGAAATTGCAGCCCTAAATGCCAAGAACAGATGCATACTGGTAAGTAGCATTTTCCGTTCGAGGCATAAGGGCTGCAGACCACACACTAGTGCATTGATAGCATAGCAGTTCTCTCCTTTAGTGGCGATTACCAGTATCTGTTGCAGTGGTTTGGAATAGTGTTTTGAGTACAGCCTAGCCCACCCTAGCTTGTTGTTTTGCTTGCACATCTACACAGTAGCGTTTTGTGAATGTGTGTGGTGTAGACCATGTAGCTGCCTTGCAGATATCATCTAAGGGAATGTTCCCTAAAAATGCCATAGATGCCCCTAGTTTACGGGTGGGGAGAGCCCTAGGTGGAATGGATAGAGTGTGTTTTGCTTGCTAGTAGCAAATTTGAATGCATTTGACAATCCACCTTGCAATCCCAGTTTTTGAGATGGGATTACCTTTATGTGGAGTAGAAAAGGACCCAAAAAGCTGTTTTGTTTTACGAAATGGCTTTGTCCTATCAATATAGTAGAGGAGAGCTCTTTTGACATCTAATGTATTGTACGGTGACTCTAGGTGTATATGGAAGCAATGTGTCAAGGCCGTCCGAATCCGGTTCCTCAGTGTTGTGCGATGCTCTATGGGGACCCACCTCTGAATCGACCCAAGTCCGGTTTGCAGTAAGCACAGACTTTTGGGAGCGATTGAGCGGGGGGAAAAGAAGGGAGGGGACTGCGGGGGATGGAGACCTGCAAGGGCGACAAAAGCAGACAACAAAGACCAAAACCTGCACACTCCCTTTCCTGACTATTGCCACTCCCTGATATGTCTAGGCTAGGCTCATACCTGTAAAAGGAAATAACATCTCCGAACAACAAAAGGGAGAAGAGAGAGACTGTATTGTCTGTTGATTTTATCGTCTCTTTACTTCTCCTAGATCAAAAGGAGCTTAACAACAGATAGTTGTGACTGTTCCAGAATTGTGATTACTGTCATCCCAGTTAGTTTTGTCCCACTACTGTAGACAGAAGAACCACAAGATATGATGTGCATAAGTTCCATCAAACATGAAGGACTTGAAAACAAGGGGGTCTCTCCCCAGCAGAAGCAACTCCAAATAAGTACGTTATGCTTAATGCGCTCTTGGGCATACGTTCAAACAACACAAATAGTCTCGAAAAAAGAGGAAGTAATAAGGGGACAGCGTTTCGCGGGTGTATACACCTCCCTGCAAGAGACCAGCCGGTCTCAGCCAACAGAGAGATCGCACTACCCAAGCGCCACAAGGTGCGCACTCCTTCTCTGCACGAGTACGCAGGAAAGTAGCGTCTCTGCCAACAGAGGAGAGTAAATCTGCCCCTTACGATACCTGAAATGCAGAATCACAGAAAAGTTGAGGGTCCGTAAAGGTCCTGAATACTCGGCGAACCCAGAACAGAGGTCTCTTCAGAGCAGACCACAAGGAAGGCTTTAAAGACGAAAATCGGAGGTCCGAAACCAGGAGTCTCGATAACAGCGTCCTGCGTATTACCTAAGAATTATCGGCAGCGTTTCCACTGGCTTGCCATCTTTTGTGCTTCCGTGTACGTCAGAACAACGCATCACGTGGTACGCCCCCTACGTGTCGAACCCGAAGAACATGGGAAATGTAGTCTTTTCCATGTTTCCCGGCTGTTTGTCACGCAGCTAGCGTGGCAACCGGCGCGGTGCTAGCGCGGTTCGTGACACAATGACCTTGCAAGGCCAACCCTACTGTGACTGAACCTCAAAGTTCATGGTTGAGAACATGTGATCTTTGCCCTGAGTGCATGTGTCAGTTGAGGCGCTAGAGAACCTTGGTCTCCAGAGTCATAGTTATCTTGGGCAATAGAGCGTGGGCTCTGCTCTTGTTCAGCCTCCTGACTACTGGACTGTATACCGCAATTGTTGTCTAACTCAAATGCCTCTATGTCTAGGAGATTTACTAAGATATTGCGCTGTGTTTGCATCACAAATGTGACACAAATCAGCGCAAAATCTTTTTATTCTAATTACCTTTCTAGCAATAAACGTGTTTGGAAATAACGTACTAGTAATGCTAAGAAGCACATTGCGCTGCTTCACATTACTTTGCACCATGGAGGCGTAACAAGTGTGGTACATGGGCATTCCCATACAACCACCCAAGGTTTCTCACGCTAAACCTAATTTAGTAAAAACAGTAGTTTGGGTTTAGCGTGAGAAAACTGCGCCCTTTTCAACTAGGCGCAAGGGAGAAAAAGGGAGAAATGCGTTCATTTCTCCTTCCTTATCAGACTTTGCATGCATGCTGCACTGTGCAGCAGGTATGCAAAGTGGGAAAAGCTTTGCATTGTGCCTAGCATACTATTTTGTACAGTGAGGGTAACCTTTCTGTACGAAACTTATGCTACACTCATGCACACACCCTGGCGCTAAGGCGTGTGCATGGCGCACGGCTGCTGAAATCAGCGCCAGCGCAAGGGACAGGGGAAGAGAGAGCCATATCTTTGAAAATCTGGTGCTCTCCTGCTCCCTCCCTGTTGTGCAATGCAGTGCAGGCTCGCAAGGGGCAGCGCTGTGTTGCATGCCTTTTTTGTAAATCTCCCCCATAGTATCTTGGTGATGCATGAGGGCCTATAGCATTCGCTTACTAACCAGTCGGTGTCAAGTAATCTTTTCCCATTTATAAGTCCTTAAACATTGAACCAGCGCATTCATCGCGTTCCCTTGGCCAGCAGAGATTGCAGATCCTTTGCTGGTCCGACTATGGAAATGTGTTACAGCATTTAAGGCAGAGCTTAAAGGGAGTATTTTCCATTGTCTTCCCCCTTCAAATGAGTCATTAATTCGACCTGGCCTTATGCAATTCAGTCCTGGACAGTTCGGGTGGTGGGCTTAGTGCCTATGTAGGAGTCTCTTGTCCCCAGGTTCGCCAGTAACAAAATATTCCTTATTGTGCATCTTTCATGGCGCACTCAAAAACGTCTGCAGCGGAGTACGTTTACTGGTTGATTATAGGTCTCACGGAAGGGATCACAAGATGGCAGGAGTGTGCACAGCATATGATCTGCAACATCATGTGAAGCAAACACATCTTTAATTCAGCAGAATAAAATTTAATTTAAACCAAATAATACCTCGTACATCCTTAGCTTCTTGCAGAGGCAAGCTTACAGCTATGTATCCCACACTAGCAGACATGATAACATGAAAGCAATGATGCGCATAATTACCCATAATAGTCAAAATAGGTTGTGGAGTCATTTCCAAATTAGTCACATAGCTATAGTCATTTTGACTTGAACTCTACCATATTCAAAAGACTCCAACACACTCCAGATACTTGCCAATGAGCTGAGATTTTCTATCAAAAATATCTAGTTGAGCTAATATCGTAGGTTTACTCCCTTCAATTGAAATTATCATTAGAGAAGATTAGAGTGCGCTGATGGGATACCTCTAGTCATCACTCTAATCAGAGGCTGGTGAGATAGTTTTAGGGTCCCCACTTCCCAAATTTACTTTAAATGACCAGTGCTATATGCACATTTATTCATACGAGGAGGAGACAAAACTGTGTCCGCATTTCAGGAGGGTTTCTACACGGTGTCTATGTATGTGAAATATACAACACAAAGGTGGGAACATAGCACTGTACAATGTGCTTACAATAAGAATTCGTAGCACAATATATGGGATGCATAAGAGACCCGGAAGCAGAGATTGTGTAGTACAGGAGAGAGAGCAAGGTTTACAATAATGAAATGGGACACACAAGGAAGGGGGTGGCACTATAGCATATATAATGGTAGGATTGGCACTTCCTTTCAGGGGGAGCGTTGGGGTTATGTCTACGCGCTAGAGGAGTCCCTTGCAGAATCGTGCTGTTCAATGACCACTTAAGAAGGAATGTCCTTTACATGGTATACTGCTGACATGCTTGCAACCAACACCTGTAGCAAAGCAGTTCTCAAAGAGCAAACATTTTTGGAGATAGAGTTGCACTGACAATCAAATGCATTGATAAGAAAAAATAGTTATCAAGCTTTGCCTTGCTGAAGAAAATTCAGAACTTTTCATGAATGGATATTACCCACATGGCACTGGAGGGCTACTAAATCGGATTTCACTTGAAACCCACACCTTAAAGCTAGTGGTGAATGCCAGATTAGGTCCGAGCGCGGACATAGATTTTATTTTAATGGTTCCCGGAGCCAGCGCTTTATCACCCGATGGGTATGTCCCTGCCAGAAACATGCTGTTTGATGAACATTTAAGAAAACACTATGATTTAAATGTTTTAGCGCAGAAATAATTGCCACCCAGCATATTCTGAACTCCACTGACGAGCTCCCAAAATGCGAACACATGCCTGGAAACAGAGGTATTATGTTGACAATCAAATGCAGTGAGAAAAAATAGCGTGCAAGCCTTGCTGCAATGTAGGAATCATAACTTTGCACGGATGGACTACATTCACCACAATGCACTGGGAGAATAACAGAGCCTTTTTAAATCCAAGACTTAAAACTATTGATGAAGAGGTTAGGTATTCAATGCAGCCACCGGGATGCGGTTAAGGAAACAGACAGCTGCAGCTTCGAAGTGCCGCTGTTGGATCCTTCATCAAATTATTTTTATGGACACTCAAAGCTGGTGGTAAAACTGAAGATTTAACATTGGGCTCCCAAGTACTGCCTGCACTTTCCTCTCTCTCATCACGTCATATTACTATTATTACAACTTCAATTGCATCATTTATTCTAATTCCGAATATGGGGGGCACATATGCCATTGCAATGCTTAGTACAGTTGTACACTTTTCACAAAAGAGCTGCAAATGTTAATACTTGTTTAAGAAAAACCAAACATTTGACTGTTCAGATTTAAAAAATATATGTTTTATTTAAACAATATAAATACCACAAACAATGGGTTTTAATGTTCTAAGGAAAAAGATGGTTAAAGTCAGGGCTTGATAGTCATTTGTTGGACGATAAACTCTTTGTAGAGTTTTCTGGGACCAGGAGCTGCAAGTTGGCCATGTGGCCACTACTTTCCTGGGTCACATTAACTGATATTGCTTGGCACTTTAAAAAAAAATGATGCCAGGATTCCACGGAGATAGATGAAGTAGGCAATCCTGGCTTGGCGTAACCTGTGTCCATATCCAAACTGGTCTGCGTTGCTTGATTTGTGGTTTCTTGGTGTACAGCAAGTACAGCTTTCACAATCCGGTACCACAGTCCCTTTGGTCATGTACGTGGGTCAAGCTCTTAGAAGGTTATGGTTTCGAGAGGGATCGATACTGCCCTCATCAATAGTAAGAAATGTGCCTGTCTCTTGTGCAAATAAAGTCGACTTTCAATGGACTTCTAGGTGTCCCAGATCATGGGTTCTACTTCCTGGAATCAAGGTTACCCTTGTAAAAAGGCTTCCCTTCTCTTGGATTTAACAGGTCTTTAGTGATTGCAGTTTTCAGGGTAACGGGTGTAGTGAAATACTGAAAAATACATAATTTACTTTCTTGTAGCACTAGTTTTGCAGTTTCTGTCTCTTAAAGATCTATATGCTGAGCATAAATCCATAATCTTTAGGTTGGTCTTGGAGACGCATCATACTATACTAAATACAAAAAATGTGAGTTGAACATTGGCACGTCACGTTTTACTCACAAGAACTCCAGGGCAAAACACCCAAAGCCCAGCGCTTGGATGCTATCTTCAGATTGTATTTCCACCTGTGGCATAAATGGCTACAAGTCATCTCTGAAATAAGACTAATAATGATCACTTTAACAATCTCTTTATTACTGATGTGGGTAAAGCATAAATAGAGCTCCCATTCCCTTGGTTTACTTATAGCTTATGTAGCCAGATCAGCCAGATCAGCCAGGTCTTGACTTCTTGTAGAAGTTGCCCTTGGCAGGACTGCACATTATTTTTCATTGATCTAGAAACAGCTTGAATAAAGTGTACTTTCCATTGCTAGTTTCCCCAATAGTCTTGCCAGCCAAAAGCCACAGTCAGTTAGCATTTCAGAACTTATGTAGTACATCATTACTTTCCTTCTCACGTATAAGAAACATATTGATTTGGTAACTGCTGGCAAGTGAGTAAGGAAGAAAGAATGTGGGTAACTGTATAATTTGATCAACATGAAAAAGTAAAATAACCTTTGGTAATAGTTTGAGGTAAATTTGGAGAATAAAGCTAGCCTTTTGAATCTTATGAATAGTTCTAAGATCAAGAGAGCCCATACATTATTGCTTCACCTAAACAAAGTAAATTCTATTATAAAGTTACTTTGAATCTTAATTACTTACTAGAGTATTTTTGCGTTGGCTGTAATGGCAGCTACATTAAGCTTTTTAGTTGATACTTGAATCCGGCAATAGCTACCTCTTTCACAAGCTCAATGTTTTTAGTACTTGTAGCATTTCTAGTCTTATCCACTGACTGGCTTCCTCCAACAACAGATTGACATTTTGTATTATCAATTTGCAATGCATAGTGTGCAAAACAATTTAAGCGCTGCAAACCTAGTATGTACTATAAACTTCCATCTTTTTGTGTCTGGATGTGCAGCCCATTCCTTGCCTTTCAGCAATGGTTCATCCTTTATTGCTCGCTTTTTTGTAGAGAACGCTTCGCTCTCGTACAATTGTAGATGCAGATTATCCATCTTCACACAGTTAGAAGGTAGGTTTGTGGGGTTCATCAGATTTTGATGAAACACCCATTTCTATCTGAGGCACTAAGCACGAATTGTATTGGAATAACCTCAACTTTTCGCTGTATTGGGATGGTTAGGTGAAAGAAATGTAAGTTTTTATTGTTTGGGTGAGACTCTCCCTCTAGTGGTGCGACCTCTCCCGCTCGATGATGGGTTGGCTGAGGAACTGCCTCTTTAACGGATCTGGGATTAATGCCTTGAGAGGGACTATAAAGTCCACATGCCAGGCTACAGCTCTTTCACATGGGTATTTGTGTCACAGTAGGTCTCGGTTCTTGTGGTGTCACATTACAGGAGATTATTCCCTGCTGTACACATCTCACTGACTTTACAAGAACGGTCTTTTGTTAAATCACTGTCTACAGCTTTTAGGACTCCTTGCTTAAAGAAAGATTTTCTTCTGCCACCAAATTATGACTGCACCTTAGGCATAGAACATAAATCTCCTAGCCATAAGGCAAGGAGGGGGTGCCCATGCAAAGAACCAGTCCTAACTACCTGCATGTAGCAACCAGTAAAACCCTGATGAAGATGCTTGAAATACTTTTCTCCCTGAACGGCAGCCACCTTCCCTTGGTGCTTATCAGGTAGAATCTTAATGGGTTATTCAATGCGATGGATCAGTTTATAATATTAACATGGCAATGCAGTGGAGTCTGCCAAAAAATACAAGTTTTTAATCTACAGATGCAAACACTTGATAACCTGTCAAGGTGGAGCACTGTAGTGGACCCTGGGTTGACAGTGTTTTCTGGTACAATGGAAAATCAATTAGTTATTTTCCACATGTCCTGTTATATAGACTTTATATCAAGGACAGTTGTGTACCACACCAGACTTGCTGGATGTCTTTGCACCGGGAGGTTTTAACTACTTCTTTGTAAGGTGTTATTTTTTCTATCTCGAAATATACGTTATCACCCTTCTGTTCGTTCATACTTCACAGGTGGTGGGTGCTCATACAATAGTTAGTTTCTTTGTGTGGTAGAGAAGGTTTAATTGGATAAGAGTCATTGCCTTGTTCTTCTGAAGACTGTTATCTGTAAATTTTCTGTGCTCAAAAACTCAATGTTTAATGATTTCTTAAGGACCTGCAATGTATTGCCAATTTATATATTATGGACTTTTGTGTCCTAGAATAGCAGGCGTTAGCTGGGTCAGATTCCTGTAATGTGTTAGGCGCTGCCTTATTAGGGGGAGGTGCAATATTCACGTCTTACTTGAAAAAGCAGCTTATTCTTATTTAGAATAGGTTTTGAAATTGATGGCGTAGCATCAAAATTTTGAGTTTTGATTTTAGCATCAAATAATATCCAGCTCGGCTCAAAGACAAAATGACAGGTTTGAAGATAAAAAAATCACACATTTTGTTTTGCTCGGGACTAACGCACAAGCTTTGTGGTGGATGGAGCAAAGTAAAACTTGAGCAAATTTCCAAATGACCTCAGGACTATGGCACGCTTAATGCATTTAAACAAGAAAGGGCCACTAGATGTAACCTTTTTCCAACAGACAACGTACTTACCCTAAAGACTGTGGGTATGTGTTTGTCTATTATATCTTTTCAAACAGATCCTCAACATAAGTTTTACAAAGTCCCTTAGGATTCCACCTCAGAGCACTCAAACTCTGTCTCGGACGCCTGCTCAGACTGGACCAGGGTTCACAGAAAAATCCACAGTTGTGCGTTCTGAATCAATGACATAAGCAACCCACTGACTTTTGGAAAAGGGTCCAAAATTAAATAGCATTTTCTCCATGCCAATTCATTCTATACACAATGTACGGTTTTGTAGATCTATTAGGGACTGGTTGACTTCACGTGATCCTCGATACTTTGATTACAACAAAGATGATCATGCTTCTCTTCCTGACCTGATGGTCGAAAAAGAGAATCTGAAGTATGTCCAGCTGTGGGGCGTCACCAAGCTGGCCTCACAGAGAATCATTCATGAAAAATACCAACATTTTTCTTAAAGAAAATAAAGATTCTATTCCTAGACTAACCACTAGATTTCCGAATTAAAAACAGCGTTCTAATATATAGTAAAAGCCAAACTGTGACAACCCTACTGGCCCTACTTTCCAGAGGCAAATGTCTATCTTGCAGTGTCATCTATTTACAGTAATCTAGTCTAACTGTGAACACGGTTACAGCAAATACTGTCAACCTGTATGGCAATGGATGCTGTCAGGCAGATTGGTACAAAAGTCTTAATGGCGGTGGGAAAGCAAGGAGGGAGGAGTAGGGGAGTCCGGGAATATCCGGGCTGTAGCTGGCTGGACGAGTTGCCAAAATGGAACTGCCAGTATTACCCTGTTTAACGCATTTTAATTCTCCCTTTTAAATCAATTGTAGTGTTCATGATTTTGTCCTCACATGTATATTTAATGAACTGCAGGCTACTAAGGAATTTAAAACAGACAGCCTATGAGTAATTAAAATAAGGGCAGTATATTCATCAACTGACCATACCCGCCAGTTTAAAGGACTTTATTAAAGCTATTTTACACCACTCCCACAATAAATATTCTTTTCTTCAACAATGTGCTCTTGTTCATAGTCCCATCACACTGAGCAGAGAACGATTGCACTTTATGCAGATGAGGTAATTTATAATAAATAAAATGGTATTTGTAGTGTAGCTCATTTCGCACCACCTTGGTGCTACTTCAGAACACAAAGGTGTACTTTTATGCAGTTTGGAAGTGTGGGGGAAGTAGAGAAAAAATTAGATTAGTGTGTGGGGTGAAGGAGACGTAGAGGTCTGATGGAGCTGTGCAGCATACTTTGTCAAACAAGATGAGGGCTATTCAGTCTGTACCCTTGAGTGCAATGAAGGAACTATCAATACTCGCCTAAAGATGGGCTAACTTGCCAAAGGCAACGTGATGGTGCCGCGATCTGATGGCTCTGCGAACCAATGCAAAGTCGTAGACGGGACTGCCTTCTAGCTAGCATCAATCGCCACTTCTTTGTAGTGAAATGCACAATTCGCCATGCCATGGCAACACTGCCAGCTGAATGGTAGGTTCCGACTACAACGGAGGTGTCAACTCGCATGCTCAATCCGAACTGTCACTCAGATTCTCGTAGAAGACAAGTGGGCGTTTCTTATAGGTCTGCCTCTTTTTCCTACGCGCCTGCCCAACTGTGAGTCGCCTCTTGATGATTGCTACAGAATAAAACACAGAGAGAGGACAAACTGTAAGAAAACTGAACATCGCTTAGCCAGACAGATGCATTCACTGATTGGTACACTGTGCCAGAGGGTCCGGTCGCTCTCCCGCCTCACTAGTCTACCGCTCCAAGTCTCCCCCACTGAATTCAAGAGAGAATACATAATTCACAGAAAGACAACACAGCAACTACACCCCGGAGGCATCTCAAAATTCATTCAGTCTCTCCCAAAAGCAATTTAATTTTAAAATCTTTGGAAAGCATATGTGATTATGAAGTGCATAGTTTCAAAGAAAGCATAAAAAAAAAAATTAAATACACTCTTCGGTGCTGGTCACCAACACTGCCAATCTTCCAGTGTATTTATAACCATCTAACCCTTTTTTTTGTACCCAAGAAACAAACGTTTTCCCATCTGGGTCAACATCCACACAGGACAGCAACCCCCACTGCTGCCCCATAGGAGAGTCCCCCTGCCTTCGTGATACTGGTGCCACACCACTCAACCCTTGGGCCGCCACTGTTCTGCATACTCGAGGAGAACAAGCTATGCATGTGTTGATCTCTCACCCCGGAAGGAAATACAACTGGAGTTTCAGGAAAGTGTATGAATGTCAACCATCTAACTGTCGTGGGTAAACACTCTAGGGAGAGGTCTAATTTTGCGGGGGGTTTTAATGCTCGAGTTTTTCAAAGAGGTGTACGTCTGAAGAAAACAAAGAACTCACTTAATGTATTCTGTCCCTTTCTCTAAATAGTGGTATGTGGGTTTGTGCAAAAGTATTTTTAAATATAACTAAAAATATAAAATCGGTTTAGATTAAACAGAATTTTCACTGAAGAAGTATAATAATATAGATGTTATAATGACACTGGAAAATTGTAACATACTTATTTGAGCAAAGAAAACATTTGAAAATACGGTTAGCCTTTCCTCACAGTTTGGCCCCTACTTGGGGCCATCAAAACCCCATCAGAAATGTATGGTACAAGGTATTTATTTAAAGTAGCAAGTAATTAAATTTAGCCTGACATTCTTAAAATCATGCATCAGGGCTTTTGTCCCAAGTCTCAGCCTGTACAAGTGTTTCCAGTCAGCGGAAGTGTATTTTCTAGATGAAGCATGAGATGCTTACCGGACACAGTCTCCTGTCCTTCCTGGTCGCTGTCGGGTGCCCAGTATAAGCTCTCGCTCTTCCGGAATTTCCTCCACAGCCTGGTGTATAACACAGCAAGGGTCAGTAGAACAAAGAGGAATGTCAGTGCCGCAGCTGCCCAGGCAGCTTCTTCTGTGCGAGGGGTCCTGACAAACATGTCCACCGCAGCTCGTGGTACCTCTTGCCCACTCTGTCTGTGTTTTGTGCTGGCCAAGACCCCTGCCTGGGCCAAGGCCTGGTGGCCGTCTGAGGAGCCCAGCGGACAATAGCATTGCTCCTTTTTAGCACCTTCACCTTCTCCTTTCTCTACCATCCCCGTAGACATGGTGCTGCTATTCATGGCATCTGGGACTTCCAGCCTGGAAGCACCATCTTTCACATCTGTGGAGGGAGTGGAAGGGCGGCCATCTCCAGTTGCCACCCCTTGTCCCTCATGCCTTACCGAATTTGAACTGTTCCCACTTTCCCTTTCTTTCTCATGCTCGGAGAAAGCATGATTCTGGGAATAGTTCATGGATTCTGCCACAGGTTTTGAAAAATTCATAGTGACAAGTCCACTCTTCTGAGAATTTTGCAGATTAGAGCCTCTCTCGATAAAACCCCCCTTTTCCTGAAAATTGACTGTTGGTGGCAACTGGGTTGTAGAGGTCCTTTGAAGGCTCATCACATTGTCAGGCATTAGTACAGTACCTGGTGAGCTTCCTCTGGTCTTGTTGTATTTCTGTCCTGCTGTTGTCTCCTGCTCCTTGCTGTCACCCAAGCCATCTCTACTTCTATTCGCTACACCGTCAGATGTGGAGTTACCCGTGTACCCAATGTGCTCCACAACGGATCTTCTGCTATCCTCCTTGCTTGCAACGTCCTTGCTATTTTCTGTCTCCCTATGAATGGCTCCTGTGTTCTTAGTCTCTTCCAGGCGGACACCCTCTTCCTTGCTATCTTCTGATACAAACTGTATGCCTGTGGGCTTGCTATCACTATCCCATCCACTTTTTGACCTGGGACTCGCTACTTCTAGCTTTACTCCATCATCTGGAGAGGTGGGGTGATTTATGGAAGCAGGTCGGTGCGTATGAAACAAACTCTCCGGTTGTATTGTAGGCCCTGCAGCCTCTCTGACTCCCACACCATCTCCAGGGTGACCCTCAGGGTCTGATGTTGAAATATTGTTCAAATACCCTCTTCTGGTCACAGGATCTGGCGGTACTGCCCTTCTTTGCTTCATCATCTTATTGCGGATTATAGCCAATCGTTTCACTTCCGGTTTCCTTTCTTTGGTGACTGCAATGTCCTGCGACACATAAAAGCTCTTCTTCCGCATCTGCGAATAACAAATGAAAAAGATGCATAAAGATTCAAATGAACTGAGGCAACAAGCGTGTCACTGTCCTTGAATCCGGCAGGGCAGGTGCATGCAACCTTTGGTCCACCCTTCCCAGGAAGCCTATCTGGTACCTGCCGCCACTTCTTAGCAAAACATTCCTTATGTTTAATATCTCTTACTCCGCATCCGATGAGAACTAACTTTTGTAACCTGTCTGCTGTGGGCTTTTTAAAAATTATTATAAAAATATTTCCAAACTAACAAAGGAAAAGTACGCTTTCAGAAAGAAAAAAATCGTACTTATGTAAAACCAATAAAGCACGTATTGAATGTAAATGTGATCAAGAGGACTCATTTTACTAAACATAGCTATAAACATATTTGGTCAGCCCCATAAAAGTTTATAAACCTTCCCCAAATGTCATTCGTGCTTGAATGTTATTCCTAGATATGATAATTTCCAGACCAGCCAAACTAGTCATCTCTTGCAATCAAAAGATTCGTCTTGAGTTTTGTTTTCTAATTCTTTAACACCATTAAGTTTCCCATCACACAAGACACAACCGCTTAAGAACAAAGATCTGTCTTTATCTGGCGAATTCAGGATAAGGGCAATGATGTAAAAATTCTAATTTTTGTTCTTTATTGCCTGGTCTTTACCCTGTACCCACCACAAGCCAAATAATTTAATTAGAGACGAATATCTTAATAGAATTTTCTGCTGAACCAACCAAAGTGACAAGTTCGGCATAAAGCACATTATCAGTCCTAAAGCAGCCACCTTTCTAAATCAATCACCAGTTCCGATTCCCAATCCTTTATCTTTAGTTTTTATCACGGGTACAACCACATCAAGAGCCACGAACATAAACAACCTGCTTAGAGAGACAATACTACCCAATACAGATTCCATTACTATTACTTCTCTCAGTATTTCCTGCAGTTCTCGTGTTGCTATCCTAACTTTTCTTAATTTTAAATGAATCCAGATTCTACATTTAATCCAAAAGCCACTGCCTTTAAAATTAGGACTTTAAGTTGCTCTAAACCTTCAATCCTATCTTCCGCACACCAAGTCCTGGCACTCCTGTCAAATTCCAAGAGGCAGTTTATACATAATGGTTTCTTTTTTTACTAGTCGCTACAGTGCTTTAAAACAACTTCACGCTACTGCTATACCCCAATTCAAACAAAACTGTAATCAGCAATGTGCTTCCAATGTAATGTTGAACACTTTTAACCTAATCAGCTGCAATAACATTACCCAACATCAGTTTATTTTATAATAAAGGGACGAATATTCCCCACAAAAAAAAGAGGATTGACCGGCAATTCAAATTCAGAGGAGTCCACCATATGGACTCCTATTTTTTTGTACCACTCAACCTACTTACATGTTTTAGCCTCCACGGTGCGTCAGATTTTAATTTTTTTGCCTGCCACTTTACCCTTAATCTTCCAGGCTAGCACTTCTCTAGAAATACAGTCAAATAAGATACTAGCTGTGGGGCAAAAACTAGAATGGGGTATGGGGGCTCCTCTGTAGTGTTCAAGGACTATCTAAAGCCCCCTCCTGTTGTAACTCAGCCTCTTTACTATTCCATAGAGCAGTTGAACCCTACCTGCGATCCCACAACTACATACTGCAGAGGAATCAGCTGGGCAAACGGAATCTTCTCATATCTGCTCTGTCCAAGAGTGCTCTTGGATAACGGGTCTCACCTTAAATTGTGGTTTCGGATAAAGCATCTTGTCCTCATTCAGACTCGCCACAGCTGGACGTATAAGGAGGTAGTCATAAGTATTGCCTTTAAGCTCATATTTCGAGGTATGCGGAGTGTGCTCGTGCAGCCATGTCAATGTCTCAGTCAGGTTGATCTGCTGCATTTCGAGTGTTGCAGCCCAGGAGGCCAAAGCAAGTGGCTGAAGCAAAGTAGGAAAAAAAACAGAGGCTCAGATGTAGGCAAAACAAGACAGACTTCACAGGCCTAATGAAAACTCCTGAGAAGAGAGATACATCACATCTGCTAAGTGGCCAAACCGATGGCAGGCACAACAAGAGATACAAGTTCTTTCAACAATCAAAGAAATGACAGAATTATAATGAACTAATGTTACAAGTGCTAACTGTTGTTGTGGGGATATGATGACTAACAAAATACATGGTACAAACTCACTCAGTCTGTCCATCTCCATAAGTAGTCACTGATTCTGTATGCCCAGCACAGGCTAACATAAAAAAAAGTTCTCAGAGTTCATCCAGCAGCAGATATAGAATCATTCACTATAAATTCCTTCACAGATTATACTACACACCTGCACGGCTACACAGATTCCAGCTAAGGCCTAGTGACGCTTGTGACAGATGCGGGGCCCCGGGGGCTGACTTCCTGCACCTTGCATGGGAATGTGCTCAGGTATACCACTATTGGGAACAGGTCTTCCAGGCACTTTCCAAGATGGTCAATGAGGCGGTAGCACCCAATCCATTACTGGCACTATTAGGCTACGTTGAACCTCTCCAAGCTGCTCACCGCAAGTATGTGGCGATGGCCATGTTATTAGCCAAGCGCAGAGTAGCCTGCAGGTGGGGAAGGGGGAGGGCACCTAAATTTAAGGAGTGGATGCGGGACATGGTGTACTGCCAAGAACAATTGCACACTTACGCTGAACTGTTACCTCCCGCTTCCAGACCCACTGATGTTTGGGCCCCGCTGCACTGCTATTTAATAACGGACTCTCCAATAGATACCGAGGATTGAGGTTGGAATACTGGGAATTTGCTTTGCTGCCCCTTACACATGGAGGATGTGGAGATGTGTTAAGATACTGTAGGGTCTCATACCACCTTTGAATGTAGACATGCCATCACACCGGGGCACATGCCTCTCCATCTTCGTGACTGAGTTATCGCACATGTTAAAGTTACTTACAATAGTTACAGAAAATGTAAAACGAATTGATGTGTCTAAGTTACGTTTGTACTTGTCATTGAGTTGATGCGTTAATTATGCAATACTACATATGCCGATTGTTGAATTTCACTTTTCATCCTGATGATCTACACTAATAGCGGCCAGCCTCCGGGTTGTAGGCATGACGCTGTGTAACCCTGACAGTACTCAATAAACGTTTTACACCAAAAAAAAAAAAAAAAAAAAAAAAAAAGTTCTCAGAGTTAAAGCAACCTGAAGAGCCTTTGACCCTTCACATTCTAGAGACAAATGGACAAGGTTCTGCACCTCCAATCTTATATTTATCCCTACCCCCTGCTGATTGAAGAGCAAAGGATCCTCACAGGACAGGTGAGGTTTTGAACATTGAAAGCTTAACAAAAGCCCCACTACTCTAGGGCTAGGACTATGTATTCAATGTCAAGTAGACTGCCTCACCTCAAATCTGTGATGCCGCTGTCCTTCCAGGATCTCAAGCTCCTTAGTAAATGAGCAGTCCACAGTTCCCCAATTGAATCCCCTGCATCCCAAGTCTCTTTTCTTGCTGCGGGTCTGAAGGTAAATGTAGCAATGATAGACTGCATCAGCGTTCTGACTTAGCTAAGACTCGCTCACTCTGGCCTGCCTAACTGCTTCTCTGTGTACAATGATTTCTAACTTCAATCCTCACGGTCAACTTTTACCTACCCCTTGCAACTCCTCCTTTTTAGGTTTCGCTGGGGGGCGGAGCCGTTAGGCTCCTCCTCCAGCGAAATCTGTAGTTTCTAGTATGGGTGACTTTAACCCGCCTCTCTGCTTCATTGGCTAGCTCCATAAATGGAGGCTAGCCATTGGAACAGAGAGGCGTCCGTCAATGCCGGACCAGACACGGGGGCGTTCCCGAGATTCTTTGGCTTTTGCCGACGTCACGCGACGCCGGGAACGCCCCCGTGTCTGGTCCGGCATTGCCGGCACCCGCCTTCCGTCGTCAGCGTCTCTCCTCCCCCTTTCCCGCCCCCTCCCGCTTGTTATATTTTTATTTACGGGTGCCACCCCGTTTTTATTTAATTATTGGAGGCCGGTGCCCACCCGGCATTGCTCCGTGTTGATTTCACTGCCGCTGGCCCGGAGATCGAGCAAGAGGAGCTGCGCCCGCCTCCCTGCCAAGGGCCGCGCTGCCATTGGCGGCCCTCAGCGCAGGAAGCCAGGCACGCAGTGGTGCGACGTGGGCGGGGCCTCGAGGCGGCCATTTCCGCTTCCCCCTGCCCGGGGGAAGCCTGCTGGTGGTTCGTTGCCGGTCTCCCGTGTGGAGAGGGAGACCGGAACTGCTGGGGAAGCCGCCGTAAAGGAGCCCCCTCACGCAAGGCTGTTTAATCCCTCCCGCTTCCGTGTCTTTCCCGCCTCCCGCTTCCGTTCCTCCCCCTCCCCGTGTGTCCGTTCCGCCCCCCTCCCCGTGTGAAAGTGATTTGTTTCTGGAGCTCGGCTCGGGTCCATTCCCCCCCCCCCTCCCGCTCGGAAGCGCGTGTGCAGTTGCTCGTTCGACTCGGGTGTGGTTCTGTGTATGTACTTGTTAGCGTTGCATTAGCATGCAGAAATGCACCCAGGGGCAGTCACCGGATCAGCTCCAGTTGCTCTGGTGTCCTTGGCATTCCTGTGATTGTTTCGTGTCTGACTTTCAGTTAAAAGAGCAATCACTGGTGGTGACGGTTATCACTTGTTGTCATCGTGGAGGCTGACATCTCGGGATTGCAGTGGGTAGGTGCAGAGAACGGTTCGCCATCCTCTAAGAGTACTTCTCGGGGAGCTTTATGCCCCAGTTCTAATGTCAGAGTGGAGCCCATATAGCGCTACCTCGTCGTAGCCCTTTTAAGAACTGCCATCTCAGACAGACGATGTGGAGTGAACTACCAATAGAGGGTAACGAGGCGGGACATAAAATGTTAAAAGCTTGCAAGACGTGCCGCACAGACCTGTAGAACTGAAAGCAAAAAAAAGGGGGTGGGGGCGCAGGGAAACGATGAATGACAGGGCACAGCCAATTGGAGTGGAAGAGGCGGGACCAGGGCGTGATAGGGGTGCGGCCTATGTAGATAATGAGGCGGCTCTTGAACACCTGAGGAATGAAAGGGGGGAGCGGTCGCCAAAAATAGGTGGGCAGGGCAAGGGCGGCCAAAGACCGACCGCGAGTGCAGATTGACAAACTCTATCAGCTGTTTAGGTCTTGAGCCCAGCCAGTGACCCCCTGAGCGTTGGGAGGCAATCCGCGCAGAGAAGGAAGAACACGTGTACTACAGTCCAGCGAGGTTGCTGGCTTAGTACAGCGACAGAGGTGCCTAGACATGGAGAGGGAGGCGCTATACAGGCATTTCCTGCGTGAGCCCGGCAGCGTGGTTCATTGGTGTCATTTGGGCACAAAAACCGAAGGGACATCTTGACAGAGGTGCCTAGACACGGAGAGGGAGGCGCTATACAGGCATTTCCTGCGTGAGCCCGGCAGCGTGGTTCATTGGTGTCATTTGGGCACAAAAACCGAAGGGACATCTTCGCTGTTCGGAGGAGTCCGCTGTCAGTGAAAGAAACGGTGCTTCCCAATTCCATGAGTGTAGGGGGTGTATCTGGGAGAGTGAGTGTGTGCTTCTAGGTGAAGAGGGAGGCCCCTAGATTACAGAGGTGGGCCAAGCTAATTTATTTATTTGTTACATATATTAATTGCATAAGAGGAAGGACGAATGCGTCTCCGTGTGTAGTGTTTTTTTTCTCAAGCGAGGTAAGCTGCTGTCGGTGTGTACTGAGGAAGGAAGCTGTTAATGCGTTTACTGATTAGTACGATTCTACATAGAGAAAGTGGAGGCTTAGGGGGGTAAAGTGCTTCTTGTGTGTAGAGTTGTGGATCTTTCAGCTAGGTAAGGGGCAACTCTGTTGAGAAGGGGATGCCTCTGAGACGTAAAGTCCTACAGCTGGTACAGCCACTGGTAAGTTGCTCTAATATGCGCTTCACCCCCTTGAATAGATCCTTTGCACATACCTACACACCACAATCTGACCTGCCAGTAGCATGCAGGGTCTGTAGCTTTGATTCTTCTCACCTGTCCTGCACTGAGAAGGTCTGAGCATCTAAGCTGCACAAATTCACCTGCATTGGTTAGTGACCTACGACTCATTTTTTTCCGTCTTAAAAATCCGGCCTTGCTTCCTGGCTCATTGATGGAACCTCCATTGTGCACTTGGGGCCTGCATCACCCATCTGAAAGGGCGCCACCACTGGTCACAAGTTCCACAGCCAGTGTCTAATTTTAACTGGTGGCTGCAGGTGGTGGCCCGATGGCACTTATTTTTGGGGACCAGTACTCATTTTTTGTTTTCAGACTTTGACCCAGAGCAAGAGAGAGGAAACACATGCAAGGGGAAGGGAGGAGAAAGAGAAATACGGACAATGACAAAGGGACAAAGCAGTGATGATAAGAACCTGAAAGCGTGAGATAACGAGGCAGAGTTTCTGGTGGTGGATTAGAGATGCATGAGGTGGAATCAAAACTACTAAATTTGGAGCTTGGCTCTTAATTCCTTTACAAATAAAGTACTGACCACAGCAGACTTTCAGAAAGTTTTCCTTGAGCACATTCTGTATCCTCTATCTGCTTTGCTTTTGACTAGGCACTGTGTGTGTGTTTTTGTTAAGGATATAACTAGTAGTAATGCACATACTTAGGTTTTAAGGTTCCAAGTGGGTTGATAGTTTGTTTTAGTTGATGGGCACCTAATTTGACAGCCACCACCACTGCTATCCCAAAACATCTATTCCTGTTCAGCTACAATTGCCCCGAGGTCAGCCGCCACCCTCCCTGGGGAAGACTTCTCCTTCGTCAGTCGTACTGTGAAGTTCCTGCTCTTCTTCAATATGCACTTCTGGGTAAGTGCTATTCATGCTATTAGTCCTGTTATTTGAACAGAGTGTGTATGACATTATGAAATGTCATAGGAAGCAGCCCTTGCTTGTCTTTTCTATACTATATCCATTCAGTCATATGTGAATTTGAAGTGTGTTGTAGTTTGTGAAGTAACATTGATCACGGGGTACAGTAATACTGGACTCAATTGCAGACTAAGTTCATGGCATATTTATTATGTAAACATAGTGCATGTTTTTTATTGGTGCAATAATGTATGATAAACATATTGGTTTCAACTGACGTTAAACAAATTTGGGATAAATGCTTAGATAGGGGACCTCCGCAACTACCTGGGACAGTATACATGTGAGATCTGTATTTCCTGAGTGAGCGATATGTTGGAGGAAGCATTTCAGTGTTAGACGGATGTAGGGGGAAGTCTTTAACGGAGGGCGAGTGACAGGGTGAAACCTGCTCGGAAGGGCAGTAGGATATCCAAATGGTTGTTTCTGTTTGAGGGCAGAGGAAGGGGGGACCCGAGGGCTCTGGAGTGGAGCAGTGCCTGCTTAACGCATGGGCACGCTGGTCAGTTGCCCAGGGGCCCTCCGGAAATGTTGCACAACAGCACTCCGGGCGGAGGCTTATTTGAGGCAGATGCTGTGTGTGAGGAACTGCGACATCTTTACTGCATAAAAGCTGCGGCAACTTTTATGTGCTTCTTCGTGGTTATTAGGGAAGGTATTCCTTGTACACAGAGCCACTGCTTAGGAACCCCCTGCTGTTTATCAATCTATTCTTTATGTAGCGCCTCATAGCTCTGTTCGGCGGTTTGTAAGCGCTGTGTAGCCCAGATCCGCCCGGGGAGGCTGTGCACGTGCTGTGTGAGCACTCGCAATGATACTTTCTTTACATTTTCCTCTTAAGTATGATAGTTTTTTTGCTCATTTGTGTGCTTCTATGCATGTTCCACTAGCGTGTTGTGCATTGGGCTTGCGTGCGAAGCACCATATCAGTCATTCATTTCAGCGCCTAGATGCCTTTTTTTTTTTATTACTGTGCTAGGTAAATGTTTTTTTTCTTAAAAATTGATTTACATTGACTGGCGTGTCAGGACAGCGTGTAATGTTTGTGAGCGCTCTTGGCGAGTGAGGTGATCTGTGCGCTCCAAAGGTGGGAGAGATGGTGATGGAAGCGCCTCCTCTTCGCTTGGTGTCAGGGTGAAGTCTGCTCTGGGTGTGGCATAGACGGACGAGGACAGTCTCGGGGGTGTTTCTGCCCTGAGCGTGGGTAGGATGTTAAGGACAGGGGGATACTCTGGAGGATCTTGGATAATCGCAGTTTGGTTTCTTCTGTCCTGCAGTTCTGCAGAAATGTTGTATTTGCTGGGGTTGGTGCTGTGTAGGAGAAATGTGTGAACTCACAGAGTGGGTGAGATGCCCAAGGGAGTACTTTTGTTTTTTGTCCATATCTGAGCAAGAAACGCAAGTTCTTGGGGAGTGGAGAGTGGAGAGTGCAGAGGGAGTGGAGAGTGGAGAGTGCAGAGGGAGTGGAGAGTGGAGAGTGCAGAGGGAGTGGAGAGTGGAGAGTGCAGAGGGAATGGAGAGTGCAGAGGGAGTGGAGAGTGGAGAGTGCAGAGGGAGTGGAGAGTGCAGAGGGAGTGCAGAGTGGAGAGTGCATAGGGAGTGCAGAGTGGAGAGTGCATAGGGAGCGCAGAGTGGAGAGTGCATAGGGAGCACAGAGTGGAGAGTGCATAGGGAGCGCAGAGTGGAGAGTGCATAGGGAGCGCAGAGTGGAGATTGCATAGGGAGCGCAGAGTGGAGAGTGCATAGGGAGTGGAGAGTGCATAGGGAGTGGAGAGTGCATAGGGAGTGGAGAGTGCATAGGGAGTGGAGAGTGCATAGGGAGTGGAGAGTGCATAGGGAGTGGAGAGTGCATAGGGAGTGGAGAGTGCATAGGGAGTGGAGAGTGCATAGGGAGTGGAGAGTGCATAGGGAGTGGAGAATGCATAGGGAGTGGAGAATGCATAGGGAGTGGAGAGTGCATAGGGAGTGGAGAGTGCATAGCAAGTGCATAGGGAGTGGAGAGTGCATAGGGAGTGCATAGGGAGTGGAGAGTGCATAGGGAGTGCATAGGGAGTGGAGAGTGCATAGGGAGTGCATAGGGAGTGGAGAGTGCATAGGGAGTGCATAGGGAGTGCAGAGTGAGTAGGGAGTGCTAGAGAGTGCAGAGTGAGTAGGGGGTGCTAGAGAGTGCAGAGTGAGTAGGGAGTGCTAGAGAGTGCAGAGTGAGTAGGGAGTGCTAGGCAGTGCTAGAGAGTGCAGAGTGATTAGGGAGTGCTAGGGAGTGCTAGAGAGTGCAGAGTGAGTAGGGAGTGCTAGAGAGTGCAGAGTGACTGCAGAGATTAAGCTAATGGCAATGTAAATGACAATGCCATTTATTTATCTGTTTTCAAAACCAACACAAATACACATTTTGTCATTTACAATGCCAATAACTCTAACATTTCCAAAGGCGAAACCATTGCATTGTAAATGCTTGTTCCAGTTCCTACAGTTCGATCATGCTCCCTACCATAATTCTCCTGCTCCCGTCCTACTTTTTTTGGTGTCATGTTGCCAGACACTTAAGGCCAGTTAACCTCCAATCAAACAGGAGTGACTGACTGCCACCAGACATCTCCTGCCATTTTAAGGGTCTGAAAGTATGAAACACTAGTTCCTGCTGGAAGCAGTGTGCAGTTCCACACTTTCACAGTGACAGAAAAAAACAAGTTCAAACTAAACATCTGCGAGCAATCAGTTTGTGCTTTCTATGGTGAGGATGTCTTCTGGCAATCCGGGGCACTAGTGAAGCCTGTAACTTTATGCATTAAAGACCAGGCACCCAACGACAGGGCCAAGCACTATGATCACAGTGTGCATGACTGGGCTGCAGCTTGCAACCAAGTCAGTTACCATACAGACTGTGTGGTGACTGGCCATACTGCAATTCACATCAATAAGAGACAGGCAGAAAGACATAGGGAGAGTGAATGAAAGATACCGAGTGAGAGTTGTTGTGTGTTTCTATTCGTCCGTCTGAAAGTCCATGGCTTCCCATCAACTATATCATGTGGCCACTAGTGGCATAGTGAATGCCAAGCTAGACATAATGAAGTATCCTTGGCATGATTATATCCACCATGACATAATGTGACCCCGAAATGATGATAGTAGTTCTTGCCATACTGTAGGAATCTCTTTCATAAAGTTGCTCACTCCTGATAGAACATATTTTCTCGACCACACCGAGAAGATTCCTGATGTCTGGGCAAACCGGGCCCATAGCTATGCACCCAACATTGGACGTTCTCCTATGCTACTTGTGATTTGAACTTGCTTGCATATTAATTCTTCCTGGCTAGATCTTGGGATGGCTGGGCATGTAGGGTGGAAATAATGCATGTAACTATTTGGGACCAAGACCCTACTGCGCTTTGAAGGTGGTACCCTGAATTGTAAATTGTATTCTTTGAGACACCAGAAGCCAGTACATTTCTTTTTAGGCCAGTAGGATCTGAGCCTGTTTCTTTAAGCTAAGGCAGAGTCTGGCTAGTTTGTCTTGTAGATGTTATATTCTTGTGATCTTTCTTAGGGCCTCTAGTGTAAACAGTTTCTTCAGTAAAAGAGCCATAATACCATTGAGGGGCTGTTCATTTTAACGCAGTGTTGAAAGAGGGGAAGATGCTCCAGAGTAGTACGATGGGATTTGCTGCTCAAATGAAACGGTCTTGCCAAGCCATGCTACTGGGTCTTTTACTGCATGAATAGGAGTGGTGTTGATTTCCAGCTCATTCACAGGGATGAACAGTAGACTGATAGAGGCTGTTTTTCCTTCTCCAAGCATTTCGGTCTTGGAGCGGTTGAGACAGGGACAGCTCTCTTTTAGACAACAGTTTATATGTCTGTATGTAGTACGTCGTAATTTCCAGGAATTTTCCAGATTATGTACAGCTTGCAATGGCTATAACACAGCTACAAGCCAGCTCATGTCAAAGAACATCCAGAACTTTGTGAACAGGATTTGCATGCTTGTCCCCATCAAACCGGTTCGTAGTTTTTATCTGACCGAGTACAAGCTGTCCTATGTGACATTATTATGCAATTCAGAAGTTCTATTGTTATGTTAATTTATTTTCTAAAGCGCAGGACTCACCCTGGGGCATCTCGGCGCTGCCTAGAAAGTAGTAACCTGAGGATTTGAAAGGACCAGAGCGAATCAGAGGAAGCAATTAGAGCAAAAAAAGGCTTTCAACTGTTTCCTAAAATACAATAGCTGGAGATTTTACGCAGCGCCAGGGGGAGCTCATTCCAACTTCTTGGCGCAAGATATGAAAAGGCTCTGCCCCCTGTACGAGAAGTGAGCATCTTTGCTCTTTCATCCTTAGTCCCCAGACATCCACATGATCAATGGGTGATGAATAGTGGAAAAAAGAACCTCATCAGAGCCTAAACTTACCAGCCAACCCCAGGAAGTGACTGTGTGATGACAACTGTAGTGTCCACCCCAGCCTGGGTATTCGCCAATGACTACGTGACACACGTAGCTTAATATCACATGTCTTTATTCTTCTGCATGTAACTGTAAACTCAACATTCTGCTGTAACACCTACGTCACAGCTCTAGGGATTCCGGCAGAAACAAAAAGATTTATGTCATAAACACTAGTAAAAAAACTATATCTCTTCCTTTTCATAAATAAAAATTTAAAAAAATTTGTACACAAATCATCAAATACACACATACATTTATATCTCTTCAAAGACGGTAACAAAATAACAAGTCATTGGTTTTTCAGACTCAGTCTTTTGTTCACCCCTTCGATCAGGAGATCAATGAGTTGAATGTCGAAGTGAAAAGAGTGTCTGGTTACAGACTTTTCAGGACACTGAGCAGTCACCAGATGTCCTTTGGCAGATACCACACGGAAGAGTTCAACATCATAGGGAGAATATGGCTGAGATACCCGCCACCCCCTCTCAACACAATCCCCAAATGAGGGAAACCGGAAACAGTTCTTGAAGTTTTTGGAAGTGGGAGGGAGTGACCCTCCCGGCCGTATTTATTAAAACAAAAAATTAAAACATTTAAACATTAATGTACAATTTCATACCACATTGCGATGTTTGGCTAACCTTAACAGATTCTCTAATACAGAGGTTCTCCTAGCCGAACTAACATCCTACAAAACATTTACTTGAAATATTGAAATTGTACATCCTAACGTTTAAGGGCCAACGGCAAGGTCGTAACCGGTGTCAAGATCCCTAACCAGACATACCCCCCCCACTTGGGAGGGGCGACAGCACTGAGGCGTACTCACGTGCAACTACTACCAATTTCCCTTGACTTGACGGGGGCACTTATCAACTCGACGCCAGTTAAAGGTCGTTCGAAGACTCGTGTGAGGTATCTAGAAGGTATCGTAGACCTCCCCCCAACCCCACACAACTTACCGCATCTGCCGTCGCAGATGTCACTGGCCCCGGGAAATTCCCTAGGAGGGGGCTGTAACCCCTCCTACACAGGAAGGGGCCTTGACCGCCTTTCCTCTTCTTTCGGCGACCCATCCTTAGAAGGGACCGCCTCCCCGTTGAGGGGCCAAAGGCCACCTCCCCCGAGCGCTCCCATCCGTGTTGGGTGACGCCCACTCATAGGGATCTTCCAATTAGTGCTCACCGATCATGACCTTACCGCCTACCGCCTGACCGAAATAAATACGACAAATGCTAACTAAACGAAACTACATTGGCCACTATGACCGAAAAACGCTTGTTTGTAAATGGACCTTGAATCCGAAGTTCTCTAATCACAAACTTGTAAAATTAGACCAATCTTTATTACACATTAAATATCAACATAACACCAAAACAACCTGAAAACGAAATAGAATAACTGATCAACTTTATTAAAACAACTAGCTGTCCTCAGGGGCTGGTGGGTGGGTCAAAATTGGCTCTTCGTTCCGTCTCGAGCTCACGTGCAGCGAGGAGGTGCAGCTTCAGAGCACAGGAACAAGAGGATGTCTTCTGGACTTGCGTCTCTTTTTATCCATCTTCAGGGCGGGCGTAAACCCGCCCCTGCCTGCCCCGAGGGCGTGGCCGGCTGCGTCAGTGTCTAGGCCAGCCCACTCTAGGGCGGGAAAAAGCGCGCCCCGGCTACGCCGCTTCGGGCATACCAGCCGAGACGCGCCTCCCGCCCAAAATGGCTTCCCGGGGGGATCGAGGCACTCTGCCATACGTTCGGGGGGACCGAGTGGTCGCCCCTTTCCATAAGACTGCCTTCTTTGAATCTGCTAGGCGATCACAAGATTGTCTTCTTTGAAACATGAAGATCTTTACCCATCGCCCCTTGCCGGGATAGCCTTTAATTTTCTGTGTGTTAACCAAGTCCTTTCTGCGAGTGTTCCGGCACTTTCCTATTGGGTAATGCTTTGATAGCCGTTTAAATATCTTCCACCGTGACCGGTTGATTTAAGTATTCCCTCTGGCCATCTGATAGCCAGTCAATTGCTGTTTGTGGGAGGTATTCATCAATCTCCGCTACATCCGTCTCACCCCGGAAGGTGTACAAAGTCTCATAGAATTGCCTAAATTGATTTGCGATATTTGGGACACTATATTAATCTTTACCTGCCTCGTCTGTAATTTTGGTAATGAACTCCCTCTCTGAAAGGTTTTTAATTTTAGTAGCCAAATGATGTCCCGGCCTGTCACCCTGGCCATATGCGCAAGCTCTATATCGCTTAGATATATACCTCATCTCTTCCTCCGCTAATGCTGCGTGCTCTTGAACTGTCTCAATGGACGCCAGGGTCGACTCACAAGGCGTGGTTTCGTATTCCTGCTCCAGTTTTTTAGGTCTCGGCGAAAGCGAGCGAAGCTCGCTCCCGCCAGAGACCTTATTGTTAGCGGCTCAGCTTCCCAGGAGGACAGCACTGGCCGCGCGCGGCGATTTGTTAAGGCCACGCGCACGAGAACGCGCTCGCGGCCAGGTGCTGTCCTCCTCGAAAGCTGCCTCCCTTCCCCGTGCAGGTCGGGCTGCCGCGCTGCCTGCGGCGACCCGGAAGCATTGCCGGCCAAACCGGAAGTAGGTGCGGTCCTGCAGAGCACCGCTTTTCAACTCTCTGCTCCTCATTGCCGGAGACGGCTTTTCTTCCGTAGCAGCGTGTTTAACTAAAAGAAAATCTTCCCCTTTGCCCTACCAGCCCAAATCATAAGTGCGGAGTTGTGTACCTGGTTGTTTGTACAAATGTGTGAGGCTACACGCCTACTTTTTAGTATGTATCTTTGGGGGTTCTGTGAACCGGACATTATAATGGCATGTTTGTGGTTGAGCCCCAGATGTTTTCATTCATCCGTAAGACTGAATGCCTGCTTGTTTGTGTTTATGTAAGGTGCAGTTTACCTGACTTTGTCTGTAAATATTCGCTCCTGTAATTGGTTGTCTGGCTGTGTTTAGATCCCTGTGTATTTGGTTGTTCGTACATATACAAGAGGCTGTGTGCCTGCTCCTTTCGATGACCCCGTTCACCTGGATGTTTGTCCTCATGTGTGTTGGTTTGTGCACGTGCCTCGGCCTGGTAGAGGATTGTTTGCACGCACTCTCGATGCTGCCCAACTTCATCTTGCATGTGAGTACCGCACTGAGTATCACAGTGTGTGCACCTACGACTAGTGTCGCTGTTTAGATTTCGGGCTGTCACTAGTAGTGTCTCTCGTGTGCGCTTGTGAACACTGACAGCCGCGGGCCAGGGCTCCGTCACTATTTTTGCCGCTCACTTCGGTTGCAGTGAGGTGTTACCCCTGGGCTCTGTGCTGTTCGTGGCTGCAGCTGGGACAGGCCTCCTTCCACCAGTGACCGCCCCCTGCTGCTGAATGCCCCCTCCATGGGCGCTATGTGTGCCGCGTCTCGGAGACGGGAGTGCAGTGGCAGGCACCCGGCAGGGACAGAACATCCAACCCGCGCGCATCCTCAGATGGATGCAGGGAGGCGATTGGGAGAGGAGAGTGGGAGCGAGAGCAGCCCAGGGGGACAGACACGGGCTGCCGATGGGAAGCAGGTATGCACATGTCCAGCGATGTCTGCGCATCCCAGCCTTGACCTCTCCAAAGTTAATGAACAGAACGCCGCGTGGCAATGACCCGCTCCCCACTGGCGTTTAAGGGAAGTAATTCGAATCAGAGCTGGCGTGCTTGCTGCTACAGGGCATCTGTGTCTCCAGGCTTTGAGGTTTGCTGCGGAAGAGCAATGACAGCCGGATCGGAACATGTCCCGGGGATGCGAGGCAGATTAGGAGCCTACAGATCTGTCCCAAGAGGCGCATCCTATGGGAATCGGGCCTCGCGCTGGAGGAATAGCGGCTCGAAAGACAAGAAGAGGCAGGCCCTGGATGGGATTATTAGCTGCAGATATAGTGACTTCTATTAGAACTGAATTTGTGAGTGAGTAGTGAGTGCAGAGTAGTGAGTGTAGATTGCAGAGTAGTGAGTGCAGAGTAGTGAGTGCAGAGTAGTGAGTAGTGAGTGCAGAGTAGTGAGTAGTGAGTGCAGAGTAGTGAGTGCAGAGTAGTGAGTAGTGAGTGCAGAGTAGTGAGTGCAGAGTAGTGAGTAGCGAGTGCAGAGTAGTGAGTGCAGAGTAGCGAGTGCAGAGTAGTAAGTGCAGAGTAGTGAGTAGTGAGTGCAGAGTAGTGAGTGCAGAGTAGTGAGTGCAGAGTAGTGAGTGCAGAGTGTGAGTGCAGAGTAGTGAGTAGTGAGTGCAGAGTAGTGAGTAGTGAGTGCAGAGTAGTGAGTGCAGAGTAGTGAGTAGTAAGTGCAGAGTAGTGAGTAGTGAGTGCAGAGTAGTGAGTGCAGAGTAGTGAGTGCAGAGTAGTGAGTGCAGAGTAGTGAGTGCAGAGTAGTGAGTAGTAAGTGCAGAGTAGTGAGTAGTGAGTGCAGAGTAGTGAGTGCAGAGTAGTGAGTGCAGAGTGTGAGTGCAGAGTGTGAGTGCAGAGTGTGAGTAGTGAGTGCAGAGTAGTGAGTAGTGAGTGCAGAGTAGTGAGTAGTGAGTGCAGAGTAGTGAGTAGTGAGTGCAGAGTAGTGAGTAGTGAGTGCAGAGTGCAGAGTAGTGAGTGCAGAGTAGTGAGTGCAGAGTAGTGAGTGCAGAGTAGTGAGTGCAGAGTAGTGAGTAGTGAGTGCAGAGTAGTGAGTGCAGAGTAGTGAGTGCAGAGTAGTGAGTAGTGAGTGCAGAGTAGTGAGTGCAGAGTAGTGAGTGCAGAGTAGTGAGTGCAGAGTAGTGAGTGCAGAGTAGTGAGTGCAGAGTAGTGAGTGCAGAGTAGTGAGTGCAGAGTAGTGAGTGCGTAGAGTGGTGAGTGCGTAGAGTGGTGAGTGCGTAGAGTGGTGAGTGCGTAGAGTGGTGAGTGCGTAGAGTGGTGAGTGCGTAGAGTGGTGAGTGCGTAGAGTAGTGAGTGCGTAGAGTAGTGAGTGCGTAGAGTAGTGAGTAGTGAGTGCGGAATGCAGAGTAGTGAGTGCAGAGTAGTGAGTGCAGAGTGAGTGTGCAGAGCAGTGAGTGCAGGTGCAGAGTGGTGTGTGCTGTTGAGTGCAGAGTGGTGTGTGCTGTTGAGTGCAGAGTGCTGTGTATTGGCAATGTAAATGACAATGCCATTTATTTATTATTTAAAGAAAAAAAAGAAATGTCATGAGCAATGCCAATAGCTCCACCTTTAATGATGCCGAGACCATTGCATTGTAAATGCTTGTTTAAATTAGTCTCAAGCTTAGACAATTGTCCTCTCAGATCTTTTAGTATACCTGCCGTCGTGCTGAAACAGGTGACCCGAACAGTGGCCTAGAACTCTTCCCAAAGTGTCCCAGCACTATCCACAGACCCCTTGGTGTGCTCAAAATATTGTGTGATGGCCTTGCGAATCGTCTCTGTGTACACCTGATCTAACAGCGCCTTAGGCCTAAAGCACCATGTAAAGGCTCTAGGGGCTGCTTGCAGGACTGAGAGACTAAGGCGGACAGGACAGTGATCCGAAAGTGTATGCGGTAGTCCAGTCACATCCACCACCCAGCCCACGGCTTCCTCACCCAGTAACCAATACTCTAGCCGGGAGCAGCTGCTGTGTATGGTGGAAACAGTTAGGGTAGTTACTGCATTGTAAAGGCATGCAGGGTTCCGTCATACAACCTAGCAGAAAGTTCTTTTTTCAACATTTATCATGTTCAGCGTTCTTTTGACCAAATTTGGTGGCTCCCCTGCTCATGAACAGATGCCAGGAAGGGATTTGGACTGAAACAGCTCCAAATAGGAAAAAAAACACCTGGTTTGTCTCGGAGTGCTAATATTAGAATAGCTTCAGAATGGGAGAAGACAGAGAAAGTGGAAAACGAATTCTACAAGTAGGTCTAACAACATAATCACCCTGAGTAAGAGCGCCAGCCGTTCTAGCATGCTGGGTATGGTGGCTTAGCGGACTAATGCGTCCGCTGTCTGGGCCGGTGTTCGACCTCAAGGTCTCAGGTTCAAATCCTGATGGGCCCCCTCAGCCTTTCATCCGTTGGATATCAATAAAATTAGTACCATGGAGTTGGGTAACAATAAACAACTGTTCTCTGGTGCCTTGGTATCCTTGGGTGATACTGCGCTTTACAAATGCAAATTTTTGGTTAGGGGATAAGGCAGCCTTGAGCCCGACAGCCCCTTTTTGCCCACATATGACGCCCATCCAGTGCCGTAAATGCGAATGGGGCCCCTGTAGAATTGCTGAATGGCTCTCAAGCCTTTCTAATTCTCAAAGATATTCATTGACCATAGGCTGAATGGGGTACCCTGAAGGGTTCGGAGCCCCCTGTAGGATTTTGCCCCCCTGCGCCACACGGATGCAGGGGTCTGCGTTCCACCCCTGTGCCCATCACCTCTCTGGCAGGTGGGGCAAAAGGTCTGAAACAACTCACAAAAGTGGCAAGGCTTCAAAAGCAGTGAAGACGGTAGGGGAGGGCCTAGCCAGTGACCACACAGCATCTGTAGGGGCCCATGGGGGTGCAGCGGTGGGAACCGGCTAAAGGAAAGCTGTAAAGGTAGGAAATTAAGCCAAGACACAACAGACATCCCAAACACTGGGGCAGCCAGCAAGAAATGAATGTTCTTTCTTAAAGCTTGGTAAATAAATTGATTTTGGTTTAATTCTTTTGATGATAAGCCCCCTGCGAATGGAAGTCGCAAAGTATTAAGAACAAATGACAGCCTGCTATCTTCCGCACGCTCTTCGGCAGATTATTTTAGGAGAGGGCTGAGTGGCCTGCGTGGAGGGACTTCATGCTGGCCCCTGCAGCCTGTGAGCCTCAAAGGGCCTCAAAAAGCTTTCGAGGACCCCCAATCCTTCAAGTGTTCATGATAAGGCTAATAAACGCCTGTGAGATGTGAGATGTGGGGGGGGGGGGGGGGGGGGGGGGCGGCGGGAACAAAGTAAAGGACAACAAGATGGAAACTAAAAAAAACAAGATATAATTAAACATTTTGACCCACGCCACAGGGATAGCATAAAGAACCTCTACCCGCCGGATCGGTTCGGTTCCAAATCCCACATGAGCCACGGTGGGAGTTAAAAAGCACGATCTAACCATATCAAACACCCTTCTCCGAGTCTATGGAGGTTACCAATACCCTAGGATACCAAATTGGGTCTGTCAAATCTAGTACTCTGTATAATGCCCTAAGATAAAGCGAAGTGTGCCTTCCAGGAGGGTATAAGTCTATGCTGGACTCTATGTATTAGGGACGGTAGGTATTGCTATAGCCTCGCTGCCAGTACCTTGCTAAGTATTTTAAAATCAGCATCGAGACTGGGCATACTTGGTCTGAAAGTGCAACAGAATCTCCAGATTTAATAAAGCTTTAGTACCTAAAGTTACTTCCGCTTTTGAAAAGTGAATGTTCCTTTCATGGACCTCGACAAAGGAATCTTGTAAGGACAAGCATCAGCTTCCAGGGAAAAGAAGGCTGTGCTAATGCAGACACTGCATTTTTTTTTTTAATGACCTATGCTGAGCTTTACGTGGCTGGGCCCTTGAATATGCTGCCTCACTTCGCCAACCTGTTGACTGTCTTATAAACTAACGTGAATGTCATGGTCACCTCTCCGCTATGTAGTCCCTTTAATGCTGCATGCGAGTGAGTAGTCTCAAGAGATCTCAAGCCAATAGATGTACAAAGAAACACAGGTATCGAATATGCTACTTACCAGTATGCATCTGTTCTTGGCATGTAGGGCTGCTGACATTCATATCTGTGCATAGATCGCCGCCTAGTGTTGGGTCCGGATGATTGCACATTGTTGTCCTGGAAGCGTCTTCGAAGTATCACAAGATAGGTGGCTCCTCCCCTGGACTACAGTGCGCATGGGCATCGACTCCATCCTCAGATTGTTTTTAGCCATTGTGGCAAAGATGGAGTGTAACTTCGTGAATGATGACCATGCTAAGAGTATTTGTGAATGCTGCAGCCGCTACAGGCGCCGGGGAGGAGGGCGGGCGATATGAATGTCAGCAGCGCTACATGCCAAGAACAGATGCATACTGGTAAGTAGCATATTCGGTTCGAGGCATGTGGGCTGCTGAATTCATATCTGTGCATAGAATACATAGCAGTCCCTCCATTAACGGCGGCCGCCTGTGCCAGCTACAGCAGTTTGGAAAAGTGTTTTTAGAACAACCTGCCCTACAGCTGTCTGCTGTTTGGAGTGCACATCTACATAGTAATGTTTTGTAAACGTGTGTGTGGTAGACCATGTGGCTGCTCTACATATGTCTTCTAAAGGAATGTTTCCAAGGAAATTACAAAAAACAATTTTATGGACAGAATGTAGATCAATGTCTTACATTCACCCCAGTACAATGATCTGGGCCTAAATCCATCGTTTTTTGCACTCCACACCACCCTGGGTTAGATAATGGCTTTATGCAAATCAGCTCTGACCCTGTGCCCCATGGGAACAGTCCATTCCGAACTACACAGCCATATCTTTCCCAGACCGGAATCAAGCATCCGAGGACCGGACCGGAATCGAGGTAACACCTCTCATCAGCCCGGCTAGCTTGGCTCCAGTGGTGTGGAGGCTCTGGGACCCACGTCTGAGCTACCCCAGTACACTCAGGGAGAAAATTACAAAAAACAATTTGATGGACAGAATGTGTGACATTGATCCACATTCGGTCCATCACTTGTTGTTTTTGCAATGTTTCCAAGGAAAGCCATGGAGGCCCCTAACTTCCGGGTGGAGTGGGCCCGCGGGAGAATCGTTAGAGTGCGCTTGGCTTTCTGATAGCAGATCTGAATACACTTAACGATCCACCTGGCTATACCAGCCTTGGAAATGGGGTTGCCTTTCTGTTGTGGCGAAAAGGCAACAAAGAGTTGTTTCGACTTCCGAAAATCTTTGGTCCTATCAATGTAGTACATCAAGGCTCTTTTGACGTCAAGCGTGTGGAGCATTCTCTCCGCCACTGACTCAGGATTTTGGAAGAACACAGGTAGTTCTATAGTCTGGTTGATATGGAACTGTGAAACGACCTTAGGAAGGAACTTAGGGTTAGTGCGAAGCACCACCCTGTTGGAATGAATCTGTATGAATGGCTCTTGGATAGTTAGTGCCTGGAGTTCACTAACTCGTCGTAGCGACGTAATCGCCATCAGGAAAGCCACTTTCCATGTCAAGAACTGAATTTCGCATGAATGCAGTGGCTCGAAAGGGGGACCCATCAGTCTTGTGAGGACCACATTTAGGTTCCATTGGGAGCTGGTGGGGTTCGTGGAGGAATGACTCGTTTGAGTCCTTCCAGAAAGGCTTTGATGGCAGGCACCCTGAAAAGGGAGAGATGCTGCCTGTTTTGGAGATAAGCTGCCATTGCGGATAAATGTATACAAATGGAAGCATAGGCCAGATTACATTTGTATAGATGTAAGAGATAACAAATGATGTTTTGAATAGATGCGTCTAGCGGGTTGATGTTGTGGTGTGCACAATAAATGACAAACCGCTTTCATTTCGCCGCATAGCATGCTCTGGTGGTGGGCTTCCTTGCCTCCCTGATTATGTCCATACAGTCAGGAGGTAAGTTGAGGTAGCCAAACTCTAAGACCTCAGGAGCCACATCGCCAGATTGAGCTGTTGCGGATCTGGATGTTGAATGTCGCCATGGCTCTGCGTCAAAAGCCTGGGTGTGAGGCGCAGCCTTTGATGCGGTACCACGGATAGTTCTAGAAACGTGGTGTACCATGGTTGCGTGCCCACGTTGGAGCAACCAGGATGAGAGTCATCGAGTGTTGCTTCAGCTTGCGTGCCACTAGCGGTATTAGAGGTGCTGGAGGAAAAGCGTACGCAAATTTGCCTGACCAGTTCATCCATATCGCGTTGCCCTGCGACTGTGGGTGTGGAAACCTGGCGGCAAAGCTTCGGCATTTGGCGTTTTCCTTTGTGGCGAACAGGTCTATCTCTGGATGACCCCACTGCTGGAAGTACGGGTGGAGTACTGATGGATGTATCTCCCACTCGTGCATTTGGTGGCTGTACCTGCTGAGCAGGTCCGCCATCTGATTGTCTTTGCCTGGGAGGTTTTCCGCCATGAGGAAGATGTTCCTCTGAATGGCCCACTTCCACATGCTCTAAGCCAGATGAGACAACTGTGGAGAGTGTGTACCTCCCTGCTTCTGGATGTAGTACATGGCCGTCATGTTGTCCGTCCGGATCAACACGACCTTGCTGCAGAGATGTACTTTGAATGCTTTCATTGCCATGAAGATAGCCATCAGTTCTAGAACATTGATGTGCATCTTTTTCTGCTGCGTAGTCGATAGTCCTTGCACAGTGTAGTGGAGTACATGAGCTCCCCAACCCTGGAGAGATGCGTCCCGTCGTCAGAATGATCTGTGGCACAGGCTCCTGGAACGGTCGTCCCTTGCAAAGGTTTTGTGGATTTCACCAATGCAGAGACTTGTATGCACGACCGGTTACCAACACTAGGTCTTTCAACTATCCGTGAGCCTGATTTCACTGACGTGCTAAGCACTTCTGAAGCGGACGCATATGTAGTCTCGCGTGCGGGACTATGAAGATGCAGGAGGCCATCAAGCCTATCAACTGCATGAACATTCTGGCCTGAAGCGAGTGTTGAGGTCTGAATTTCTGTATTAGCGATTGAATGCTGCTGATCCTCACTGAATTTGGCTGTGCTTTGGCCGCCAGAGTGTTTATTGTCGCACCCAGATACTGCCGTATGTGGGTGGGTTGCAGGTGGGACTTTGGGTAATTCAGTGAGAATCCCATATCGTGAAGAAGGTGAATGGTGTGGGACATGTCGGCGGCACACTGCTGGGCTAACTTTGCCTGGATCAGCCAGTCGTCCAGATAAGGGTAGACGTGAATGTTTTGTCTCCGTAGGTGTGCCACCACTGTAGCCAGGCACTTTGTAAACACCCTGGGTGCCGTGGTGACTCCGAAAGGTAGGACCTTGAACTGGTAATGTTGATTTTGGATGGTGAACCTGAGGTATTTTCTGTGTGACGGGTGTAGCGGGATATGAAAATATGCATCTTTGAGATCTAATGTTGCGAGAAAATCTCCCTGACTGAGCAACGGTAGGACTTGCTGCAGTGTTAGCATGTGAAAATGCTCTGACAGAATGTACTGATTGAGGGGTCTGAGGTCCAGAATGGGTCTGAGGGACCCGTCCTTTTTTGGTATTAAGAAGTACAGTGAGTAAACTCCTGTGCCCCTTTCTTCCACAGGTACGAGCTCGATTGCTCCTTTTTGCAGCATGACGAGTACCTCCTGCTGCAATAAGTGCAAATGCTCGGTGGACATAGGACGGTGTCTTGGCGGTATGTTGGGTGGAGTGGATGTAAACTCCAGACAATAACCGTACTGAATAAGCTGTGTGACCCACCTGTCTGTGGTGATGGACTTCCAGACTGGCAGGAACTGTTGAAGTCTCCCCCCGACAGGTGTTGGATGGTCGGGGGGCAGTGACAAGGCGTCACTGTTTGTTAGTGGCGGAGGACCTGGAGCTGTTTCCACGACCTCTGCCCTTGGCGCTGTTTCCACGATAACCACCTCTATTTTGTTTGGTATATGTGGTCTGCGCGCCACCTTTATAGTACTGTGTGTTCTGGGATAGCTGGCCTCTGGAAACACCTCTATTGCTTGAGCGACGAAAAGAACCACCCCTGAACTGCTGCGACTGTAGGGCCCCCATAGACTTTGCAGTCTCAGTGTATTTTTTGATTTTTTCCAAGGTGGTGTCCACCTGTGGGCCAAAGAGATGATCAGGGTTTACTGTCTGATTTAGAATGGTGGTCTGTATCTCTGGCTTGAACCCGGAGATTCTGAGCCAGGCATGTCGTCTCAACATAACACTAGTGTGAATAGCTCTGGCCGCGGTGTCTGCTGCGTCCAGTGCACATTTGATAGAGGAATTTGATATGAGCTTCCCTTCCTGGATTAGCATCTCAGCTGCCTCCTTATATTCATCTGGTAGGTGCTGTAACAGGGTCTCAAGTGTGTCGTAGTGTGCCCTGTCGTACCTGGCTAAGAGTGCCTGAGTGTTTGAAATGCGCCAGATATTGGCCGCTTGAGCCGCCACCCTTTTCCCTGATGCCTCGAACACTTTAGATTCCTTATCTGGGGGAGGAGCATCACCCGTTGTTTGTGAATTAGCCCACTTCCGGGCATTAGAAAACAACAAGAGAGTCCAGCGGCAACTGTCCCTTAATGTAAGTAGGGTCTCCAGGCGCTGGTTTGTACTTTTTTTCAATCCTGGGGTTTATCACCTGCCTCTTGTAGGCTCCTTAAATATTTCCCCAGCATGCTTCAAGACACCCTTCAACATAGGCAGAGTCTTGACAATCCTCTCTGAGGCGGAAAAGGTGTAAAAAAGAAAGTCCACTTCAATGGGGTCAGCATGGAGCTGGACGTCATGATTCTTCGCCGCCCTTTCAATAAGGGCATTAAACGCTGCCGAATCTTCAGTAGGCGACGTTTTTACAGTATACACATTAGTGTCTGGGGCAGTGTGTGGGTCATTAGGATCAGCAGCATCTGCCCAAGGTTCATTAGTATCATCTGGATCAGTGTCCACAGGATAGCTGTATTCGTCATTATCACCATCCCCAGTATCCACATCTGAATAAGTGGGTGAGACATCATGGCCACGTGGAGATACAGGTTCTACAAGAACAGGTGGTGTAGTAGAATCTCTCTTTTTCTTTAGTGGTATTTTATAGGACTCCATCGGGTGTTTGGGGGCGATCTTTCGCTTATGAAGAGAAAGTCTGCCTGTATCGGCATCGATAAACTGTTCCTGTTGTTCTTCCAACGAGGATTGTCGATGCTTTGCGGCTGGGACCACAGGTGTCGGCTTCAGCACCGAGGATACCTTCTTGGGCACTTCCACGACCACTCTGGGGACGAAAGCCTTCGGCACCACTTTCGGTGGCAGTGTGAAGTGGATGGGTGCCGACGTCTTCTGAGGTTTATTGGCAGGCTTCGAAGGTGGAGGATCCTTAGGCCCGACAGTTGAAGCCGGGTCTCTGATGCGCTTTAGGGAGTCTGCCACCTGCTTCGAGAAGGAGGCGGACGGCTGCGTCGACTCGACTGAATCCTTCGCGGCACCACCCGTTGTGGACTCGGGGGTTGCACCGCTCTTGGCCTTGTCCTGCCGACGCGGGGTCTCGAGAACCTTCTGAGTACTGAGTCCTTTGTCGGTGTCGACTGTCTTCGGCGCCGACTTCTTCGGTTCGACAGCCTTGACTTTTTCCTTTGGCGTGCTAGACTTCATCTCGGCACCCTTTAGCGGCTTCTTTGGGTCGACAACGCTCTTCTGCTTAGTCGGTGCCGACAGGTCCGAGGACGTCGAGCCGACCAGAGTAATACGCACTGTTGGTTTTGATGTGGTTCCAAGTGCTTTTGGTTGCGTCGATACCGGAGCTTTCACTTTCGGTTTCGATTTCGCTGTTTGCGGCTCCTTAGACATGTCCGAGGACGAGCACGAGGGCGGGGCCGTTGAACCTTTTGCGAAATCTTGGGTAAGGCCTTGTGGCGATCCCTCGACCTGAGCCTTATGATGCGTTCCGGCCCCAGTGTCAATTTGTGGGCATAGCTCCTCGCCCGAGCTATCTTCCACGGCCCCAAAGGCCTCATCGTCGTCTCCTACCTCGTCGACGACGTCTTCCGCATCGAGCATCTCAACATCATCGTCGTAGCTGGAGTCTACCTCCGACGCGGGATCCGGCAGGTTCTCTCGAACCTCCCGCTCCGCTCCATCTTCCCCGGCATCGAAAAAGTCCACTGGCTCCGGCGAAGTTTGCTGGGCCTCCTTGCGCGCTGCGCGTCGAAGTTTAAGCGTCTTCTTGGATCGAAAACGGGAACAAGCCATACAGCTGGCTTCATCATGATCCGGCGACAAACACTTGTTGCATACCGGGTGGACGTCAATGTGGGGATATTTGGAGTTGCACATGGGACATCTTTTGAATGGACTCCGTTCCATGATGGGTCGTCGAGTAAGCCTTGGCGTCGATCGGGCCTTCAGCGTCGAAAGCACGCGGCTCTCCTGGATGTCCAGCTCGGGAACAGAGCTGGAACAGAACTGGGCACCGATTGCAAGACAATACCGACGAGAAACTAAAGGCCTTTTGGCCTTATGAAAACTTTTAAATCGATTCCGACTTGAGTGAACCAATATGCATCCGAACCCAATGGCGGAAAAAAACAATCTGAGGATGGAGTCGATGCCTATGCGCACTGTAGTCCAGGGGAGGAGCCACCTATCTCGTGATACTTCAAAGACTCTTCCAGGACAACAATGTGCAATCATCCCCGGACCCAACACTAGGCGGCGATCTATGCACAGATATGAATTCAGCAGCCCACATGCTTCGAACTTACTAGATTGCTGTTTCTCAGGTAAGATGAGCAGAAAAACTGCTGATCCGCTATTGAAAACTGCCTGAGGCACGATGCTCATTGCTTCACCCTAAAGCATTACCGCATAAGAAGCACGATCCGAAGAAGTATAAAAAAATGGAAAACAGCTACAAACCGAAAACAAACCATGATCCCACAGGATGGAATGACGGAAAGGTTGGTTTTAGTAAAAGCTAGTGGCAGAAAAAACAAGTGGCAGGGAATTTGTTCGCTTTCACTTCCGCTTGAAAAATAAAACGCAAGTGGTGCTGGCGCGCCACTGCGAGCCATGGCCTATTGGTGTCTATTACATGCACCAAACGCGTAATAGACACAAATAGGCCATGGGCGGAGAAATGCGCCCGCCTTTGGTCAATTGCGTGCAGTCTTTTATAAAAAGACGCACGCAAAGGCCAATCGCGAAGCACAATAGGAATCGCACACGCACGAGTGTGTGCGATTTCTAGGTCAGCTTCAATTCACCGTTTTTCACCTACTAAATGTCTCGCGCAGTGGCCCGCTAGGAGTCAGACCTAAAAAAGTTCCTAGTGGTAATACCAATGGAGTAAACAGTTGCGGGGGATCACCCATAGAGGTGGGGCGCCTGAGCACAATATCCCTCCCAATGGAAACAGGAGGTGGCCAAGCCATCATGTTTACACCCGCTCCCTGGTTGTGACATCTTCGAGCAGTAATTGAACATCAGCACAACTTCAATATTTCCACCATAAAACAGTGCAATTATTAAAACAATGCATATTAGTTAGCAACCCATTGATAGTAAGGCCAGTATGGCAATGCAGTTGAAGGATGTCAATATAACTCAGCAATAGTACCATAGACAAAATGATAACCCATGCGGACGGTTTCCATTGTCACTCATCTGTCTGTTCACTACTTCCTCCAGCATCAGGCCTCGCGTTGGATATCGGAGTGAGACTTCGTCATGTAATATTTTTAGCAAAAGTCATCGCCATTTCTTGGCAAGTGAAGATCTTATGTTTCCCGTTGTCTTCTATGCGCAGCCGTGCGGGATACAGCATGACATACGGTATTTTCGCTGCGATGAGAAGCTTCTTCACCAGTTGATACTCTCTCCTCGCCTCCTGAACCGCCACAGTGAAATCAGGGTAACATTCTAGATTGTTCCCGTGGTGGGTGATGGAGCCCTTCTCGCGTGCCAGCTTTTTCCGTTCCTTGTTCCTGGCTCAGCTGGTTAGGGGCGGGGCTGGCTGTGATAGGAGCAGTGGGAGGAATGGTGGCACTGTAAACTGCGCATGACTGTTTGGCAGGCCGTGTCAGGCCGGCCAAACAGACATGCGCTGTTTGCATGTACTTCAACGGCTGAAATACACAGCCTGGGTGGAGAACATGCCTGAGCACCGAACCACGGTGCTCAAACCAATCACTACGCTGCTGTAACGGAGCATTGTTATTGGCTAGAGGATTCTTGAAGCCTGTGTGCTTTCTGGATCCTGCTTCCTTCCTGCTCCGGGACTCCACCGAAGAGGAAGCAGCCGCGTGCAGTTAAGTGTATTTTTTTCCCATTTATCCCTCCCCCCACCACGCCGCTACGTAGCGGCAGCTACTGCATTCTCCCTGCAGAATGCTCGGAATCACATTTTCTATATCTCAGTGGCAGAACGACATAAACGTGTTTTAATTGGTTGTTTCTTTCCACTGTTGATGGATTAACATGAGGAATTAAAGGAAAACTCTCAGACAATCGCTAGTTGAATAAAGGTAAGGCTACATCCAGGATGCTCTCGTTTACACACTGATGGCAGCAACCTCTATTAAAATTGCTCTGGTATTCAATTACATCTTCAATCTGTAAGTACCCTGATTGTTCAGTTTAAACTTTGATTATGAATCATTGTAAAAAATCTGCTTTTGTGAATGGGTTGGATTCTTTTTCTCTACTAAATTCTGCAGGTATTTTGAATCTGTATCTTGACTAGGCCACTAATTGGTTTCTCAGTGCATGTGTCTCCTTTATGATGTACAGGTGCGTAGCTTGGTCAGTAAGATTGAGGGAAGGCCGAGATTCGGATTTTCCAACAATCACACTGGCATATAATATTAAGTTACATAATATGCCAAGCAGGGTGCAGGAGAGGGGTTAAAAGGACACTGGAAAGGGAGACAGATGAGGATTAGTACAGGTACGTAGTGAGAGAAAACAATGTTTTGTAAAATGACCAAAAGTCTTTAAGAACAGAAAGGGAGAAAGTATGTGTGCGTTTTTATCTGTATGTATGGAACAATTCCTGGTAAAATCTGACAGACACCTCACCATACCAGACTGAAAGCACCTGGACCCAACTATTTACCAGAACATACATTTACTAGGTGGGTGGACACCAATGCAAATGGGCTAAACAAGAGCAGCAAGGTTTTTGAACATTACTAGTATAACTTTTTTTTTTTTTGTTTTTTGTTTTGAACGGGTCAATCATACAGAGGGGTCTTTGCCATAATGGCGGGACTGTAGTAAATTGTAGGATTGGGAAATTACAATAGGGTATTCACAAACCACTGCTAGGATCTGTATTCGTTGGTGTTTCAGTGAGATGCATGGAATTGGATTGGGCTGGATTGAGACAGGTGTGCTGCTGATTCCGATCATTTTCTTGAGGGCCTGAGAAACACAGACCCTCTACGGTGGTGGTGAGGGGAGTTTGGAAGAGGGGGGGGGTCATGATAGCTGCTGAGACTAGACTGAATCATAGCTGGAAGTCTGAGAAGACAGACAGACCCACCCACACAGGTTTACGTGGTGCAAGACTTGGAAGTGGATAAAATCTACTTGAACTGTGCCTGGCCTTGTGACCCACTCCAACCAAAACTTGTGTGTTTTGTTCTACAAATGGTTCAATGTCGACTGATCCTCCAGTTGGCTCAACTGTGCCACCAGAGAGCAGCCAGAACTCTTCTTGTGAAGCAAACCAGTTGGCCAGTTGTAACTAGTCTGGCGTTGGAGTTGGTGAAGAATGGGTTTGTAACTGCAATGTGAGTGACAAATCTACCTCACACTCAGTGTCAACTGGTATTCAAGAAGGGTATCCTTCAGAGGGGTATGGGATCAAAACCAAGGACTGGGATGAGGGCTGCGAAGGAGAGGAGCGGGTACTCACTACTGGCTTAGGCAGACTCAGAAAGACTAAAGAGAGATGGTCTGCCATGGAGACACAAACCAGAGGCACCGCTACATGAACTCTGAGGTTTTGTGGACTCTACCTGCTTGGAAGATGACTGGTTCTCATCCAGCCCCTCTGGTATGACTGAAAGCAAGAAGAAGGCTGTCTCTAGGAGTCCTGCTGTGTGACTTGAAGGGAGAACAACCTACAAAAGTTCGAACTTTCCTCTGACTGACAATTTGCGCAGGTTTGGCCTTATTTTCTTTATAAAATACTTTGGGATTTTACTAAAATGGAAGAGGAGTTTTACGGAGTGGTTTCGCTATACAAGTATTGCGCTAGTACTGTTAACCCTTAACTCTCTTTCCTGAAGTTGCCTTCTGACTTATTCCTGAACTACTAAAAGGTAGACAAGGCTGTCTTAGAAAAACAGTGACTGCCTGTCTATGAACTAGTTTTGCACAGTAGTGGGAGATTCTGCCCCACTGGGCAACCCGACTTCCTAAAACCATGTAATTAAAGTTTTTCACTTGATTACAGTGATATACTTTTAGTTTAAAAAAATTCTGAACCTTGTATGCATATCTGTAAAATAATTGCACATGTGGAGAGGTGTGGCTCAATGGTTAGAGCGGCAGACCCTGATGCAGAGGTCTAGCCCGGGACCAGGGTTCAATTCCACGCCTCGGCGGGTCTTGGGCTTAAAAATTCCACGGACCTGATAATTCTCGCCTCGGTGCCTATTCCAATCATGGAGTCCCACTCTGCAACTCTGGGCAATAGCTTGCTTAATCTCCGCAACGGCCCCCACAACGCTAAGGATGCCTGGCCTCCACCTTGGGGGTGCCCAGGAGTGGACGCCTCACAGGGAAAGCCAGGATGGGTTCCACAGCGGTATTCGTACAAGCGCCTTGAGACCCTTGCGGGTGAGTATCGCGCTATACAAGTATCAATTTACAATTTTTTTTTTACATTGGACATAAGTTGGGACACTGCCATAAATAATCTGTGATATTATCCTCTTACCATTTAAAAGGAGCAAACTGTGCTAGGTCAGATTTATTAATGTTCAAATATGCTGCTGTGTATTTAAGATGACAATCTTGTACTTAAGAGTATAAACACTAGTCACAGGTTTATATTCATTAGTTTATGGGGTTCTTTGTTGCTTATATTACAACCGGTTAATGGTTCTGCCTTAAGAAGGAACTTTGAGCTCGAAATGCATTGAGGCCCACACCATTAGGAGAACTGTACTTCCATAGAAATAACTGAAAAAACAATAACTATTTATGTCTAAGAAATGTAAGACATTGAATAGCTACATAATGTGCTCTACGTCGAATTTGTATTTGCACAATAAAAAAACTGTGCCTGGTTTATTGTGGATGGAGCTTGGTGAGGAGTTGCTCTGTGCAGCAGTCAGCGGTGTGGGACCACAGATGGTCGTTGGGGTAAAGCACATGTCCAGCCAGATCAGAAGATGCTCATCTTCAGCAAGGGTGCCTCTGGGCTGGGGTGGGGTGGGGGGGAGGGTGGAGGGGGGGAGATCTTCCATAACAACTGTTCTTGCAGGAGGCCCTACACTATAGGTAGCAGCAGCAAACCTCCCTCCAATCAAACTGCAGGAGTGTTGAACGGCATGTTGGTAGTTTTTTCACACAGTTTGCCATATGAATCTGGCTGAGATAGTTAACTCTTCATGAATTGAGTCAGCGCCATCTTTTCTATGGATGTAAGTCAACTCTTCTAGATGCTCCACATGCCAGGAACACAGCTGGGCTTCTCCTGGTCAGTCTCTTCTTCTGCATGGCCAGGCACTCTCCTTCCCTCTCTGAGCAGTATATGCGCTAGGTAGCACCACAACTTCTCCAGCAAGCTGTGCAGAGGTCAGGTGATGTCCTCTCACCTCTGCAAGTTTGCCTGTATTGTCGACACTAGCCCTGCCCTCACAGCAGTTTTTGGAGTACAATGCGGAGGACTACCTTCATTGGTCAACAACTTCAAGCTGCAACAAAGTAGGTTGATTTCGGTCCCTCTTTTACACTCTTTTTCCAGACATGAGATATTGACCCACTGTCTAATGTCCCGAAACCAATTTGAGGTGGTTCCTTTTCAAAAGTAATTTTCTGGCTGAAGTGTAGACCCATCCATTGTGCACGGTAATGACTATCACAGCTGATAGTGATGATGCTGGCTACAAGCAGAAGTATCCACAAACAGTCACAATGAAGTGTGAAGGCTTTGCACTGGCCTGTCATCAGGCTACCAGAATTGCAAATCCAGGAAAGCCCTGATTAGAAACTTTCTCACTTGAACAACAGAAACTGCAACCCCACCCCGACCATTAACCAAATGGCAGTGCTCAGGAGGAACTGATCAGCAGGCCGTTGCTAACACGGCCATCAATGAATTTGCAAAGATAGCCCTGTCTCCATCCTCCCGCACTTCGGTGTCTGGCCACAGGAACGCAGTCAATACACTTTTACTGTCTGGGTAAGCTGTTACAATTTCCAACTTCTACCATGCTTAATCAGGGGCAATCCAAATAGAAATTAAAAGGGATCTTCTTACCCGATCTTTGGTGAGACCGATGTGAGGAGTGATTATGTGCTTGTAATAGTAGGTACGGGCCAGGAGGCAGAGATCTTCTTTCAGGCGTGGATTCACACATGGATGGTACAGAAAAGCTACAGCGCCATGCTGGGAAAACAACAAGCCATCACTTAGAGATTACAAATATATACGTGCACTTTTATTTCAAATGGCATTTCACAACCCGTGATAAACTGTTGACAGATCGGATGTGGCGCTATGCGATGTGCCGGATTTTTTGGATGTGCTCACTAACATGACAAGCAGTGGGATGGGGGTACCCTCCCTGACAGTATACCACACAGGCTCAATTGCAGTGACACAATACTGTCACATTTACTCAATGCAGTATACAATGGTTGTTAAACTCCTAATTTACATGCCTTTCAGAGGCACTAGCTCCACTGTCACTTGGAGCTAGTATCCATATCTCAGCTAGGGACCCGTCTTTTCCAAACATTTTACTCTTCACTCCAAGCAATGATTTCAAAGCTGATCGACTCCACCCCAAACGCACACCACAAACCACATCAGGGAGGGATGGGCAAACAGAAAGTAGTGCCTCCAGTGGCACAAGAACTGTGGGAGACAAGATGAGCATCTGAGATCTGGAGGAAGCACAGCTGAGGCAAAGTACCAGGCACACTTGTAGAGGGACGTAGCTCGCAGTGGTACCGAGGCACAGACGGGGAAAGGTGCCCAGCCTGTGCTGCACCAACTGTTAACATGCCTTGCGAGTGCCTGCCTGGGGCCCAGTGCTGTGTTTGATCTCTAGAGGAAGGGGATGAAGTGGCTTGGGTCACAGTCACTGAGGGTGAGACACACCGCAGAAGGCACTGGCACCCCAGATCTGAATGGATGTATCGCAGGTGGCGTGTACTGGAAGCTATTCGTTTACAATCTGAGCAGCTTTATGATTGGATGACTGCACAGCCAATCATGTAATTACAAAGCAGCTCAGTTGACATCATTGGGAGAATGGAGGTGCCAACGCCACAACTTCCACTTCTCGAGGTTGCTGGCTGGCTAGTCATTGCTACACAAAGGTGTTTCAAAGGCAAATCATCTGAGAATTGACCTAGTGGTGTCCGACACAGTGAGAGCGACGGAGTGGGACAGAAGGAATGGCCTGTGCTAGGCTCCTGCAAGGGTCATTGCACGCACCCCCAAACACATCCCAGCCCATGCACAGCCACCTCCTACCCAAAGCATGCCTGAAGAGTTCTGTAATTCAGGTCCTTGGCGTCTACTTCTGGGCCCCTGTGAGTAAGGCCAAACCATGTCCCTCCTTCCTAAAGTTACAAATCATTTCATCCCTGTCCAGTATAAACATAGCCTCCGGAATTATGCGATTCTGTAGCTACAGAGTTTTCTTCATGATTATGGATTTGCAGCATTATCCATCCCCTGCCTGTTAATCTGCAGAGTTTAGCAAAAAAAATGTTTCTAGCTCATATGGATCAAAAGTTACTAAAAATGTGGCTACGTTTGGCAGCGCAGTGGAAGGCCCTTTTGAAAAGGCTGACTGGTCACCTTTCTGTTGCTTAGTCCTACATTACGGTGTTAAAGAGGTACTAATGATGAGAAAACATGCCCAGACAGTGTTAAGTAATATAAATAGGACCAAATAATGAAGTAATACTATCACAAAATGTCCCCCATTGCATAAGTTGCCTTTTCTTGCAGCATAATTTGGTCCTTCCTTGCCGCATAATTCCAGTGGCCCTATGTGCAACAGATTACACAGAGCTCTCAAGCACTTCGGGTCCATGCATGGATATCTCACCCAGAATATTTTTTTTGGAACATTTCTTTTTTTGCATTCTGGGACTTACAGTCATTGATTTATAATAGTACTAGCTTACCCGTCGCACGTTGCTGCGATCTCGGAAGAAAGGAAATTTAAGGAAACTTGTTATGAACACATTCAATTTACATTGTGTCATTTTTATTGAAATTTATTCATTTTAAAATGGAAAACATTTTAAAGTGTTTTAATTTTGTTTATTTATTCGAGTACTTGTGGATACACGGTATTTTTTGTTTTTCCATCTAGTGCGTACACAAATAAATCAGAAGGTTTTCAGACGCATGAGCTGGCCACATACAGTTGTCCATGTGAGAAGCACGGATTCTCCAAATCTAGTCCACATATTTGCTACGCTTGTCCTTGTGCTTTGTTGATGGTCATTGCAAAAGCGAGTCGCACCGGAAACTGTAAACGTTCAGTATTGGAAAGATTATGAGGGCCCTGGGGGCTGATATTTAACACATTTTTTTTTTTGCCAATAACCTTCGCGGGAGTGTACTCAACAACTTCCCAAAGTTTCATGCCGATCTGATGAAAGGTGTAGTAATGCATAAAGGACAAACAGACAGACATACATTTGTTTTTATATATATAGATAAATAGGACTACAAGAAAAACAAGCATTCACAATGCAATAGGTCTCGCAGCATTAAAGTTTGAGTTATTGGCATTGTGTATGGCAATGCGTTGCATAAAATTTTTAGCAAACTTTGAATTGGTGAGCAGTGTGAGTGTGTGTAAGAGTATGCTGTTCTTGAAAGCAGTGTGGTAGAGAGTGCAGGACTTTGGGTGACCTGAGCAATGTGGATGATGCACCTCACGCACGGGGCTGACGCAGTTATTATTCACACAGCTCTGATGATGTACCTCACGCACGTGCTCACAGCTGTTATTATTCACACAGCTCTGATGATGCACCTGGGGCTCACAGCTGTTATTATTCACACAGGTCTGATAATGCACCTCATGCACGGGGCTGACAGTTATTATTCATACAGCTCTGATGATGCACCTCAGGCACGGGGCTGACAGTTATTATTCACACAGCTCTGACGATGCACCTCAGGCACAGGGCTCACAGCTGTTATAGAAGTAGTAATAAGCTTTATTCGATTTAAAAAAAAAAAAATCATGAAAGCATCGACAATACAGAAAAACCATAGACATTTCATTTCATAGACACAATAAAAAGCCATCATTCAACAATTATTGTGCAAAATTCAGTTACCATTAAAAAACATAAGAGTTTATCCTATGTAATATGAGGGGAGCTCGGATAAAAATCATGTAGATCCCAAATGCGAATTGTGCCTTGTCTTTCACTTTCATTGGGGGTACAAACTCGTAAAAAGGGGGCAACATTGTTATTTTTAAATTTAATGAGTACCAAATCCCCAGCAATGCATTTGGGCAGCGTCCCTAACCATCCCACCCTCCTGACACTCAAGATACCCCCGTCTAGCCCTGGCGGCAACGGTCTATTCTTATTTAGCCAATAGGTGGCCTTATTTAACAAATCCTGCTGGGATTCGCGTGTTCCCGGAGTGAGGGCAGGGACCCCAGAAAGGACAGAGACATACGGGGCTGCCTCAGGGGGCAGGTTGATATGTGGCATTCTTGCCAATGCGGGTCTAGCCACTGTGTGTGTTTTTGGTGCAGGTTTAACAGATACTTTGGGGCCTATTTGAATAGGTGTGCGTAATGACTGTATTTGGATGGCCCCATTGCCAGATTTAAACGTTTCGGGGGCGGTGGTAGAGTTAGGACAGACGCATGTGGCCATAATGGTAGCTGGAAGCGGGAGCTTTCTTATTACTGACTCAATATTGGTCAGCCTTTCCCCTAAATCATTCATTTTAGTGACCAAGGGAGAGATAGTAGCAACCAGCAATTGCTCAATTTTGGCCAATAAAGTCGTGTTGGGAGACAAAAGAGGATCCTCTGGTACGTCCGCGGCCGGGTCCTCAATAAATGCTATTGGATTAGCAAGTGATGGTATACCTGTGTTGTTCCCAAAGTTAGTTTCGATGTCATGCTTCCATCTATTGTAGGAACCCAGGGGCGCGGCATTTACTTGGCTATGAGGTTTGTCAGCGAGGCTATTAGCATTAAGACAAAAAGAATCCACAGTTGGGGAGGTTATAAGGTCAGGGGCGTACTTAGTACCGCAAAGGGCGTTGAGTTCCTCCCATATGGACATCGTGTTGGTAATAGACTAAAGGAATGCCAGACAAAACACCGAATAATATTTAGCCACAATACCTCATTCTGTGATGGGAACAAGCGGGGTGGCCCGTCCCGGCCTCCACAGGCCTCGGAGGGCCACAGAGGGCCCGCCCTTTGCCCGGGCTTAGCCCGGCGTCCCGCTCGCGTCCCGCGAGGGAGTGCTGACGGTAATTTTATGCGCCTCCTGGCGCTGTATTCTTGTCACGTGGTTCCCGTGGGCTCCGTGGGCTGCTGGTAGTTGCAGTCCCCTCACCTGCACTCTGCACTGCTGTCTGCGCTTCCCCAGGTGGAAGCGGGAGCGGACAGCAGGAGGCAGGCGGCGACCCCAGCTGATGAAATAAAACGGGCAGCAACTCTCCACCCAAGCACCCCAGTGACAGCTTGGAAGTCCGGTGAAAGTTCCCCCCGCTCGGCAGGGCTGACGGTAATTTTATGCGCCTCCTGGCGCTGTATTCTTGTCACGTGGTTCCCGTGGGCTCCGTGGGCTGCTGGTAGTTGCAGTCCTCTCACCTGCACTCTGCACGGCTGTCTGCGCTTCCCCAGGTGGAAGCGGGAGCGGACAGCAGGAGGCAGGCGGCGACCCCAGCTGATGAAATAAAACGGGCAGCAACTCTCCACCCAAGCACCCCAGTGACAGCTTGGAAGTCCGGTGAAAGTTTCCCCCGCTCGGCAGGGCTGACGGTAATTTTATGCGCCTCCTGGCGCTGTATTCTTGTCACGTGGTTCCCGTGGGCTCCGTGGGCTGCTGGTAATTGCAGTCCCCTTACCTGCACTCTGCACGGCTGTCTGCGCTTCCCCAGGTGGAAGCGGGAGCGGACAGCAGGAGGCAGGCGGCGACCCCAGCTGATGAAATAAAACGGGCAGCAACTCTCCACCCAAGCACCCCAGTGACAGCTTGGAAGTCCGGTGAAAGCTCACAGCTGTTATTATTCACACAGCTTTGATGATGCACCTCACGCACGGGGCTGACGCAGTTATTATTCACACAGCTCTGATGATGCACCTCTGGCACGGGCTCACAGCTGTTATTATTCACCCAGCTCTGATGAAGCACCTCACGCACTGGCTCACAGCTGTTATTATTCACACAGCTCTGATGATGCACCTCAGCACAGGGCACACAGCTGTTATTATTCACACAGCGCTGATGATGCACCTCACACAGGGGCTCACAGCTGTTATTATTCACACAGCTTTGATGATGCACCTCACGCACGGGGCTGACGCAGTTATTATTCACACAGCTCTGATGATGCACCTCACGCACGGGGCTGACGCCTCCTGAAAGTGCCTGTATTTGTGAGCCTCCCTTGAAATTCGAAAGAGAGGCAAATAAGTGATGCACCTCACACAGGGGCTCACAGCTGTTATTATTCACACAGCTGTGATGATGCATCTCAGGCACGGGGCTCACAGCTGTTATTATTCACACAGCTCTGATGATGCACCTCACGCACGGGCTCACAGCTGTTATTATTCACACAGCTCTGATGATGCACCTCAAGCACGGGGCTGACGCAGTTATTATTCACACAGATATGATGATGCACCTTAGGCACGGGCTCACAGCTGTTATTATTCACAGAGCTCTGATGATGCACCTGTGGCACGGGCTTACAGCTGTTATTATTCACACAGCTCTGATGATGCACCTCACGCACGGGGCTGACGCAGTTATTATTCACACAGCTCTGATGATGCACCTCCGGCACGGGCTCACAGCTGTTATTATTCACACAGCTCTGATGATCCCCTAAGCACTACATATAATGACCGGCAAGATACGTGTATACTCTCGATCCCCTAAGCACTACATATAATGACCGGCAAGAGGTCTATCCTGACATGACCATAAGGAATGTGAGAGCATAACCAGACCACGAGTAAAGAAGGGGAAGGAATCGGACTAATTCACATTGCCACATAGCCAGCAAAGAACATCAACCCAGGGGCATAGACATTGAGAGGGGACTGCCGACATACCAAAACAGGGAAGAGAGCCTGCTGAGTAATCGGATAAGTGAAAGGAAAAAGGGACCAACTACAGAAGTGGAAAGTAAGCAAGTGCACTCCCCCCAGAACAACAGGGAAAGAAACGGCGGACATCTTGTAACGGCTAGCTCCACATGAGACCTCTCTTAACCTAACTTAACTTAATAGGGGATAGGTAAACTAATTCTTACGGCTTGGTAACGCAGCTATAAAGATATAATTAGAGGATAGCAGAGGAAAATATACTTACCACGAAATATTGGGACCTGACCTATTTCTAATCCTCTGACTACCACTGTACAATTGCAAGCGATCAAATCAGAACTAATCACCTTAAGATTTACAAAGGGAAAGGAAAATGGATAATAGATACCGGGCGATGGCTAGCTCCAAAGCACAGAATATAAAATATCCTCCTTCGCTATCCAAAAATGCTGCCAAAAAGTTTAAACATAATACATTGCGAAAGAACCCAGACATACTGTTCGCAGACCCATACTTTGATAGAGTCAAAGGCACCATAATGAATGACTTGATTTTCTACACAAATAAAACAGCGAAATGGCGCTATGCCCTCACAGAAATGCTGTTCATAAAAATTATGAGAAACATCCCTCATGGCACAAAAATAATGTCTTCCCCGTCAATAAGATGCAATGCAGAATTATGCATCACTTTATATAAAACGGGAATAGTGCTGATACAAGCAGCTAATAGGGACCTGGAAGAGTTTGAAAAGTCTTTCCTAATAATAAAAGAAACTCTGGAGAGACCAAGACACCAACTACCTATGACCTCACATGAAGGCACTCTCGACGACACTGATACTACAACTAGATACGCCAACCGAACCGGGGACCATAACAATCAAACTTCCAGCTCGGGAGACATTACGGAAAGGGAGATGGCAACCCCAGAGAACGAGCCAGAAAGAACAGAGAGATCCTCCAATCTGGCAAATGAAGAGCAGGTCCAGGTCCAAAGGATACAGCTGATGCCGCCACCAGTCGGTGCGAATCTGCTTGAAGAGAATACCTCAGCTCCTAGCGAGTCACTAAATGACTCGATACCTCTCCCGAATTTCATACCAGAGTATGGTAGATCCCCACCCACAAATTCAATACCTGCATTACCCAACATAAATAACATACACGACATCCCAAACAGAATCGGAAGCGACAACCCAACCAACGATACAAAGGATAGAACTGTGAAAATGAGAACAGATCAACTACGGAGTAGAGCAAAATGCACAACCCGAAGTGGCAGGGCAATCCTCCCTAAGAAATCACCTCGAAACCAGAAAGAAATTAAGAAGCTCCAGAAAATAGTAGGCAACCTGGCACAAGGCTCGATGATAATTTCGCAGGTATTCGATAAAATGTGGGAGTTGACGGCAAGCACGCACTCTAAGGTCTCCGATATCCAGAATCTAGTACTCGCCGCACATAAAAGGAATGACGAGATGGCCTTGTCCCTAAAAAATAGGCCCAATAGACCAGACAGGGTAAACCCCTTGTCAAACGAAGAAACCCTGGCCTTACTCCGAACCTATGAACAACCGGCCCGGGGGAGTGAGGAGAGAATCAGAACAGTACCAATTGATTCTAATAGAACATCCAGAAAGAATGACAGGAAAGCAATTCACCTCAACCTACAACATATTCGGTTATCAGCAAATGAATCCGAAAATGGGAACATCCTTAACTCAGATAATTCCTTGAACTGCCTTCTACTCAATTGTCGTTCAGCATCCAAACATGCATCAGACATAGCAGCCCTCATCATCAATAACAAAATCGACCTGGCAATCCTTACGGAAACATGGCTAAAGTAATCATCCTCCCCCGCCATTGATCTCTTAGTACCACCTCATTATAACATTGTGAGATTAGATAGGCCAAGGAAAACAGGAGGAGGTATAGCATGTATTCATCGATCAGAGATAGAGGTCAACATGATTCAAGCCGACCCCATAGAATCCTGTGAATACCTCGGTCTGAATATAAGATCATCAAGTAATCAAAAATGCAACTTGCATGCTTTTTACCATCCACCAGGAGATAACGCAAAGTTCATAGAGCAACTAATAGAGATCATAACCGCCAACTCCAATCCGGATGCCAACAACATATTCCTGGGTGACTTTAATCTACACTGGAACGACGGCAATGACAAACGGGTTAATTCGTTTAAAGAGTTCCTCGCCGAACTAAACCTCATACAAGCATGCACCCAACCTACCCACGCGCAAGGAGCGACCTTAGATTGGATCATCTCCAGAAACAAAGAGACATTGATCTGCGCCATAGATCCATGCGACTGGTCTGACCATCACACCATAACATTTGTGATTCCCACAGTGAAAAAGGGTAGAACCGTGCAACCCCCCCAAGTCCAGAAAATTGATCCGAGAGATAAAAGAGGCGAATATTGAGCTATTGGTCGAGAGCTGCGAGAGAGACTTAAAGCCACCTAACAACATGCAGGATGTAAATGAGCTGACTGATCACTACATAACCTCAATAGGAAATATCGTCAATGACACCATGCCTCTAAAAATGAAAAAAGTTACACATAAGCCAAAGAATCTGTGTTTTAGTGGGTCACTGAATGAGGACAGGCGCAAACTGAGAACAGCCGAAAGAAAATGGAGACAACACCCTTCCTCACCTGAGCTGAAAGCCCTCAGAAAAATCCGAAACGAATATAACAAAAAGGTAATCAATTCCAAAAAAGAATTTATAAGAGCAGAACTAGACAATGCCAAAAACAGACCACGAAAACTCTTCGAGATACTAAAACAGCAATCAGATAAACTAGCCAAATCAACCCAAGAAAACTCAAAAACTCCCTTAAGCTGTGAGGAATTCTCTACATTCTTCTCTGAGAAAACAAAATCGCTAGAGGTAGAGCTCTCAAACGCCGCGGTTATCCTCCCGCCCCAAACTTTGCCCAGGAGCGAGGCCTGTGTGACAACAGCGAGTAATAAGACAAAAAATGAAGCAAACTGGGACACATTTGAATTATATGACCAGGTCAAGATCACCAAAACACTGTCAGAAATCAGACCAAACAACCACTATCAAGACCCTTTACCTGCAAAATGTGTAAGAGAAATCAGCCACATTGTGGTTCCAATCTGGACCAATATAATAAACGCTTCACTTACACAAGGGATCCTCCCTGATTGCCTAAAAACAGGACAAGTAGTGCCAATAATAAAAAAACCGACAGCGGACGCATCAGATCCGAATAACTATCGACCAGTAACCAACATCCCTTTACTGGCCAAACTAATTGAGAAATCCGTGCAGAGCCAATTGAAGCAACACATCACCAAGTTCTACCTACTAGACGAATGCCAATCAGGGTTCAGAGCAGGGCACAGCACAGAAACAGCGATCCTGCACATTGTTGATGACGCGCTACAAGCCCTAGACCAAAATCAAGCATGCCTATTGATTCTCCTAGACCTGTCATCTGCTTTTGACACGGTAAACCACGAAACACTACTGTCCAGGCTACAGTACAGGATGGGATTGGCCGGTAATGTGCTGAGATGGTTCAATTCGTTCCTAAGCAACAGAACCCAACGATTCCGGGTTAACCAAGCAATTTCAACCCCTAGTCCTAATGCAATTGGGGTCCCGCAAGGCTCAACACTATCCCCAGATCTATTCAACTTGTATGTCGAACCTCTTACAGACATTCTTCGGAAATCAACGATATCCTACCACATGTATGCTGACGACACGCAAATATACTTAAAGATCGCCTCCCTTGACGACATAGATCTAATGAATAAGACACTAAAGATGGCTATGCAATGGTTAACGACGAATCATCTGAAATTAAATGCCCAGAAAACTGAATTTGTGCTAATTGCACCTCCAAGGAGCCACCCGGAAGTAAAGGAATGGACCAAATTGGTGACTGCGCTTAACTGCACACCAACCCTAGTCAACTCAGCTAAATCATTAGGAATCATATTAGATGAGAACCTCGACATGAAAGCCCACATTAATTCAATGGCGAAAAGTGCCCGCTTCCATCTGAGCTACTTAAGAAAATTAAAACCATTCATCTCAGAAGCAGACTTAAAATTGGCTGTACAGTCCCTAGTCATATCCAGGATCGAATATGGTTGCTCTACATTAACTGGCCTACCGAAAACATCCACAGCACCGCTAAAAGCCTGTCTCAACGCTGCAGCAAGACTTATCACTGGATCGAGGAAATTTGATCATATATCTCCTCACCTGAAAGCACTAAATTGGCTACCTTATGAGGCCAGAATTCAAATGAAGACAGCATGTATTACTCACAAAGCGGTGCACTATAACACGCCAGGATACCTAAGCAAGAAAATAAAGCTATCGGGAGGAAACAGACCAACGAGAAGCGCCAAGGAGCTGCTGTTGAGGCCGGCCTTTTTTCGAAAGAAAAAGACCTATGATCGAGCATTCTCTGGAGCTGCCCCCAGAGTTTGGAACTCACTCCCTCCAAGCATTAGGAAGATTCAAAATATTGCAACATTCAAAAGGGAATTGAAAAGCCATATGATGAGTAAATACCTTGCATAGGGAAGCCGACGGATCGCTGGTATGAACGACTTTATCAGCTGAAGAGTGGTCCCTCTTCATGAATACTAACATTATCAAGAGACTGACTCCACTCACAAGCCTCGGCTGTACCCTGATCGATACCACAGTCCTGTGTGAACTAACTGCTGTTTTCATAGCCAAACTATATAACCTCTACCTCACCTTATCTACCGATATGGATCATGTTATATGCTAGGCCTTATCACCTTTTATTACTAATTGCACATGTGTTTGGAATATACCTAGTTGGGCACCCGTATAGCCACAGCTTCTTCCACTTATATCTGTTGGTTTTTAGAATTGATATTTGACTGCCAATGTGTAACCTACCTTGATGTTATGTGATGTAATGTGCTGAGATGGTTCAATTCGTCCCTAAGCAACAGAACTCAACGATTCTGGGTGAACCAAGCATTCTCAACCCCTTGTCCTAATGCAATTGGGGTCTCGCAAGGCCCACCTTATCTACTGATATGGATCGTGTTATAAACTAGGCCTTTCTCACCTTTTATTACTAATTGCACATGTGTTTGGAATATATTTATTTAGGCACCCCTTACAGCCATAGCGTCTTTTACCTTATATCTGTTTGTTTTTAGAATTGATATTTGACTGTCAATGTGTAACCTACCTCGTTGTTAAGCGCTCTGATACCCACGGGTCTTGTTCGCGCTATACAAAACTCTATAATAAATAAAAAAATAAATAAAACAGCTGTTATTATTCACACAGCTCGGATGATGCACCTCAGCACGGGGCTCACAGCTGTTATTATTCAGACACAGTGATGACCCCGGGGGCAGCCTGCACCTTCCTACGCTACTGTCTCTGCATATCACAATAAGTTTGGTAATGGGCAAACTGTCATGGTTGGCATGACATGAGTAGGAAAATTTGAAGGAAAAAAAGTCAAAATTCATTTTCACAACCTCTTCCTTGAACTTTGCCAAGCAAACTATTTTAAAAAGACCCATGAAGACGCCCAGCTGATTTTTGCACTATGTGCGCAATTTCATTGCAAACTTACGTGACGCACAAAAATCAAGAAAAAGTGTGTTTTTTATTATTATTTTCTTTTATGAGGTGCTCACAATCCTCTCTGCGGCCCGGCTTGGGAGTAGACAGTGGGTGGGCAGCTGCCTCGTGAAGGCATCCTTACCTGCCAAATATTGTCTTTCTCCTTATTAACACCTTGGCTGCTAGGAAAAGTATCCTGGTGTGCTGGGCCCCTATGAAAATGGGTGTGGTCGTGACGGACCCATTCCGTCATCAGCACAGCCCAACCGTGACTGATGACGGAATGGCTCCGTCACAAGCATCGAAGGGGTTAAAGACTCTTAGTCAACAGTGCTTCGAAGCAATAGCGCTCTCCAAACACCTGAATAAATAAACTCTTCGGATGGGATCAGATTCGTTGTCAGAGGAGGAGCGAGGAATGCACATGCCTCTCCCACTAAACCTGCCGCCCCGCCTCCTGGACTCGTGAAGTTTATTTCCCCTTCCAGGCTCGCCGGTCTCTGATTGGTCAGAAGTTGTCCGGCCTTGTCCGATTGGCCGGCCCCTGCTCCCCTTCCCCCGTGCCGTGCCGGGAGCCGCTAGTCAGTCAGCAGCGGCCGTTGGTGGTGGATGCGTTTCCGCGAGTCTCGGCGCCTCCCTCTTGTGATCCTCAGGCACCATGCAAGCTGCCGGTGGAGGCTGATGCCGTGTGTCGTGCGCAGGGGCTCTGCGTGAAGATGCTCTGGCTGGCCTTCCTCCTGTACCTCGGGATCGTGCACTCTGTGCTGGGCTCCGACTCCACAGAACTGTGCAGCTGGAGGGGCAGGTACGTGCTCTCGTGTGTCACTGTGTGCTCTTGGGACTCAGAGTTTCTTTTACTTCACAGGTTCGTTTTGACCCCCTATTTGAAACAAGCTGGTTTAAGCCTATCGCCTATCGTGAACACTCGTCCGGATCATGTGCAAACACTAGGGCGGCGGGGGGCTCGGTGCGCTCGTGTGTGTGTGTGTGTGGGTATGTGCGCGAGGGGTGTCTGTATGTGTGCGTGCGTGTATGGGCGCTGGTGTGTGTGTCTGCCTGCGTGTGTGTGTGTTTGCGCACCTCAGGGAATCTGAGGCAGGGGATGTGCACGGCGCGGGCCTGGACATGCACGTCCACAGACACCAATCGCCGCGCGTGCCCGACCCCTGTCTCAGATTCCCAGGAGACGGGCAACTATAGTTGTCGAGCTGGACGCAATGCTTCGCATTGCTATCTCCAGCTCGACCAAAAAACTATACTAAATGAGCAACTCGCCCATGGACCTAGGAAACTGTAGAGGCCTGAATATAATGCAAATAAGGGGAATCAGTGTCAGGTCATAAATTTCACCTCAAGAAGGCAGCTAGCTCAATGGGTGAACACACCTGCTGCTGAGATCTAGTAGTAACCTGTGGGCCACAGATTATCACTATAGAAAGATAGTTTCCAATCATAGTGAACCTGCTTAGGGTATGTACACTTTGGAAATTACACTGTGCCAGATCTGTGTGTGTAACTTGGAGGTCTTAGCTTCTAGCTGCAGTGAAGTAACTTACGGGTTAATGTCTTCACACTCTGGCAGTGAATGGAGGATGTATCGAGCACAAGGAATAGGTACACACAGGCAGTGCTCACCCTGTACTTGAGACACACAAGCACTTCTAAATGTCTGCAACATATATAAAAGCACTGCGCACTCAATGTTTTGAAACAGCCAGACATTTCTGATCCACAGAACCAGCGACACACACAGGCTCTCTCTACTTTCTGAGGTACTATAGACCCACAGCGCCTGTGGCAAGTAGGCGAGGCAGACTCACTCACATGCCTGCTGCACACGTAGTCATGGGTGACCCACGGTGTCCACAACATGAAGAGGCAATGCCTACCCACCGTGCCTACCAGTCACACAACACCACATATAAAAGCCCTGCTGACCAACAGGTACAGTTATCTCACTCCATGTGTGACAAGCATTAACATCCTAGTGTGACATCACAAATGCAAGCACTGCTAGTCCAATGTGTCTGTGAAACACCAGCATGGTTGATTTACAATGCCTGTGAAACACACAGACACTCCTGTCCCACTGTGCTTGCTAAAGCCCTATGCCCAACAGCACACACAGGCACTGCCAAATCACTGTGCATATAGCGTACGACCTGTTGACCTGTGTGGAGAAACGTGCGTTGCCATCCAAAGTGCCTAAGACACACAGACACTCACACTCCACAGTAATACGGACCCTACTTGTCTACCGCTCCTGAACCCACAGGCACTGCAGAATTAACACGATAAGGACACAAACACAGTTTGTAGGCAACAGGGATTATCTGCTTAAACCGTCAGAACTATTGCAACTTAGAATGCCTGTTGTGCACAGGTCCAGCTGTTTCACCACACTTGACATGTACAGGCACTGCCAATTCACAGCATCAGTGACACACAGGTACTGAAATACACTCCACCTGCTGCAACACACAGACACCGATAATACTGCTGCATGTCCATTAAGTTGCTAGACAACTGCTTTTGTGATGCACGGCAAAACTATGTCCACTGCAACCCAGGCGGAGGTGAGGTGGGGGGGAGTGGTGGGGGGTCGCAGTCATAAGTGTAGTTGGCAGAGTGACACCGCGGCCCAGAGGCGGGAGGGGTGACTGCACCACAAATGTCGTTGTACTTTACTCCCATAATGGAGTCGGTGGCCCATTTTCCATACTTGAACTGGGGCCCAAGACAACCCTTGCAATGCCACTGTAGGTGAAGCTTCACAAGCAGGCCCGCACCACGTACTATTTATACCACCTGGAACCTTGCACGCCACCCTGTGTGTCTTATCTGAGAGGCAGCGCGTGCAACTGGTCGGCCGACCACTTACCAGCAGGTTGTGCACCCATCGCTGTGGAGGACAGAACTCGTACTCTCCGTATCGGGCTCCTCTTGATCTGTAAGGACCACTAAACATTAAGAAACAAGAACACGAAAAATGGTGAGGGTGGAGGAGGTAAAAGAGAAGAAACAGTAAGAAGGCGAAAAAACAACAGGTGGAAAGAAACGTTATCAGAACAGAGGGAAAATCTGGCGATAAATTAAGTGGGAAAACGTGGAAAAAGGAAAGACCTGTGAGATGAGGAAAAAAGGCATGGAGAAAGTATCACAGGAATGGCAAGAGTTGCTAGAAGGGTGTACCGGACCAAAGTTGTGCATTCATCTCAGGAGTGTTTACCTGCACCTTTCTAGTCACACTGAAACGTCTGCGGCAGGTGAATCACCCTACTTTGTTAATCCACCCGATAAAATGTCATTTATAAGTAATAAATATATGTGGAGTACTCCTGAACTCACATCTATGTTCTGACTTGTTGAGAGCCAGCCCAGTTGACTCAGACTTCACCACTGCTGTAGAATTATCACTAAAACTAGAGACCAGGTGGAGGCAGGAGCACCCACAGACGAAAGAAAGGGGGTACAGTAACTCACCTTGAGCATGAAGCGCTGAGTCATTGTAGCACACCTCGAGCATAAAGTTTGGGGGACCAGTAACTCACCCTGAGCAAAAAGCGATGGACACTAACTCGCCTCAAGAATAGAGCGATGGGCACAGTAACTCACTTCAAGCACAAAGCGTGAGGGCACAGTAACTCACCTCAAGCATAAAGCGATGGGCACAGTAACTCACCTCGAGCATAAAGCGATGGGCACAGTAACTCACATCGAGCATAAAGCGATGGGCACAGTAACTCACCTCGAGCATAAAGTGATGGGCACAGTAACTCGCCACAAGCATAAAGTGAGGGGGCACAGTAACTCACCTCAAGCATCAAGAGATGGGCACAGTAACTCGCCTCGAGCATAAAGCGAGAGGCACAGTAACTCGCTTCGAGCATAAAGCGAGGGGGCACAGTAACTGGCATAAAGCGAGGGGCACAGTAACTCGCCTCAAGCATAAAGTTATGGGCACAGTAACTCACCTCGAGCATAAAGCGAGGGGCACAGTAACTTGCCTTATGCATAAAGCAAGGGGTCACAATAAATTGCCTCCATCTTAGAGCCAGGGTGCACAGTAACTCTCCTCAAGCATAAAGCTAGGGGGCACAGTAACTGGCCTGGAGCATAAAGCGAGGGGATAGTAACTGGCCGTGAGCATAAGCGAGGGGGCACAATAACTCGCATAAAGTGAGGAACACAGTAGCTCTCCTCAATAAATAAAGGAAGGGGGTTCAGTAACTGGCCTGGAGCCTAAAGCGATGGGATACAGTTACTCACCTCATGCATAAAGTTAGGGGGCACAGTAACTGGCCAGGAGCATAAAGCGAGGGGGCACAGTAACTCGCCTAAAGCAGAACGTGTGGGGGCACAGTAACTCGCCTCAAGCATAAAGCGAGGGGCACAGTAACTCTCCTCAATAAATAAAGCAAGGGAGCACAGTAACTGGCCTGGAGCATAAAGCGAGGGGGCACAGTAACTCACCTCGATCATAAAGCAAGGAGCATTGTAACTCACCTCAAGCTTAAAGCAAGGGGGCACAGTAACTCACCTTGAGCATAAAGCAAAGGTGCACAAATACTCACCTCCAAGCATAAAGCGATGGGGTACAATTACTCACCTCGAGCATAAAGCGAGGGGGCACAGTAACTCACCTCGAGCTTTGTTTCGACAGTAATCACATAAGGTGATGGGAAGAAGGTCAGGGGGCTATTGCAGCTATATCTTACCTGTTGGGGATGGATACGCTGTACTTGATCTCTCGCTCCATACAGTAAGGGCGGGCCTCCTGTAAAACAAACAACATTTAGTGACAGAGCGAGGTCCAGCCTTGTCTATCTCACAGCGTTGTGCCACTCAAACGCCACCTGTTGTGCCCTGCCTTCTCGAACACACAACACTTATCTACCTAATTGCAAGCACTTCCAACAAGCAAGAAAGAACACACTAAACCCGCCCTGCTACTGTGAAATGCAAGCATGGGCAATGCTACCTCTTTTTAAATTTGAAGAGCAAAAAAGCTTTCTGAGACGTCTGTAAAATGCAGAACACATACCACAAGAACATCAGCAGTACTAGCTTCCCATGTACACACAGACTGGTAGAGGAGGGGCAGAAGATGTACATGCTCCTTTACATAGAACACGTCCAATAGGTGCTGCAGCATGCCAGCTAACCTTAAACAGAACAGGTATAGTCTGTGCAGTGGTGGCTCAAGTCTCTCTAACACACAGGGAAGCAACATGCTTTTCAGCAGCAATGCAAGCTTCCCTGATACAGACCAGATTCAGCCTGTGCAGCAGCAGTGCAACCAAACCTCAAACAGAGCAGATGCAGCCTCTGCAGCAGAAATGCAAGCTTCCCTGATACAGACCAGATTCAGCCTGTGCAGCAGCAGTGCAACCAAACCTCAAACAGAGCAGATGCAGCCTCTGCAGCAGAAATGCACGCGTCCCTGATACAGACCAGATTCAGCCTGTGCAGCAGCAGTGCAACCAAACCTCACAGACCAGATGCAGCCTCTGCAGCAGAAATGCAAGCTTCCCTGATACAGAACAGATTCAGCCTGTGCAGCAGCAGTGCAACCAAACCTCAAACAGAGCAGATGCAGCCTCTGCAGCAGAAATGCAAGCTTCCCTGATACAGACCAGATTCAGCCTGTGCAGCAGCAGTGCAACCAAACCTCAAACAGAGCAGATGCAGCCTCTGCAGCAGAAATGCAAGCTTCCCTGATACAGACCAGATTCAGCCTGTGCAGCAGCAGTGCAACCAAACCTCAAACAGAGCAGATGCAGCCTCTGCAGCAGAAATGCACGCGTCCCTGATACAGACCAGATTCAGCCTGTGCAGCAGCAGTGCAACCAAACCTCACAGACCAGATGCAGCCTCTGCAGCAGAAATGCAAGCTTCCCTGATACAGAACAGATTCAGCCTGTGCAGCAGCAGTGCAACCAAACCTCAAACAGAGCAGATGCAGCCTCTGCAGCAGAAATGCAAGCTTCCCTGATACAGACCAGATTCAGCCTGTGCAGCAGCAGTGCAACCAAACCTCAAACAGAGCAGATGCAGCCTCTGCAGCAGAAATGCAAGCTTCCCTGATACAGACCAGATTCAGCCTGTGCAGCAGCAGTGCAACCAAACCTCACACAGACCAGATGCAGCTTTTGCAACAGAAATGCAAGCATTCCTTATACAGACCAGATGCAGCCTTTTCAGCAGCAAAGCAAGCTTCCCTGATACAGACCAGATTCAGCCTGTGCAGCAGCAGTGCAACCAAACCTCACACAGACCAGATGCAGCCTCTGCAGCAGAAATGCAAGCGTCCCTGATACAGAAGAGATTCGACCTGTGCAGCAGCAGTGCAACCAAACCTCAAACAGAGCAGATGCAGCCTCTGCAGCAGAAATGCAAGCTTCCCTGATACAGAAGAGATTCGACCTGTGCAGCAGCAGTGCACCCAAAGCTCTCACAGAACAGCCACATCCTACGCAGAAGTGGTGCAAGTTGCCCTCACTTAGAACACTGACAATGTGTGCTGCAGCAGTACAACCTAACCCTGCACAAAAGAATAGTATCCTGTGCAGCAGCAATGCAACCGTAAAAACTGCCTGCAATCTGGGTTCACATATATTTCAAACGAGCTGAGAGTGAGCAGCTCATTTGAAACTCCACATATGGTTATTCGCAAATGCTTATATATACTTCCTTAATTGATTGTGACAGATGTCAAGCACATATAAAGCAGTTCTCGGGGCGTGGGAATTGGGACTTATAATGGTGAGTTCAGCGCCTGCGTATTACAACTGTCAGTAGTATTAGGGAAACACAGACTCATGTCAAAGAGTCGATAAAATGGCTAGCCTTTTATTGTGTAATCATACCCCTTATGCTGAGCGTCCATGGAGTGAGAATCCAGTGTATATGGTGCGGGGGCAGAGGTGCACCTCCTAGATACAGGCTCTGCGACCATAGGAGGTAGTACTGCAGATCAGAGCTCAGCATATGGCTTAGATACACATCACTATAAGCACAGTGTACTGATTTGCTCTAATGCGTTTTTACAAATACCATAAAACCAGAAATGGTCATCACACGTGGTTAAATTATATTCACATGGCCAAAAAACATACACAAGAATACTTCCACTTATCAACCCATAAGCTGTGCAGGGATTTTGGAGATTGCGATTACTGTCAATCACATCTCATTTTTTGAGGCATGCTTGGCTGATGAAGGGTATCATTTTTTTATTGCCATCTTTAGAATCGTGCAAAATAAAACAATTGTACTTGTAACTGGTGCACTATATACAGAGTGCATGACGTCTGGCTATATGAAACAGTGCAATAATACATGTTGTAAATCATCTTCTAGATGAAATTGCAAATCACACTACCATACCACTTTGACAGGGAGTGCAAAGAATGTAGTATATTTTATTGATTTGAGTGTTATTCAATCATATTCTGCTTTTAGATGTAGTTATTTATTGATATAAATATTGTGAGATTACAAGCATTAGATATGGTCTGCAAGTTATGGACTGTGGTCCTTACCATAACTTACAAATGTCAGTGGTTTTTTGGTTTTAATCTGTAATGATAACTTCACTTAATCTGTAGTTTATTGATGAATTGCGAAGGTTTTTTTAAAACATATTAAGGTGTTACATATAACAAAGACAACCATAACTTCACTTTATCCTTTGTTTTTTTCACAGATTTTTTGTTCATCCAAAAGATCCCACGGTAGATGACCTTCTCCCTCTGCACACAGCCTTCAGGTGGCCATTCCCTGTGCTTAACAATCAGTGGCCCTGTGCCCATCCCCCTTCAGGTAGCCACTTGCTACGCATGGCTAGAACAATGGGGGTTGTCCATAAGTTCTGGTCTATGACCAGACCAGTCTGTGTTTTTTTTTTTTATTTGTTTTGGCGCCGCTGTTCTAGAACAGAATCTGCTGATCCAGGATAAGCTTCGCGGGCTGATGTTGTGGTCCCATACAAGCTTCCGTTGCTGGTTCTTGTACCGCTGATCTAGAATCATGGACCCAGATTTTTTTTATTTTAAATATGTGGGTCTCCATTTGGTGCCCCCCGCCCCACATGGGGGCCTTGGGGTCAGGTTGTGCTCACCCTGTCCATTGTGTTACCTTACATTAAGTTTTTTAGACCAAGCCCCTTGTTCTGCAAAGGCAGTCGCACCATTTTCTCCTGATGTTGGGGTCAGCAAATAACATCCTTTCAGATCCACAAATCTATCTCTAAATCCATGGGTCCAAATTGTCTGACTAGAGATAAAGCTCCCTCTACCAATCTAAGGGCTCATGGAGATCTTCGGATATCCAAAAATTACTGATCAAGGTATCTCTAAAATGTAACCTCTTGATGCCTAACCCGAGCTTCCTTTTAAATGCAAATTTCTTGAAAACTACTGAACTGATTTAAACCAAACAAAGAAAACACAACACATTTCTTTAGTAAAGTTCTACCTTTATGCCAAATGTGCTATAAGCTATTCAGCCATTTTTTCTGTACTGAGAGCAAAGAATCCTATGTAAACTAAAATGGAAAATGACACTTTTGAGAACCCTACTTTTTTTGGCCCCGATTCACAAATCTGCATGAAACTTGCCATGAAAGACTAAAAGTGGATTTGTCCTATTAGTGAAAAAGTTCAAGCAGAAACCACACCATAGTTATTAAGAAAACCATAATGTTTTTCCTATGGAAACGAAACCATTAACATTACTTGCATACAGTTGCCTCTAGTGTAAATATATATATATATATATATATATATATATATATATATATATATATATATATATATATATATATATATACACAAATGAGTCAAAACGCGTTGATGTTTGCTGTGGACTGTAAATAAAATTGTGCTATTGTGGAAACTTGGAGAGCAGCAGTAATTTTGATCTTTGGATTGCAACAATACGGGAAAATTGGTCTGTTCCTGCCACAGGCACCGGCAACAAGTGTGCGTCACAACCAACCTGACTGTATTGCTGTATATAGTCTTTTGCAGTCTCCTCTGAGATTTGGACATGGTCCGAGAGATCCCTTTATGTTGGGACCAACAATACAGATCCCACTGCATCCTTCTGATGTGCTTGACCTGTAGGATGCAGGAGGCAATTCAATCCCAGCAGCCTCAGAGCCAACGTCACTGAAATTCATTCTTGAGGCAGAAAGAGCAGGATCACAGCCCAAACTCCCTGGACTCTTCTTGTCAGGGGAAAGGCACCAAACCAAACCGCACCCAGAATGGCTCAGATGAAAGGGAGCATCAGATAAGAAGTCAGTTGTGACTAAGGCATGCTGATAGTGAACCTCACGGAGATCTGGATGTTCATCATAGTCAGAGGGCAGTCATCAAGATAGGGCAAAACTGGGACCCCTGACCTTTGGAGATGTGCAACCAACACTGCCATCACTTTCATCTGCATTTGCTTCGATGATCCAGGGAGCGGTGTGAAACATGGACCCTGAGGTGGAGTCGGCAGAGGCACCAGTAGGGGGCCAGTGGTGCGTCTAGTTTCACTCTTTGGTCTTGATTAGTTTATGGATTCATCAATGAAAAGTCACTGCAGGCCTTAGAGGCGTGAGTCAACCCACAGCACCACATGCAACCTGATTGGGATCTGTCAGACATTTGCTTGCGGCAGTCCTTACAAGGCTTAAACCTTCCCTTACACACTGGTTTTCTTTAGAATTTTATTGAGCTAAAGTGGTGTCAAAAAGACGAGAGGTAGCACTGGATTCGCACCTTGTGGCATTGAAAGAAAGGAATTGACATCAGCACATGGGAGTGGCGCCTATTCTGGTGAAAAATTAGGAAGCTGAGGACTCTGTGGTTAGACGTCTTTATCAGAAATTATTTTTAACACCTCTGTCATTACCACAGGATTAAATAAATGACATTCACTGGTACTTAATTGAGGAAAAAGGGAGATGTGTTGTAGTCTGTTTCTCTCAGTCATCTGTCTCAGTGCTTCAAGCAAGTAATGTGGGTAGAATTTCAGTTTGAGCGTCTGCCATTACAAGATGTGCTTGTTTCCGGTTCAGGGAAGACCTGGCTTGGCAGTTCGGGCTGGACGGTTCCCATGAGGCACAGGTTCAAGACTGATTTGCATATAGCTGGGTCTGAACTGAGATAGCGAAGTGAGCTAAAGAACGATGATGGTTTCAACCCAGATCTGTACGGGGGGGGGGGGGGGGGGGGGGCCTTGAGTGTCTGAAAAGTTTCAACATTCCATCCATCAACTCCTTGTGTTTGCTTTGTTCGCCCTAAGTTGGGAGAGTATGCCCAGACGTGGGTCCCTTGCTCACTTTGCCAATGGATTCAAGCGAGCCTGGCTGATGAGGGGTGTTAGCCCGAAACCACTCCCAGGATGCTTGTTTCCATTTCAGGGAAGACCTGACTTGGCAGTTTGGGCTGGACTGTTCCCATGAGTCAAGACTGATTTGCATATAGCTGGGTCTGAACTGAGGTTTCGAAGTGAGCTAAAGAACGATGATGGATTCAACCCAGATCTCTGACTGGGGGTGAGTGTCTAAAAAGTTTCAGTGCTCTGTACAGCATCTCCCCTTGTTTGCTTTGTGCTGAGCTAATGTCATCATAATCCTGGTATGAAACCTTGGCCTAGCATTCAAATCTACATGAAAGGGAGCATGGACTTGTATAAAAAAAAAAAATCCATCTATCCATCCATCCATCCATTACTCGCCCCTTTTAGGGCAAAAGACGCCTGTTGGTCTTCGCCTCTAGTCATCAGAACATGTTAGTCACAGCTCTCTCTTAACCTGACATTCCAAACAGTTAGCCTGAGACTACATATTCTCTATTCGCAGCACTGATGAAGAAAGCTCGGTAAAATTCAGTTACATTAACAGGGTAAAGAAAACAACTCTTACCTGCTCAGAATACTGTAGGGCCAACTGTGGTATCACCTGTCAAAAGGGAAGAGGCAAAAATTCAGCAAAGAGCTTCCAGTGTCAACCAACATAAAAGAATGGGAGGCAGCAGACCCTCCACCACAGAAGGCCCCCCCTGTGTAGCCACAAACTTAACAGTAAGAGCAGCAGCAGCACATGCTTTGCAGCAACAGTAATGTAGGCTACCAACAGACCGGACGGGGTAGCAACAGTTCATGTTTCTCTCATACCCACACCTCATTCTCTCCTTCTCCAACACCACCACAAACACCAAGGCCAACTTCCACAACTGCATGACAGATGTCACCAACTAGATGAAGGACATCTGCCTGAAGCTCAAATCTGACACCGCACTAGACACCTCCATTCTGCATTCTTTTCTCTAGCCCTCACCCCCCACATCTGATGTAGAGGTCACTTCTTCTCCTACCTAGCAGCAAAGACATTGAATGAGCTACCCTTTCCTCTATCAACCTCCCAATCTCTTTCTGAGTTCTGAGAGTCCCGCAAAACCTGGCTAGTCAGCTAATCAACTGGCCCCTACAAGCGCCTGAATACCCTCACGGGTGTCAAGAAGCACTCTACAAATCTACTGATTGATTGATTGATTGATTGAAAGTTCTTGGTCAAATGAAAACTACAAATCTTGCAACTTCTGTGCTAGGTAAGGGGTAGCACTCAGTTGTCAAAGCCATCAGAATATAGATCCTCTCAGTAATAAGGATCTCATGTTTTGGATGAATTAAGACTCGGGAAGTTATCTTCATACAAAAGTGAATATGTCACACTGAGTTGCTATTCTATGTTCCTTAATGTTTCACATTTTCATGCAGATGTGTGTGTAGATTTGGGTTTGAAAGTGATGTAGCAACATTATCTCAACAAGGGATCACGTTTGTAGCATGTGTCACTGTAGATTGCATGCTGTGCACATGTCAGTACGTGTGGGCTCAGAATGTTACAAGTTAGTTTACCTTCGAAGAGACAGTTTTAGTTTCAAGGTAAGGTGATTCATGGTTACCGCAATAAGACAGGGCACCAGGACACAAATGCTACCTGAGACTGTTTTTTTCTGCCATTAGGTTTGGGCATGTTTTGCTTGCTCCATAAGAATTTCAACACAGGAGGAACATAAATGAGAATGACTTGTTTCAATGAGATGCACTTGTTGGCGTGAGGGGGAAGCAGATGGAAAATACTACACCTAAATCTGTCTCCCATGCAATAACACATTTCGTTGGTTGGAATAACTTCGAACTTCTAATAGATCTTCCTAGGAACCATGCGGAAAGCACCTGTTCAGGGTACAACTGATTTTGTTGCAAGAAATTAATTCAGCATAGACAGTATTGAAGGCAAGTGCATTACATGGAGATGTAAAGCCTGGACTGTACTGAGACTCCTTCTGCGTCAGTGGCTGAGGTTGTTGATGGCTTTAACTCGGATGAAGGTTCATGGTCCGGTACAGTGGAAGCTCATTAGGAGAGTCCAATTTCTCTATCACCCAGTGACTTCTACTCTGGAAATGAACTCTCAAGCAGCCCATGTGAAACCTGCACCAAGGAAAAATACTATAAATAGGTTTTTGGGCTAAATTCTGAGAATTGTCAGAGCAACCACAGCATCACAATGGCTACACTCCACTCACACACACAGTAGCTTCATTTAGGAGATCGACCTTAATAAGAGCTTAAACTCTATGACAAGGAACTGTCTGAGAGTGACATGCCTTGACAGAGACACCGCCTCATTCAGCCACCTCATCCGGCTCAGAAGTCAGCTCTACTCAAAGTAATCTAGGTAATTCGTTGTTTAAAAGGCACCTTTGACATCCAAGGATTTTCATAGACAAGTGTCACAACCTCAGAGTGGAAAGGACACTGAAATGCCTTTTGACACCAAAGATGTCAATTGGCTTCTTATCCAAAAGTAATTCAACACGGACCACAGGACACTTAGAAGTTGACCTCTTCACACCTAAAAGTATGCCAATGCAGTCACACCAAGAGGTGCAGCTCATAAGGTCCAGCTACATGTAGAGAAAGAGGGTGATTTCATCACCGATACGCTGTCCAAAACAGATCATTGTACATCGTTTTTCCCAATCGCAAAATGATGTATTGTCCCATCAGCCATCTGCACAGGAAGTGACATCACTGGATTTGCCATCATTCATTTGTACAGGAAATGATTTCACTGGTTTCTAGCCAAAATTGTTTTTAAAAGAGGAAGCCAGACAAAATGATTGCATTCGTAATCATCCTTCTGCACAGGAAGTGACACCATTGCATTTCCCATCATTCAACTGCACATTAACTGACATTACTGGACTTCCCATCATCCATCTGTTCAGGAGGTGACTAGTTTGCCTCTTACCCTTCCAACCAACACCAGTTTGTTCACATGGGCACGTACAGGTCACAAAAGATTCCAGTCACCTGTGGAATCCCACAGGGCTTAATACGGTCTCCTGCCATCTTCAACCTATACATGGAGCCGCTCAGTGCCCTACTCACAGATGATACACAACTCTACTTGTGTGTACCCTGCTTCAGACATCCAATGTAACAAACAGAGTTTGAACATCCACCAGACTTTAAGGTCCAGCACCTACCTGAAGCTCAACCCCACCAAGATAGATTTGCCGAGAATAAGTACAAACCTCATCAATGATATGAACCTTGACAGTTCCAACCCCAACTTTCACAGAATGCCAAGTCACTTGTATTCACCACTGATATAACCCTCACCCTATAGGAACTCACTGCCAAAAACAAAGACTGCCTCGTAGAAGCTCTTGCTTATAAAGAAAGTTAAACCATTTAATTCAGAAAACTACTTCCGAACAGCTGTTCAAGTCCCCGTAGTCTCGTATATACCTACTCCATGGCCTCCCGGGTACCACACTGGCACCCTTAGAAGCATCCTACACACTGCAGTACATCTCATCCAGGGCCTGAAGAAATATGATCATATGACACCCATCCTGATGGAATACCATTGGCTCTGCTTAGAGCATCTTCAAAAATAGATGTATCATTTACAAAGCTATCACGACCAGCAACCCCTGCTCATTTTGCAGACAAGCTCACCATCTCTGGTGGATCTTGGCACAGCCAGACTCTTGATTAAGAAGTTGAAAAAATAAGACTGTAGGTCTTTTCCATCTATTCATCCAGGATTTGGAACAATATCCCCATATCAATTAGGACCACCCAACGCTGCTTCAATTTAGGAAACAATTGAAGACTTATATCTTTAAAGAACACTACATCAAAATGCATGAACCATCCTCAACTTAACTCCATCTCCTCTAACTCACAGTTGGCCTTATGCTTGGCTTTGAACATCTACAACGCTACACTGCCTTTTGGTTAGGTTTACATTACAGAGATTTCATATACATGCATAGATACATGCTAAAATATATAGGACCCCATCAAAGTGAGATCAGTCACACCAAGGTCAGAGAAAAAGTATACCGCTGCACCACAAAAAAAGCATAATCATATACAGGCAAGTGCCGCTTGAAACTATCCAGTGCACACAGCACAGAAATGACCACAGAGTAAGAAGACTGACGCTGCTAGAAAACATCTTTTAAGGGGTATTGGAGCATTGCAAATTCCACGACCTGTCTATGATAGGCATCAATTGGAGGTAATGAGAAATAATGCAACATCTCACAGAAATGAGGAAAATGTCAATATGTAAAGCGCTCTGATACCTCTGGGTCTAGCCAGCGCTATATAAAACTTTTAAAATAAATAAATAAATAAAAATAATGTGCACCCTGGAAGCTACAGATACAGCCATTAGTCAGGTCAATACTAGCTATGACTGGTTTGGCATTTCTGAATTAGACCACAGGCAGCAGAGATGTTGAAAAGAATAAAAAAAAGACACTGACAAACTAGGGCTATGGGAGTCCACCTGTATTAGCCACAAAAGACTGACTTCCATATGCCACAGGTACAACCAGCTCCAATGTCAAGCTCTAGTACTAGGAGATACATCTAACAGCAGCCCTTTGAGAAAGAATAATAGTCAGGAAGGAAAAGCAAATACTCCAGAGGAACCTTTTGTGCAAACGCCAGCGGCAAGCACCTCTGCCAATAAGCAATGACCATCCTCCGATTTCCCACCTCGATCGCCCAACACACGTTGAGCGCAAACTACCCTTACATCTTCCTTAGTGGGAGGATATATTCTCGTTCAATGGGCACTATCCACCACAGTGCACTGCTACTGCCTATACTTTCATTCCATCCTTCCAAATCATCCTCCCTTCTGCTACAAAATCAACATGGATCATCATAAACGGTTGATGGAGGAGGGACAGGCGCTTCTATCAAAAGAAGCGATAGAGTTAGTGACAGCATATCTTATGGTGGTAACGAGTGTACTCTAAGTACTTGTTTCATCCCCAAAAGGGACAAGATTCTGTGATCAATCTTGGAAGTTACAGTTCTCTCATTTTAAACTCAATTCAAGATGACCACTTTGTAGGATGTCATTCCATTGTCCAGCAATTTAACTACATGGCAACCCTCAATGCCAAGGACACCTTTTACATTCTCAAACACAAGGCTCATCACTAGAACCTGAGACTTGTGATACATTGTATAGATAAAAAATTCAAAGCTTTACGATATAGTATGAGCACAGCCCCCGCAGTCTTTACCAAATGCTTCTAGGTACTACCAGCACACTTATGTCGCAGTCAAAGGCATGTGTTTCTACTGGTTGTTAAAGGGGACAAGCTATGTGCAATGCCTCCCGCACATCGATAATCTACGTACCAGCCATGATTTTCTTCTGCTCTAGAACTTTGGGAGCAGTTTTTAATTATTTTAATCATTATTTAATTAATTTAATAAAATATTGCCGATGAATGGTACATTAGCTGTAGCTTTCACTTTGCTCTCCAGTCCGCAAGCAAATCTGTGCGGAAACAGCTGTTTGCTCAGAAGCCGTTTTCCATCTTGTGGATACTTAAAGCCACCATTTTTAGAGGCTACTTATTCTAGTGGCTTGGGGTGCAATTAAGTGCACCGCTCTTAAGGAAGAGGCAGCGCCAATGTGCAGCCTATAATCTAAGCACCAGCCAATGCTTTCTTCCGCACTAGCACTTTAGGGTCAGTTTTAAGTGTTTTTTTAAAAACGTTAATTAAATACTGTTGGTGAATGATACATTAGCTATATCGTGCACTTTTCTCCCCAGTCCGCATAGCTCTGTTGCACATAACCATTTTCCCTTCTTGTGGATACTGTAAGCTGCCATTTTAGATAAACCGTCCTAGTAGTTAGGGATAAAATTAAGCACAATTTTAAGGAAGGTGGCTGTGCAGACACGTGAAGTAGGAGCTCCAAAGGCGAGTCTGTCCACACCCAACTGCACCATTCCATGTGCAGTAGCAGCCCTGCTGTCCTTTTTAACCCAGCAGCCTTCCGAAGAATCATATATTCGGCCAAAAGGGCTCATGGAACAAGAAGCTATGGGTAAGTAAAATGTTAAGTTGCAGATACAGCATAATATTGGATCGCTGTCTTGCTTTAAATGCCATCAGTTGCCAAAGGTTGGAGTAGAGCCAGAAATAGGGCCTGATCCTTATCACAAAATCTCCGGAGAAAGGCAAAGGCATTAGGTAGAACATGCAAGCAACATTACAGGGTGTCTTAATAACACACATTCACTCCCAAAGCATGTTTTTGTAATTTCCAAATTTTTAATTGACAAGGATGTGGACTTCATGTTGTTAACAGAAACATGGATTAATGAGTTATCAAATTTCAATATTGCTATGGCCGTCCCGTGGGGTTATTCAATTACTCATGAGGACAGTATAAGAAAAAAGAGGCAGAGGCCTAACAACCATCTTTCATCACTCTCGCCAATGTTCCTCATTTCCATGAAATGGCTGAATGGAGCTGGAAGATCTGGGTTTCGGTCACTCGCAACAATCCTTCTCAGAAGCTTTAATTTTCCATCCACCCGGTTATGCTTCTGGATTTTTCAACTCTTTTCTGAGGCCAGGCATTAGGATGGGTCCAGCCATACCTGTGTAGCATAGAGTAGTAACAATCTCCAGTGGGAGTTTGCGAAGAAAGACACTCACATAATGGGGTTCCTCAGGGCCACTCTTTGAGCCCTACTCTATTTAATGTTTACATTACCCCCGTGCTAATATGTTATGTTATGTTATGTTATGTTAAGCTGTTTTATAGCGCGCACAATTACTGCCGGAGTATCCTGGCGCGGAAGAAGGAAACAAGGGAAGTATAGCAGCCGAGCCCTGAAATAACATAATAATTTACACAGCTAATCTAAACAAATGGGTTTTTAGTGCTTTCTTAAAAACCGTGAAGTCCACCGTGCTGCGCAAAGAGACTGGGAGCGCATTCCATGCTCGCGCCGCTCTCACTGTCACAGAGTGCCCACCCAGCCGGGTGCGCCGGAAACGCGGTACTTGCAAGAGGTGTTGAGATGCTGAGCGCAGATCTCGATTGGGAGTGTACCACAGGAATCGTTTCATCAGATAGGCGGGGCCACGCCCATTGATGGCTTTATGGGCCAAAGTCAAGATTTTGAAGGTAATTCGATGCTGCACCGGAAGCCAATGCAAGCTCTCCAGGTAACTCCTGACGCTGATCCGCTTGGAGATGTTCCCCAACAATCTAGCGGTGGCGTTCTGAATAACCTGGAGCCGCCCTATCAAGTAAGCCGGAGAGCCACTAAACAGAGCGTTCGCGTAGTCCAGGCGCGAGAGAATTAAAGCTCTCGCGACTGACTCGCGAGCAGAGGCCGGCAGAAGCGGAAAAAACCTTATATCAATATCAATAGTGTAGTCTGGGATGGGGACGTGGCTTGACGCCAATGGAGTAGGGAGTTCTGATCTGCACACCCTTGGGAGCGGAGGACACTCCAGTGGGGAAAGTAGCGCGAGCGCCGGAGGGACGGAAACCATTCCCCAGTGGCAGAGAAGGAGGCTAAGCAGTGGAGAAAGATGGCGCCCGTGACAGCCTAGCAGAACAATCCCCCCGCCCCCTCTCCCCCCCACCCACCATCCAGAGGCACCGCGGCCTCAAGCCTTTTGGGAAGCTGTGTCGTCTGGCAAGACCCAGGTAGCACAAACAGGAGAACAGAATTAGTGTACTGGAAGCTATTGGGAGCATTAATGAGTGTACCACGGGCGACCAAGAGGGAAAATGGCACCCGTTGCCATCGCTTAGCCCGCAATCGGCAAACTCCTAAGGGAAGGAGGGGACCTAGAGAAGCCCACTGAGGTCCCACCAACCGAGGACTGAGCTGGTGAGTTCCTACCTCCGTGAAAGTGAGGGGTGAGCTGCCTGGACACCGTGGACAGAAGAGGGGCTTCCGCGGGGAGTGCCGCTAGCCGGACTGCTAGCGGCTGAAACCGCGGAGAGGAACTATGCTGCGGAGGTGGGAGGAGTGGGTGCCACAGCAAAGTGGAGGGCCCCATTAAAAGAAGAGTGAGTGCTCAGAGGAAAAGATAGCAAAAGGACCATGCGGGGGACAAAAAAATATTAACCAGCTGTCCAAATATGCAGGGCTCCAGCTGAGCGGATCTGACCGGGGGCTGGACAGATGGCTAACCCCCAGGGATAGCCCTGTGGCTTAACCCCTGACATACAGAGGGAGGGAGGGAGGGAGGGAGGGAGGAGCGAGGGCCCTCGCAGAAGATCTAAAAGAAGGGCCTGGGCTTCCCCTGAGGGAAGGCCTGAACACTCACATCAGAGTCAGGACGAGGAAGGCTGGAATTGTGGAGGACTCCCCCACTTTGGATATGCCTAAACGACCTATGCCACGCAAGACAGGGAGCTGCACAGTGGGAGCTACAGAGCAGTGCCACACGTTTCAGTTGAGACGAAGATGACTGCGGGGGGAATGGCCTTGCGAAGGTTCCCGGAGGCCTCGACCGGTGAGAAGCAAGCATAGCGACACAACCGGAAGTCACCAGATACAACATGACCCTGACCTGGGACCCAGCGAAGGGGACTGTGGAATAATTACACAGAGGCTTGCAGAGCAGAGCAGATCTCGGGAGAAATGGATGCCAATAGAGGACCCCCAGCATGGGGAAAGTTACTTAAAAAAGAGATCCTGAGCCACAGGACCTGAAGTCCAACAATATAGGGGACTCAGAGAAGCTGAATGATGGATACACGACCCAGAGGGAGCCCCCGGCTAGTCCGACACTTCAATATATTCTACAAGCTATAGAGACTTCAAGGGTGGCTGTGAAAACTAAAATTGACAATCTCAGAGAGGACTTGGGACTCCTAAGAGCAGACCACTGACGCTTGGCAGAAAGGGGCACCTCCAACTAAAGTGCCATAAGCAAAATGGGACTGAAGTGGACTATCACAGTAGGTAAGTTAGCAGAGATGGAAACACAAATACACACCCTCGAGCTTAGAGCAGAAGTTGTAGAAAATTGTTTGCGCCGCAATAACCGGCGAATCGTGGGCCGAAAAAGTTGAGAGGACTAACATAATTGGGTATCTTCAGAGATGGATCCATGAAGAGATAGCTGAGGAGGGTCTCTCACCCTATTTTGCTATGGAACGGGCCCCTCTTCCCAACCCACCCCCCCCCCTCAACCCCGGGGACAGCGCAGCTCTTGTTTTATAAAGACCGGGATCACATGCTCTCTCAAGCCCAACTGTGAGGGCAGCTGATGGTGAAAAACAGCACAGTTAGAGTTTTCCTGGACTTCTAAAGAGAGGTACAGAAGCAAAGAGAATCCTTCTTGCCAACCAACTAGGGACTCAGTACACAATGATTTCTCCTGCAAAACTGAGAGTGATGATGGTGGCAGGGACACAGTTCTTTACTACCCTAGAGGAGACATGGGGTTGGATCGATCACCAGGCTACCGACAAACAGGACCGAATCCCACAGGAAAGGCGGGAGAGGAAAACTGATCGACAGAGAGAAAGAAGAGGCAGAAACGCAGAGGGAAATAGACAAGGAGGGAGCGGTGATCACATCGCTCAGTGCCTCCACAGCTGGGGAGACATCCTCACTAACAGAGGCAGAGTCCAGGGACTCGGACTCAGATCACAGCTCCAGCACGATCAGATGCCGTAGTCAGGAACTGCCGGTGGTGACCCAAAGAACAATGCTGGACACACAAGCATGGGCGGGGTGACAGAAGAGAAGAACTGGGGGCCACTGTCGAGATGGCACTGCATAGGCCCCTGGTACCACCAGATAGTATTGCTGAGCTGAGCAGTGGTTTGGGGGGGAAGCCCCGTGGGGTAAGGGAAGGATTGCTCGCTCTTGGATTAGGCGTCTTGCACGGCCCCCCAAGTGTTACTTTTTCTGTTAGATTGTACAAACTGCACAAAGTTTGGATGGGGGAGAACCACTCACTTGTCCTGGGGTGCGGGAGTTGGGGAGTTATTAACTTGTTAGTTGGGGACACTGCAGGGAAACTATGCCAGGCGCAGAGTCGCTGGAAGTTAGAGAGGGTAGCACAGATCCTCCCTCAGGGAGCCTCTTCAAACAAAAAGGAGGGATCGCTGAGTAAGAGTTATACTAATGGATAGCGACACGGCATATAAAATCATGACCTGGAACGTCAGGGGGTAGCACACTATGAGGAAACAACAAAATATTCTCCTACTTGAATAGGAGTGGGTTCATATTGCCCTACTCTAGGAAACGGATATCCTAGCTCCTGAAGGGGTCGCACTCTATTGCAGATGGCGGAGGTAGGCATTTTACACCTCATTCTCAGCATTTGCTAGGGGAGTGCTGATCTGGATATGGATGGGGATTCCTTTTACAACACACGGGGACTAGGCCAACCCAGAGGGCCTGTACCTGGTGATCACGGGTAGGTTGGATGGCCAAGATGAGACGTTAATTAATGTGTATGGGCCTACTTCGGACCATGTCGCCTTTCTGGCCAACATGTCTGGCATACTGGAACCTCATCTGCTACATTCCACCATCATAGGGGAGACTTCAACTGCATAGCTGATCTGATGTTAGATCGCTCCCATCCCCCACTCAGGGACGCCCCGACTAACAAGACGGCGTGGGCCTTCACAGAATGGCAGACCAGGTGGGGTTTAGTGGACACAACAAGAAGGTGGCAAGGGACTATTCACACTTCTCACACGTATATGAACTGCGCGTCCGGCTGTATAACTTTCTGTGTTCCCCTGATACCCATGCACTAGTACAGGAGGAGGAATACTTGACACGCACTATATCTGATCACAACCCAGTCCTGCTGAGGCTGCGTTGGGGAGCACGTCGCCAACTCAACCCTACCTGGCACCTTAAACCAGAGGCGCTGGAAGACCAAGTCTTCCTCGAAGACACTAGAGGTCACATAACACAATACTTCTCGGACAATGCATATACAACCTCATCCAGACAGGTGGAGTGGGACGCCTTCAAGGCATTAATTCGGGGTTGCTCTATGGCGGCATCTATTGCCATGCATCGCGCTCTGGTAGCAGACGTGGAGGGAGCAGGTTTCTGTGTGCAATATTAGAACGTATGCAAGTAGGACAGGGCTTCCTGAGATGAGTGCAGCTGCTGTATAGGGAGCATCTAGCGAGGGTGCAACGGGCTGCACAATATCAGAGCAGTACCAAGTGGCGAGGGGATACAAGACAGGGGTGCTTCCTCTACCCCCTGCTGTTCCTCTGACCATGGAGCCATTGGCATGCCTTGCTCGGACGAGCTGTAGATATCAGGGCCTACAGACAGGAGGGCATACCCATCATATCGGCCTATATGTGGTCAACCTCCTTTTAGTCCAGAAAGACCTGGAGGGGCACTGCAAGGAGTCAGGGAAATGTGGCTGAGTTTGGGGCGCTATCAGAGCTCAAAGTCAATTGGCAGAAGTCCCAACTCTTTCCTTTGACAGAGGGCAGAGACCCGCCGGATGGAAAGGGAGAGCTTGTGTGAGAGTCAGCTGTCTAAGATATTTAGGGGCTAATATTTTCCAATCTCAATCTGATATTCAGGAAGGGAGTATAGGAGAGATCGTGAGATCCTTGAAAGAGAGTATGAAACTCTGGGGGACTCTACCTCTGTCAGTTGCTGTTAGGGTGGCACTCTTAAAGATGATAACCCTCCCACGATTACTGTACTTCTTCACCACACTGTCGGTGTGGATTCCAAGAGAGCAGTTTACCAAACTGGATTTGCGTATAACCTCGTATATATGGGGGACGGGGCGACAACACATAGCCTTGGTGACATTGAAACGACCGACAGAGGAAGAGGAGTCTAGCGATCCCCGACTTTGAATCGTACTATCTAGCAGGACAGTTGCAGAGATTTACGTAGTGGCTAGCGGAGAGGATGACGCAGGGGGGTGTGGTGGGCCCTTTCACCCCGGAGTGTGAGGTGCTCCTACGGACCTTACTGAGAATCGGGGCAATCCCACAAGAGTGCACAACTGAACTGAACGTGATGCAGAGGTTGGGGGCGATGTCTCCACAATACACAAACCCGGGCGCCCTACTCACCAGACCTCCTGTTGATTATGGTGGAGCACTACCACACTGTGGGCAGTGGAGGACCTGGAGGAGTGGGTACAGGCTGGAGCCACCAGACTGGGGGACTTGTACAGGGATGGGGAGCTATTGCAGTTTGAGGTATTTCAAGCAGACTGGTACATACCACAGAGCCAAGTTCTACTCCACAGAACAGTAACGGCAGCTATTGGGAGACACTGGGGGACGGGTACCCTGGAACCCAAGCAGCACTTCACCTGCGGGTATCTGGGCACAGCGGGGGCATATTCAAGGAGGTCACATGCCTATACAGAGCGGTTAGCAAGTTTTCACTCCAACCACTAACAACGCTGATAGTCAGATGGGCGGCAGACTTCGGTATTCCTATGGAAAATATGAATTGGGAAAATACACTGGCCATGATACCTATGATCTCGAGAATGCCTGATTCAGGCTCATTCACTTTTATGTTCTGCATCAGGAAGATCTCACCCCGGAACACATTAACCGATATTTTCACAGAGTGGATGTGAGGTGCCCAGGATGCGGGGAAAGTTGGGGCAGACATGTTGCTCATGTTCTGTGGCTGCCTAACTGTCCATACCTACTGGCAAGAGGTACAGCTACAGAGGCGGAAATAACTGAACGAGAGGTCCCCTCAGCCTATTTCCCCACACATCTAGATCAAGGGTCATTGATGGGTTCCAAGACCTAGCTCTCATTCTGGCCAAGCGCGATATCACACAACGCTGGAACACATCAGGAGGACCCAGAGTCACAGGGTGGAACCAGGAATTGGAAACCTGGGCGGGTTGTGAGAGCACGATTTTACTCAGGAAGGCACGCAGTGGAATAGATAGAGAAGGGAAGCAAAAGTGGAAGGTATGAAAAATCCAGAGCCCGAATCAGGAGAATCCTCACCCTCGTTGCAATCCGGGCAGGAAAGCCTGGATCGCTGGGTCCCAGAAAGGAGTGTAGAACGGGCACAGCTTGTTGTGTAACAACAAAAAACACACGAGAGGACTGTTGCAGAGATAAGAGGGACTGAATACAGTGGGAGAAGCAAACGGTATAGACAGGGTAGGGCAATGGTACACCACACAATTGTATGCTCATGGTAACCTGCAGTAGGGGAATGGGAGGAGGGAGTTCTAGTTTGGATTGCTCATACAACCAAATAAAACAGTATGCTGAAGGGGTAAATACTGTTGTATACAGAGTGGAACAAGGAATAGGATAATAAAAGGAAGAAATATCCCTGATAAAAATGTAAACATTGAAAAGACAAACAAATCTGGGATCAAAGTAGTCTCTTATGTTGATAACAATCAGCTAATTCTATTAATTGACAAAAACGCAGATGCCCCTGAGGCTGTCTTTAAAATTTGTCTAGCCAACGTTATAGAATTGATGCAAAGGATTTACTTAAAATGCCTCTCAGGCAAGACTGAGATCCTTCTGTTTTGGAACCACTAAGGAACTTTCAATCAATAAATGGTGACTCGAAGAGCTGCCAATTCCCTTTTCCCGCATTGTTGGCAAGAAACTTGGTGTAAAATTTGACCCGACTATTCATTCCCAAGTTCTTTGTGGTTTCACTGCTCTGCACACAAGAAATTATTGGATTTACAGCCACTAGAGAGTTGAAAACGGTAGTCCATAAACGAATCACCTCTGGACTTGACTATGCCAACAGTCTCTATTTAGGGCTTCCCAAATTTCTGATTAACCTGGTACAGGTGGTGCAAAATGCAGCAGTACGACTAGTCTTGAGAATACCTTTGAGAGTACATTTACATTTCCATCATCTTATACTTTTTCACTGGCTGCCAGTACCCAAGCATATTCAATTCAATGCACTTATTTTGGCACCCAGAGCATTTCACGATACAGAATCTAGATATCTTTCAGAAATATTCAACGCTACAATCCAACTGGAAACCTACGATCCGTAAATCCTAAGCTTTTCAAAATTCCTAAAATCAAGTTTGCTAGAAAATGAGGAAGGTCTTTTTCTTTCCTGGTAGAAAAAGCTTGGAATCCACTAATCCATTAATAAGGATCATTTCGGAAAGCAACTGAAAACATGGTTATTCTCCTCCTCTGTATCCTGTGTAATAGTCGCAATAACTGTGATTTAAGGTCAGCGCTGGGTGGTCCTTTAGGGCGGCTGTATGCGCTTTGTAAAACAAACTAATTCATTAATTCCAATCAACAAGTTTTCCACAAGTTAGGCTCATCTAATGCCAAAAAGTCTTCCCATAGTCAGGCCAGACCCAGAGTTTTTGAGGAGCCACCCACATTTAATACATTTACAGGGTAAACTTACCCCAGCAACAAGAGGTAGAGTTGCAGAGGTCGCTTTCCCTTTATTGGCACTACATCCTCCAACAGCGAGTATGCCAATAAAACAGTTGGGAGTGATGGCATCATGCATTGTTTTAAACTGGGAGGATCTAGTGTTGGTGGAGCGCAGTGTTCAGCACAAACTGCAACAATGGAACAAGATCAACTTGTTACTGGGTAGATCTATTCGCAATCCACAGCCAGAGATAACTATGAACACTGACACATTGCTCACAGGTTGGAGAGTACAAATGAGCAACCTCACCACTCAGGGCTAGTTGGCTCCTTCACTTCAATGTGTTGGAGCTCATAGAGGTACAGGTAGGCTTTTGAGGCTCAATCGTAGCTGAAAAGGCATTACATACTCAAAATGAGATGAACTACACTGACAGAGCCGAGTCCATTACAAAAACGAAACAACTTGCTTTTGCACAGACACATCATGGCAATCCTATCTCAGAGGCAGGGCAAGCAAGATGGATTGTTAGACTCATTCAGATTTGCATGCCAAAGACAAATGCACAGAGGATGACACACCAAGGGCACATTCCACTCATAAAATAGGATTCGCAGTAGTGCTCTTAGGCAATATTGCACTTGCAGATATTTGTAAAGCGGCCAGCTGGGCTTTAATGACATTCAAGCCTGACACAAAGAGTAAGTCTAGTAGAATGTACTTAAAACATTATTCCAAACATTGTCCACCTTTGCTTGCAACACAGCTCTTCAGTCAACTGCTACACATGATGTAAACGGAAAGCTGTACTTACCTCTAACAATCTGTTAGCAGCCTGTAGAATCACAGGAGCCCAACCAAACTCCCTGGAAGTGACCTCTGGTTAAGACATGTTTTTCATTTACTTTCACTTTAATATCTGCGTGTGTTTACTCCAGTACACAAGCGTTGTAACATTTCTCTTCTACACACACACATATATATATCCATTAGGATAAAAAAACACAATCTGAGGAAGAGGAGGAGGAGTCTGTGTCCTGGTGCATTGTGGATTTCAGGGAGGTGTCACAAGCCACCTTGAGAGGTAAACTGCTACATGGAATGTTGCAAGCTTAACACCCGATTGTAGGAGCGTGCACAACATGTGAATTTACAGCACCAAAGACAGCAAAAAGATTGCTACAGGTATGTATCATGTTCCATATAGTTCTTGAAGAATGTGGTGATAGAACCGTTGATTAACATTACAGCAGTGCTTTTGGAAACCGAATTCTAGCAGGAACAATCTGTTGGACTATTGCCCACCTTCTTTAGTTTCTTGTAGCACTAGAGTGCCTTTCGGGAGATGCCTGGCTCCCGTATCCTCACATAGCCGCCATTTTACTTGGAGCGGCTAGCCTCATTATTGACTGCTTCGTCATCTGATTTTATGAGTTTTAGCTTTCACACTTTTATTTTGACGTACTTTATTTTCGTCAGTTGTGGATAGCAGTGGGGGTTGCTGGGCTCTGTGTCGTTGCTTATTTTGACCGCTCTTTTTAAAAAACACTGCGCTGAATAGCGCGTATTCACGCTAGCCTGATAGAGCATTCCCGCTGCTGGTCTGCTGAAGGCGTACCAAATGCAAGCCCGTCTGCGCTCAGTGCCAGTCCCCCTTCCGGTTTGGCGAGCCACATGGAGGCTAGTATTCACTATTCAATACGAGCTGCTCAAACTTGACTCCCCAGGTCAGATATGCCCGCGCCGCACTTAGAACCCTTCCAGCAGCGAGGACATGTGGACTTGTACCACTTGTAAGGTTGCCTTACCCAACACTAAAGTTAAGTCCCCTCCCTCTTCCGCGCAGGCAGTTAAAATACATGTTAAAGAGGTAGACAGATGGCTGGCTGCTTGTGCAGTCTCATTAAGGCGAGATCATTGGTAAAAAAATGCAATTGCATTTGCTGATTTTATGGAATCCAAGGCCATGGACCTGGCCTTTATAACGAATACATGGGCGGACGACACCTGTGATCCAGAACTAATTCTGGCGCTATCACCCGTTTTCTTGATTTAAGACTTGACTGTGTGGATAATAGAGGAGGAGAACTTGCCATAGTTCACTGTGAGCATTTAAAAAAATACTAGTCCAAGCACTCTCAGTAGTGCTGGAGTGGAAGCATTCTTTTTTTAAATAGAACCCAACAAGCAACATCCTTTCAATGGTTTACTGATATACCGGCCCTATGGCCCGCAAGCAGCATTTATTAATAATGCCAGCCAACTTTGAAACGAAAGCTGATCTTCCAGACCTCACCATTCTAGGAGATTTTAATTTCCATTTAGATAATCCACTTGATAAAGACCCTGCCCATCTCATCGATCTCATGGCTAATGCTGGCATGACCCAACGAGTTAATGGATCCCCCCATACTCCAGTCCATTCCAGTCCATTTACTGGATCGAATTTTCTCCAATAAAACTCATCTTCAAACAACATCATCTCTTCCGCGTGATTGGTCTGATCACCTAGCTGTGATATTTGATCTTAACTGGAAGACAAGTGATCCAGAATCTACTATTCTCAAATCTATTAGGATTCAACATCCCTGGCATAGGCTTGACACCGACATTTACAATAAAACCTTAATCCAGACCCAGCCTATGACCCTAGAAGATCTAGGTTCGGCTGCTAGTAGCTATAATCAACGGGTCCATGCAACCCTAAACCAACTAATCCCTCCTAAAGTACGTCACAGCCATAGAACCAGCCCCTCTGAACCCTGGTTGACTGATAATCTCGGGCACCAAAACAGAAATTCCATAAGCACAAAAGAAAGTGGAGCAGTAACTATGATCCCAAAGAAAAGGAAAGCTATAAACAAACTATCCAAGATTACAAAGTAATGCTGAGAAAAAGTGTGTAACTTTATCCACACAATCGAGACAGGAAAGAATTTCTCTAAAGAACTGTTAGCAACAGTCAAAAACAAGCATTTGCAATGCAATAGGTCTCGCATTAGGAAAGTTTCAGCTATTGGTATTGTAAATGACAATTTTTTTATTTATGTGATATTTTGAAAATAGCGAAATTAATAGCTGTGTCATTTACAATGCCAATACTTTTAACTTTTGCAAATGGGACACCTATAGCATTTGTAATGCAATATGTGTTGTATTTATGTGACTTAGAAGTATTGATATTACAAATACCAATTGTTTTTAATTTTTTTTAATAATTAATACTTGAATAAAAGTTGTAATTTATAATGGCAATAGCTTAAACTTTTGTAAATAACTTTTGTGAAGATTATGTTCAGTGTTTTTTATTGTGACGAAAATCCAAGAACAGAAGAGAAATATTAACATCTTTTTGTGACATTTCTAATAAAGCTTGAAACATTGAGAGAACATATGTGAACCAATTGTTGTTGAATGGTTGCACAGACAGCGTTCAGTGATGCCGTGGTAGCGCATAGTGATGCTGTGGTGGTGCTGAGTGATGCGGAGTGATGCTGAGTGATGCAGTGGTGATGCTGTGGTGATGCGATAGAGTGTAATTATGTGGCGTGTAATTATATGGCACTGAGTGGTATTTGGAGTGAATGTTGCGTTGAGCACAGTGTAATTATGTAGCATATAATTACGTGGCACTGAGTGGTATTGTGTGGAGTGCATGTTGTATTCAGTAGAGATTAATTGTGTGGCGTGTAATTATGTGGCACTGAGTGGTATTTGGAGTGTTTGTTGCGTTGAGCGCTGTGTAATTATGTGGCGTGTAATTATATGGCACTGAGTGGTATTTGGAGTGTATGTTGCATTGAGTGCAGTGGTATTATGTGGAGTGTAATTATGTGGCACTGAGTGGTATGTGGAGATGTATGTTGCATTGAGTGCAGTGGTATTATGTGGAGTGTAATTATGTGGCACTGAGTGGTATTTGGAGTGTATGTTGCATTGAGTGCAGTGGTATTATGTGGAGTGTAATTATGTGGCACTGAGTGGTATTTGGAGTGTATATTGCATTGAGTGCAGTGTAATTATGTGGCGTGTAATTATGTGGCAGTGAGAGGTATTTGGAGTGTATGTTGCATTGAGCGCAGTGTAATGATGTTGTGTGTAATTATGTGGCACTGAGTGGTATTTGCAGTGTATGTTGCATTGAGTACAGTGTAATTTGTGGCGTGTAATTGTGTGGCACTCAGTGGTATTTGGAGTTTTTGTTGCGTTGAGCGCCGTGTAATTATGTGGCGTGTAATTATGTGGCACTGAGTGGTATTTGGAGTGTATGTTGCATTGAGTGCAGTGTAATTATGTGGCGTGTAATTATGTGGCAGTGAGTGGTATTTGGAGTGTATGTTGCATTGAGCGCAGTGTAATTATGTTGTGTGTAATTATGTGGCACTGATTGGTATTTGTAGTGTATGTTGCATTGAGTGCAGTGTAATTATGTGGCATGTAATTATGTGGCACGGAGTGGTATTTGTAGTGTATGTTGCATTGAGTGTAGTGTAAATATGTAGCATATAATTATGTGGCACTGAGTGATATTTGGAGTGTATGTTGCATTGAGTGCAGTGTAATTATGTGGCGTGTAATTATGTGGCACTGAGTGGTATTTTGAGAACACACATGTAAGCCTAATTTTAAAATGTTCGCCGTCCTTGACTGACGTTGACTATAGGTAGCACGGTGAGAGGCCCAAGGGCGCACAAAGGTGCTAAATATGGTAGCGCATTATTCGTTTTCATTGCCCTTTGGAGACAATATCAGACCCTGCAGGGGCACACTGACCAGGGTGCTTCTTAATAATTAATAAGTAGTGAGAAGGGAGTATGCAATATTAAATCTAGTATTGATTCTTTGCCCCTTGCAGTGTCTAATAAAACCAACTCCAGTCAGATTTTAATTAATAAAAAGCGGCAAAGGAGGAGCCAACCCCTCAAGTGTATTAATAAAGCATCTACAAATGACAAACAAGAACAGTTTTACAGCCTTTGATGCATTTGTGAATACTTAATCTCTAATAGACATCATTAAATTACCCTTGCAGTGATCCTATTTGTAATGCCTTTCCCTTCATTATTATTTTCCTACCTTTCACGGGGGCTTACAACGTAGCACGGTTGACGCTACACGAAAGACATGTGTTTAAAGAAACTCTCCAGATAGACCGCCCTGTAGGTGAAGTGATCCATCTCGTGCTAACTGAAGTATCTTTAAGGCAAAATGCAGTCGCTACACAAATTTCAAAAGTCAGCCCTGGTGAAATGTAAAATATGTATTTCTTTTGCATGCAAATGATAGAATGTGCCCAGATTTTACCCTTCGCCGTTTCCAGACTGCTTATGTGGTGTAAAGAAGCTATACAAAGCAAAAAAACCAAATAAATAAACCATAAAGATTAGCACGCGCCTGGTGCTTTCTGCCCCCATTGGAAATGCTATAAAGTGCATAAAGTGGCTTCTGATTAATCCCGAGTCAAAATACGCTTTTGTATTGTTTCACTTGGGTTTCTCCTTCTGTAAGTAGTTTTCAGAACTGCATGTTCTGCAACATTTTAAATGGGAAAGCTGCTTTCCCATTTGCTACTAGCTACAAAACTGATACTGCCACATGTGTCTAAGATAAAAAAAAAAAGGTTTTAAGATGCCATCGAGCAAAGCCCACTTTCCCCAGCACCGTTATGTTTTTAGTCTCCTTTTACCACTGCACAAAAGTAGAGTTGATAAGCGTACAGCACTATGGCCCTATTTAATTCACAACAGTGCACAGTACCCCTCAGTTTACCATGGTCTGCGCTAAACACACAAAGGCAAGGAGAACACTCTTTTCGTGGATATGCAGAACACTCGTTGCCCAACCAGTGTTGCTGCTTTAACAATGTAACCCAAGACCTTGTTCTCAATCAGCAAAACACGTCAAAGGAGCACATTTGCAGTTTAGTGATGCAATGTTTACTTGCTCCCCTCGTTCCGTCCCAAATCAAGTTTATTTTTCTATCAATGCTACCACGCCCAATTGCACGCCCAATTGCACGAAGACACAGTTGCTTTCATCACACTAAGGAGGCCTAAATAAAAACGACAAAACGTGTGTATAAAGAAAACAAACTTTAATCATGTATTTATAGAAAATAAACACAAGTCGCTTTTCTAGTTATAACAGTAAAAACACACGAAACGACGTCACCTGTTTGTGTCTATATGACATAGACTATGTCCCTTACTACTGTACCATATAAATGTACTACCTAGGTATTAATTACTCTCGAAACAGCTAACCCCCAGTGGAATACTTTTCAATTCTGTGGCAAAGCCCGCGATGGAAACTTACAGCGCATCACCTGTGATTCCATGACCCGTTTTTAAGGCCTTCTGTTCTCAATCCAGCACCGGTAAGGTGCAATCAAGTGCCATTGGCCCCGCGAGGTGCTTCACCGGGAGCGAAGACAACACAGATCAACCCATCATTCGCCCACTCCCCACGCGCGCGAAAAGCTCATTCACCGTTCCCTGGCTCGTGCTCGAGTGATGGAACATTTCCAGTCAGAAACCGGGTGCCTCCGTACTTCTGGCGAGAAACGCCGCCTTGGGGGCAAGGATTGGGGTGAAGGGAAGCGCCCAGAGGAGACGAACATGTGTTTTGTGCACTAGGAATGATTAATCACCTGAAGAGAGTAATCACGTTTGCATCTCCGTCCGTCATGCCCTGATGTTGCATCATTCTACGTTCAATAAAGTGGCTCTGGGCAGTCAGTTAATCTCCGAGTGCTTAAAACACAACAAGGTATCGGCATTGCTGTGGCGTAAGGAATGGAAATAGTGAGGGATAGCGATGGAGACGATAAACAGAGCAAAAGAGAAAACAAGTGCGCAGAACGACTGCCGATATTATAAACACTGTTGCGGGACAGTTCAGTTTCGGAAACGAGGCCTGACACGCAAAAGGGATTTCCGGCCGGGAGAAAGGAGAGGCGTGACACGCACTGAAGGGGCGGAGAAACAACGGAGCGGGCTGCGGAGTCTGGTCTGACACGGAGGGACAGGACGAGAGGAGCCGGTGAGGGGGGGCGTCGGGGCACTTTGACGGTGCCCGCCCCCCCGTGATGGAAGCCCTGCTTGTGCCCGGTGAGCGGGGGAGGAGGGGTGCGCGTGCTTGTATGTGCCTGCGTGTGTTGTGCCTGTCTGCGTGTTTGTGTGTGTATGGGTGGGGTGTGGGGGCGGCAGCGTGTGTATGTGTGCGCGTGCGTGCAGAGGGGTGGGGGCTGCCTGTGTGTGTGCATGTGTGTGCGCATGCGTGACTGTGTGTGATTGAGAGAATGCGAGGCAGGGGATAGTGTGCCTGCGTGTGCATGCGCGCGCCTGTGTGTGTGTGCGTGCATGCAGAGGGGTGGGGGCTGCCTGTGTCTGTGTGTGAGCGAGGGCTTGCGCCTGTGTGTGTGCGTGCGTGCATGCAGAGGGGTGGGGGCTGCCTGTGTCTGTGTGAGAGCCAGGGCTTGCACCGCGCATGCGCAGGTATCAGACGCGCGCTCCCGCGAGGAAAAACGCTCGTAACAGATTGGTGTCCTCATTCCCAACTCATTCCCCATACGGGCTACAAAAGGTCTGAAGCAGACACTCTCAATGCTCACGCATTGAGAGTAAGGTCTGCTCGACCTAAAAATAGGTAAACTCCTTGAACATAAAAATAAGTCGGTTAATCACCAGTTTGTTAATAGTTTGGCCACTTTCTTTCAAGATAAGGTCAAAGTTATCTAACATTCGTTTTTAGCTAGCACCAATCCATCAGGGCTAGTGTATGATTATGTCCCTGCAAACAACCCAACTCCACCACTCAAAGCCATAGGAAATGCTTTTCAGGGCCACACAGCAGGAAGTCATCTATGATTCTGTTCTCCCTTTCTTCTTTTACTATCGATTAAATTCTGGATCTCGTAAAGACATTTCAATCCGGGGCCCACAGTGATCCTTGCCCCCACCCCAAATATAGTCCAGTTAGCGCCAGACATATTTAATAAAATATTCAGTACCGATTATTTTCCTACAGAATGGAAAAAGTGTCCATTCTTCTGCTTCTTAAAAAACCTAATCTGAATTGCTCAGATCGGAATAACTATCGGGCAATATCACGACTTCCCTGTTCGGCAAAAACTGTCTACAAAGCTGTCCATTTTAAATTTACCACCTTTATCAATGAAAACCATTTGCTAGACTCAACCCAATTGGACTTCAGAAGCCATCACAGCACAGAATTGGCCCTTATCACTGCTTCAGAAGAAATCAGGCAGACTCTAGTGGTGGCACAGTTGCATTGATTTTATTACACCTCTCAGCAGCATTTGACCGAAGACCAAATAACCGCCTCTTCTTTTTTCCTTTTAAAATTGCTCAGGAAAGTTCTCCCCTTCATCCCAAGGGAACTACAGAAAACAGTGGTGGCTGGTCTGCTAGTCTCCAAACAGGACTACTGTAACACACTTGTCATTAACATTCAGAAAATATCTAACAAGCTACAGACGTAACAGAATACTGCGGCGTCATTGCTTTCAGGCATACCGAAACACAAATCTGTGATAAGCTCTAGTACAACTCCACTGGCTTCCCGTCAAGAAGCACCTCGACTTCAAGCCAATGTGTATTGCCTTCAAGTCCTTGCATAACCTAAGCCCTAGAAATCTTGAACAGCAATTTCAGAGCTACACCCCCAGTATGACCCTTTGGTCTGCGTCTGCCTACAATCGAGTGATTCCTAAATTAAAGAGATCAACCAGGGGGTGGCAGGAAATTTGTGACCTGCACTGCCAGGAAATGGAACCCCATGCCCCTCAGTTTTGAAACGAAGACTGACCTGCTTGCCTTCTGAAAGGCATTAGAGAAATGTCTCATCAATCAATATCTCTATTCCAATCTGTTAGGCCAGCACCAAGACACCTGTGGGTATTAGAGCTATACCAATTTTTTTTTCATTTCACTTCATTTCATTCTTATCTATTGGCCAGGGTCCAGCTCATGTTTCCAGGAGATCACATGGGATCTTGTGATACACAGGATCTTATGCAACTGTATCATAGCACGAGCTCCACCTCAAGCATGTTTGATCTGTATTTGTGTCCAACCTTCACACTGCACGGGGCAGTAAAAAACGAGCAAATAAAAATTAACGCATTATTTAAAAAATATATGCACAGACCCTGAAATCCTATTTGTACAGATAACATCAGCTGGGAACTTTAGAGAACACCTAATTAATTTTAAACAAACAATGGCAAATCCAATCGGTCTTGGCAATATAGACGTTGTCAAAGTTAATGTCTTTTAAGTATGTCTTATGGAGTGGAGTGGAGTGGATGTACGTGGAGTGGAGTGGATGTATGTGGTGCGGAGTGGAATTGTTTGTGGTGGAATTGTGTGCGGGTGGAATTGTGTGGTGTAGAGTGGAGTTCAGTGCAGCTGAATTGTGCTGCATGATGTGCATTGGAATTATGGGAGTAGTAATAGTGTGGTAATGTGTAGTGGAATTACGTGGAGTGATATTGTGTGCTGTGGATAGGAATACACGTGGAGTGATATTGAATATTATAGCATTATATATAATGCAAGTGAGCAGATAGCAGCCCCAGGTACTATTTGTGCAAGTGAGGCTGTGTGAGAGGTCTGCACAATTGAGCTCCACCTATCTGATTGCAAGAGCGCTTTCCGGTGAAATGCTGCTCTTCAAGAGTGCACACAAGGCCTGCAATGAGAAATACAGAAAAATTGCACTTAGAAGAAGCTTGGTTTTAACATACAGCACCATTTAAACACTCTTAAAGAGGAAAAGAAGAAAGGAAGTTGGTTTGTGTAAATGAAATCTGAGGAAAGCAGAGATGTGGCCATGATCCTGTCCCCAGTGATAACCTGTCACCTTGAGATAAGATGAGGGTCCTGGGGAAGGAGAAACACAGGGCAAGCAGCCACAGGGGCGGGTGAGGGACAAGGGGAGCAGGACGAGGGTGATTTGGTGGGGGGGAGGAATAGGACAAGAAAAAATGCAGAGTGGGGAGAATAATTTCACAACATATGCAAAATAGGATGACGGGCAACAAGGAGGGGGAGGGGGAAGCAATCAAAACCCCATGACGGGCGGAGAAGGACAGGCCAAGCAGCCACAGGAACAATCAGTTTCAGGACAAAAGCAGACAGGCATATTCCTGTAATTTCGTACTATATATAGCCTAAAATGCTGCAATCATTTCAGAAGTATACATTTGTAAGAAAACTGTTATACCTGCTGCTCAGCCAGTGTGACTGTGTTGAAGGAATGTTGGTGTGTGAGGTGGCAGTGGAATGTTGGTCAGTGAGAGTCAGTTGGTGGATGGGCTGAGCAGCAGGAAGGCTGCTTCTGGTGGGGCTTCTTTAGATTGTAACATCTATCCTGATTAATATGCATATAGCCAGGTTCTGAACTGGGGTGATGCAGTGAGCTAAATAACGGTGATGGATCAAGCCCTGATCTCTTGACTGGGTAAGAGTGGTCTGCTTAATTCAGACACTCTGTTCCTCACCACCCCCTTTTTTGAACTGTTCCCATGAGGCACTGGGTCAGACTAATTTGCATATAGCCAGGTTCTGAACTGGGGTGTTGCAGTGAGCTAAATAACGGTGATGGATCAAGCCCTGATCTCTTGACTGGGTAAGAGTGTTCTGCTTAATTCAGACACTCTGTTCATCACCACCCCCTTTTTGAATCGTTTTTGGCCACAAGTGTGGCAGGGTATACTCAGACATGAGTCCCTTGCTCACTGCACCACCAGGATTCAAGCAAGCTGGGCCGACGACGGCTGAAATGCCAGAAACCGGTCCCCGGAAGCATGTCTCCTTTCCGGAGAAGAATTGGCTTGGTAGTTTGGTCTGCCCTGTTCGCATGAGGCACTGGGTCAGACTAATTTGCATATAGCCAGGTTCTGAACTGGGGTGATGCAGTGAGCTAAATAACGGTGATGGATCAAGCCCTGATCTCTTGACTGGGTAAGAGTGGTCTGCTTAATTCAGACACTCTGTTCATCACCACCCCCTTTTTGAATCGTTTTTGGCCACCACAAGTGTGGCAGGGTATACTCAGACATGAGTCCCTTGCTCACTGCACCACCAGGATTCAAGCAAGCCGGGCCGACGACGGCTGAAATGCCAGAAACTGGTCCCTGAAAGCATGTCTCCTTTCCGGTGAAGAATTGGCTTGGTAGTTTGGTCTGCCCTGTTCCCATGAGGCACTGGGTCAGACTAATTTGCATATAGCCAGGTTCTGAACTGGGGTGATGCAGTGAGCTAAATAACGGTAAGAGTGGTCTGCTTAATTAAGACACTCTGTTCATCACCACCCCCTTTTTGAATCGTTTTTGGCCACCACAAGTGCGGCAGGGTATACTCAGACATGAGTCCCTTGCTCACTGCACCACCAGGATTCAAGCAAGCCGGGCCGACGACGGCTGAAATGCCAGAAACCGGTCCCCGGAAGCATGTCTCCTTTCCGTTGAAGAATTGGCTTGGTAGTTTGGTCTGCTCTGTTCCCATGAGGCACTGGGTCAGACTCATTTGCATATAGCCAGGTTCTGAACTGGGGTGATGCAGTGAGCTAAATAACGGTGATGGATCAAGCCCTGGTCTCTTGACTGGGTAAGAGTGGTCTGCTTAATTCAGACACTCTGTTCATCACCACCCCCTTTTTGAATCGTCAAGTTCAAGACTGCACGATTTGTAGTTGTGCATTGTTCTCTGATCATTCACGATTGCTCAATCCGCATGCTGCATTGGTTTTTTTTTTTATTTCACAGAGTTTTTTATTGAGAGAGTTTGGTATTGATATGAGCAGAACAAATAATAGCAGATAAAGACCATGGTACACGTACATAATAAACCGAGAGGCGGTGAAGTAACATAATATGGAGTAAACATAACATGCGGGGGGAAAAATATACCAGGTAAATAAAGAAAATGACAATCAAGCATCAAGTCCGTACAACACGAAGGCATATGTCAGCGGGCAGATCGGTCATATAGCACAGCAGGGTGAATCACAGCCATCAAATGACATATTGAGAAATTGCTTGCCACAACAATGTTTTAGGTGCCTCACGGAGGTTTGAAGAGATCAAAGTGAGCGTCAAGTGAGACCCATATTTTCCTGTGTTGTGGGCGCCAGGGGTGAGAGGCAAGTGCAATGGTATCGGCACCCCTGAGATTAGAAACCCAGTTGAGCCAATGGGGGAAGGAGGCTTTGGCTGTATTTTTCCAGTTGGACGTTATGACTTTAACCGCCGCCGTCAGTAAAAGATCAAGTAGGGCTTTGTCATTTTCATTTAAAGTGACAGCTTTGGAAGAACCCATAACTAGAGTAGCAAATTCTCTCGGGAGAGAAACGTGCAGGGCTTTGTTAACAAAGTCAAATATCCTGTCCCAGTATGTGGCAACCCGGGGGCATTTAAATATTAGATGTTCAAGGTCTCCTCCCGCTTCCAAACAGTTCCAGCAGGAGTCATTGTCTTTGATGTTGTGCAGAAAAAGTCTCCTGGGGGTCCAAAAGGCTTTGTGTAGGAGCCAGAATTTAGTTTGGGATAGAGTTGGGCTAATTTTGTGTCTTGTGGTCGATTCCCAAATTCTGGCCCACTCGTTATCAGATGTGGGAGTGGAGGAGTATGATTCCCAATAGGATTGTAATGCAGAGACCAGGTTAGATGTCTGTGGTTTGATCATTTTGTACATTCTGGAAACCTGGTGGCCAAGTCTATTAAGGGTGGATAAAAGGCCAGGGAGTGAGGGGGATGTGTTGCCCAAGTTTGCTTTGGTTAGGGCCACCTTAACTTGTAGGAAATAGTAGAAGTCAATGTTCTCGAGTTGAAATCTATCCTGTAATTCCTTGAATGTGAGTGGTGTTTGGCCCTCGTAGAGGTGGTGAGGGAAGTGTATTCCCTTCCTGATCCAAGAAGGATTATACAGCGGTTTACCTTTGTATGTTATAGTGTTATTTCGCCATAGGGATTCCCACTTTGAATTGCGAAATTGATGGGGTAGAGATTTACTTATATGGAGGAGGGAGTTCTTAGTGTTTTTAAATATGATGTTAGAGTCGATATCGGGACGCACTTTGATGGTAAGGAGGGAGGAGGGGTCAAGGCCTTGCACTAGGGATTTTTCGATGTGTAGCCACACAGGTGTGTAATCAGGCTGTGGAGTGAGCCAGATCGCACCTTGCCTGGCCAGGAAGGCGGTCTGGTAGAGTCTAAAGTCGGCCAGATTGACGCCACCCAAGGATTTATCTAGTCGTAGCTTTTTCATGCTGATCCTGGCTTTTTTCCCCTGCCAGAGGAAGGAGGTGATTACCTTATCCAGTTTTGAGTGGAAATCGTTAGAGAGCGTTAGGGGAAGCATCGAGCTCAGGTAATTGACCAATGGGGAGATCATCATTTTTATCGTCTCTATCCGACCCCACCATGTAATGAATCGCGGCGACCAACCATCCAAGATTCTTTTAATTTTCGCTAGTGTGGTTGATTCATTGTGCTTGAGTGTACTTAGTATGTTGTCAGTGAATTCTATTCCTAGGTACTTGATGACATCCGGTTGCCAGGCTAGACCTGAATTTCCAAGGACCTCTTTGGTAGTATGTACATTAAGGGGTTTAACTTCGGATTTGTCCTTGTTTAACTTATAGCCGGACAAAGCCGAGTACTTACTGATGGAAGACATAAGCCCCTTAATTGATAGGGTTGGGTGTTCTGTGGCTATTAAGATGTCGTCGGCATATGCCGCTAGTTTTATCTGAGTGTTTCCGAATGTGACACCTGCGATGTCCTCATTTTTCTTGATGTCGGTGAGTAGTGGCTCAAGAGCCAGCAGAAATAGAGCCGGTGAAAGTGGGCAACCCTGTCTAGTTCCTTGGAATAGGCGGAACGGGTCAGAGAGTGTTCCATTAATAGATATACGGGCAGAGGGGGCGGAGTATAAGGCCATCACCATTTTAATGAAAGAATTACCCAGATTGAATGCGCTCATACAATGCTGAAGAAATGGCCATGAGACTTTGTCGAATGCTTTCTCAGCATCTAGGGTTATTGCAACCATCGGCATTTTGCAGTTTTTCGCTTTTTCAAGTATGTGGCATAGGAGTCTGGTGTTGTCGTTCGACATCCTGTGTTTCAAAAATCCTACTTGTGATGGACTTATCAATTTGGGCAGTACGGCGTTTAGTCTAGTTGCTAAGATCTTGGCATAGATCTTACAGTCAATATTTATGAGTGAAATGGGGCGGTAATTTTTTGTCTGGAGGGGATCTTTCCCTTCCTTGGGTATAACAATTATTGTGGCTTCACTCATCGAGGGAGAGATACTCCCACTGGAGGCGGTGGAGTTGAACACGGTTTGGAGTGTCGGGGAGAGTTGGTTGTCAAAGGCTTTGTAGAAAGAGGCAGAAAAGCCATCAGGGCCCGGGGCTTTGTTGCCTTTGAGTGTTTTTATGGCCGTCGAGATTTCTGTGATGCTGATGGGTGACCCTAGATTTAATTCGTCTATCTCTGAGAGTCTGGGGAGGTCTAGGGTCTTTAGGTAATCTATGCATGACTGTGGGTCCAGGGGCTTATCATTCTTGTATAATTCTTCGTAAAATTGCTTAAAGGTATCAAGAATCTTGGACTGGCTGGTGTGCGTGTTATTAGCGGGATCCTTTATAGAGGATATGGTTGTTAATTTCTGCTTGTGTTTAAGGTAGGAGGCCAACAGCTTCCCGGCTCTGTTTCCCTCACACAGCTTCAAGGCTTTGAAGCGGTTGATCCACACGCCTGCTCTCTTGCTCACAATGGAATTATACTCGTATTTCTTTTTTATGAGTTGGTCAAGGGGTTTGGAGTCTTGAGGATTGGTTTTGTGTAAGGATTCTAGTGATCTGATCTCCTGCTCCAGTTGCTCTAGTTCTTTGTTTATCGCTTTGTTGGCTCTGGTTCTTATATTAATAATAACTCCACGGATCGTGGCTTTGAGCGCGTCCCAGAGGATGTTTGGATCTGTGTCAGGGACATTATTTAAGAGTAAGTACTCTTCAATGGCTTTAGTAATCTGTAGTTTGTCGTCCGGGTTGGTTAGTGTTTCATCGTTGAAACGCCATCTTCTGGGCGGTCTGATTGAGCGGGAGCCTGCAAGTTTGGTGTGGATACATGCATGATCGGAGATCAGTTTAGGGGCGATGTCGGTTTCCTCGATTAGGTGTGCAAATGTAGAAGATATTAGGATAAAGTCAATACGCGAGTAGGAGTTGTGGGGAGTGGAGTAAAAGGTGAAGTCTCTCCCATCAGGGTTTTGGAGACGCCATGAGTCTTTAAGGCAGTACCTTTCGCATAGCCGCAGGAGTGCCTCATGTGAGCGTGATGGGTGAAAAGCGCATTTGGACTGCCGGTCTAGTAGGGGGTCTAGAGGAAGATTAAAATCGCCTCCCACAATGAGAAGGTCGTCCTGAGGGATATGCTCCATCGAGCGGGAAACGGAGTCCCAAAACCCGGGGTCGTCTGAGTTAGGGCCGTAAATGTTCACAACGTGAATTGGGTCATCTTCCCTGCGTAGATGGGCCACCAGAACCCTTCCCTCCGTATCATGAGTGTGTGAAACTAGTGTTATGTTCGACTTCTTTGATATCAGGGTAATTAGACCTCCTTTCTTGTGCGGTGCAGGGGATGACAGTATATGGGAAGACCAATGGACGTTTAAGAAACGTGTGTCCTCTTCCGATAGTTTAGTTTCCTGTAGGAGGATAATATCCCCCTTAGTTTTGGCGATGTAGTCGAACACTTTCCTCCTTTTTACAGGGTGGTTAAGACCCTTAACATTTAACGAAACTATGTTGAGGTCATCCGCTAATGACTTAGTGTTAGACATTAGTGGGCAAGGTTATCGCTAAGTGGTGATCTGGTGGGGGGCAGAAGAATGAGACAAACATCCCCGTGGGAGCCTGTGTGCTAATACAATACCAAGTGGACAGAGCTAGCGAAGTGGCTAGGGGTATAACTAGCGTCCTTGTGTTGTAGCTGAATGTGTTGTAGCTGAATGGAACAGACAGAAAAAGGGACAAAAAATAACACAAAAAGATATACAATGCTATAAGGTACCAACAATTATTATCTGCTGAAAACTCTCTCTTTTTCCCAATCCCCATGCAAGCCCTCCCAATCCCCCCTCCCCCCCTCCCCCCCCAATACGTACGTAGGGAGTACGACGACAGTACCTAGCTAGGCAAAACAGGAGTTATTAAACATTAGCAATCGATATTCATTAGTTCCAATGTTAAACTTAAGAGGATTTAGATGTCCAGACTGTGTGGCAGCGGGTAACATTTACTGCAGCAATAATACGAGCGTAATGGTAGTGTTTGTGCGCAATAATATGCTGTGTTAAACCAGGAGTGACTGTCTGCAACGTGCAGACGAAAGCAGTAAGAAGGTTAGAACCAGCTAAACGTTGCGTTAAGAAAACTTGAATCGTTAAATTGGATTGAACTCCCTGTAGTAAGGGCAATATATGTGCACAGAAACATATAATAGCAATAATGACAAACTAGTAGCGACTATTTGCGTCGTGCAATAGAGTCTAAGTGTGAGAGTAGAACTTGCCCGACATTATGCAAGCAATCACCAATCCTGTTGCAAACCAAAGGAGATCATAAAACGTCACTTATCGAGTGGGCGGACTAGCAAACAACTAGAGAAGGCAACTATTACCAAACTATTACAAAACTACAAGTACACAATAGTGCGACCTGGAAAGGATAGAGATCCGATAGACCTGTTCTTTGTCATGACAGTCACGTGGTCTTCCTTTTGTTGGAAGGGCCATTCGATTGGTCCATTTCCTGAGGTGGGCCATTTTGCAGGTAGTTTTCCAGATCTTTCGGGTCCGTGAAGAATTTTGTGCGGCCGTTTATTGTGATTTTGAACTTGGCTGGCCCTGCAAAGGAGTAGGGTATGTTCTTGGATCTAAGCTTGGCGCGGATTTCCAGAAACCCCTTGCGAACCTCCACTGTGTCCTTGGAGTAGTCCTGTGTAAAGATGATCCTCTGACCTTCCCAAACGATGGAGTGCTGTTTCCTTGCGTATTGTAGGATCAGATCGACATGCTGATATCGGAGTGGTTTGCATATCATTGGTCTGGGGCCCTTCTCGCGGTTAGTAGTGAATGTGGGGATTCTATGCGCACGGTCTAGCTCCAGACCATGCGGGAAAGCAATGCCGGTAATCATGGGGATCCATGCTTCCAGGAAAGTCACGCAAGAGTCTGCATCTTTTTCTGCGTTTTCGGGTATGCCAAAAATTCTAATGTTCCCTCGCCTGTTGCGGTCTTCCAACTCAGCATGTTGGCGTCTGAGGGTGTTAGTGGTGTCTTCAAGGCGCTGTATTCTAGCAGCTGATTGACGTGCGAGGTCCTCCACGTCGCTGATGCGCTGTTCCGCTGTGTTCAGCCCGGATTTTAGGTCATTCATATCAGCTCTGATGGCCGTTAGCTCAAGCTGCATAGCGTCAGTATTCGCCTTAGTGGATTTGGAGATAACAGTGAGGTCTCCTAATTTTTTCAAAATCATTTCCATCGTGGCTGCCATGTCTGGTTTGCCCTTAATGGGAGAGTCAGAAATTTGTGGCTCTGGTTTCACCTTCTTAGAATTTGTCTTTTCCTCTCTGCCTGCCATTCTGGACGTGGGGTGCGAGAAGAGATGTGATTACCAGTTAGCTAGCTAGCGACGATGGTGGGATCAGACAGGGAGTTGCCAAACAGGTTAGGGCTGTTGAGACTCTCAAGGTTGGCTCCACGCGGTGATTCTCCCAGAGCCAGGCGAGCCTAGTGCAGGCTAGATAATTGGCGTTGTTAGTGTAGTTGCGCTGTGTTGTCTCCTGATCCAAGGCTTCCTTGTGAGGCTGGTAATATTAGGAGATTAGCTGAGTCAGCTTATAGGGAGAGCAGAGCTAGGTGCCGGTTAGTGAGATGATGGTTAGGGGCACGATGCCAAAGTGCTTTAGAAAAGTGACCTAGAAAATGCGACCCCCCAAGGATCGAGGAAAACCACACAGAAAGCAGACAGGAGGTCTTCTGTCTGAAGGTAGAGGAGAACCGCTTCACTTTACAGGCTCCCACATGTTGAATTGCTGGTTTTCGGAGCAGGTAGGAGTCGGAGCATTTTTTCGATGGCGGCCGCCATCTTTAGGTCAGGCGAGAAGGGCAGAGAGTGTCAGCACAGCGCTGTGAGAGCGTGTTAGCTCTCGCTTCTTACCGGCATAGGTGGAAAACCGGGGAGCAGCTGACATCCTCGGCTGTGTCGAACTCGTCCAGGTGTTGCTGGTTACCAGAGACCAGGGAGGTCGTCAGGCATCTCCGACGTGACGGAGCGGCGCCATTTTCGAGAAATCGGCGCTGGCGCGCGATCGTCCCAAAAGATTGCAGAACTCCTCGTCAGAAGCCTCGAGAGGAGAGATCAAGGCACCGGAGGGCTCAGCAGGGTGTGAGGCATCAGGAACACCGCTTTTGCTGCTGGAAAGGACAGCGGGTCAGCAGGAAACCGATGGAGTCGTTCTCCTGTGTTGCGGAGCTCGAGGTTAGGCGGCCATGCGCACTGCCGTCCAAGCCACGCCCCCCCATGCTGCATTGGTTTTGTGACCAATGTGAAGGTACAATATTTGTTGCACATGGGGTGTACATGTCGTGAGTGTGTTCAGACTATTACTACTCAGGCGAGAGGTTGCTCACAGGCGAGGGTTACAGGTTTAGAAACATATAAAAATTACAAGAGGATTAGTAGAAGAGTTTCCATTCTTTAGAGTCTATTTATCTAGAATATATGTTTTTTTTGATGCCACAGCTTAGGTTTCCTCACACAAGGGAAGTTGTTGTCTTTGAGTGGGTGGTAGTCACATTATACCCCCGTACATGAGGGTGGGTCTGGTTTCATGGTGTGTTTATATGTTGTAGTTATACTACATACATTTTATGTGGAGTTGACTGGGTCTTACTCGTCATGTGCTACACGTTTGGTTTGTTGTTCTACACTTACCACCCTTACTTAGGGTATGGTTGAAGAGCAGTGAATGGCGGTGAAGGGCAGTGCTGATGCCAAATCGGGTTAGTGTTGTGTGGCAGTGTGAAGCCACAGTACATAGGATTCCGTATTTTTCAGCCAGCCTATGGGGTAAGGGTGAAGGGCAGAGTGTGAGCCAGTTTTTATGGTGTGAGCGTTTTATCACTAGTGATTGCTGTTTCTATTTTACTACGAGATTGGATGTAGAACTTTGTTGTTCTTTTCTTGGTTCGTGTGGACTGTTTTTCCACACTTTCCACCCTTACTACGGGTAAGGGTGAAGGGCAGGTAAATGCCACGTGGTTCGTATGGGGTGGTGTCCCACACATACTTGTTTTGGATGGTTACCTACCGCGCCTTGTAGTTGGTTCCCTTTTTTACAACTTTTGTGTTAACCTGGCCAGCTGGTATATGAGTGGCACAGAGATTTGGTAGTTGTGGTAGGGTGCAGTAGTACGTGTGATTTGTTTGCATGGTGGAAAGGGAGAAGAGGTGAGTGTAGCGGTGCTTATATGTTTAGAATATTTGTGGTTTGCTTGGTGTGTTTTATTCCTTCCCTGAGATATTTATTGTTATCTTTGCATACATGTATTTCCTCCATCCTTACATATATTACATTGCATTTTCTTGTTGGCATTTACCATCTTTAAATGTAATATGTTATTCATAGTTGCATGCAGTGTCTTTTACAATTTTTGTATTTAATATGTCAACGTGTACCTCTCGTTCGTTCATTACCTTGACGTGGGAGTCGTACATGTTGTAGTAGCAATGTTATCTTTGTTTTTTAAAGAAAGGAGATGTGTTATACCTGCTGCTCAGCCAGTGTGACTGTGTTGATGAAATATTGGTGTGTGAGGTGGCAGTTGAATGTTGTTGAGTGAGAGAGTTAGTTGGTGGATGGGCTGAGCAGCAGGAAGGTTGCTCCTGGTGGTGTTTCTCTACATTGTAACATCTACCCTGAATAAACCTACTGGACTATTCTACATGGAACTGGACCTGCTTTCTTCCACAACGAGAACGCTAGCAGGACCCTCTAGCCATCTTTGGGTTGGGTTGTTTCTAAAACATGAACCCGGAGAGAAATTCCAATGCAGTCTATATAAGATGTCCACTGTTATAGCAACATCAGTTAATAGCAAAAAATAAAATTGGCAGATTATTAGTCGAGGTGTACTAATGTGGGGTTTACGTGACTATCCTTAGTAACAAGAGTGGGTGCCAAAACAGAACTGAAAACCGACAGGAATGCAGTGCTAGTAGGTATTGTTAAACCGGAGCCAGGTTCCAGCACAGTCCCACTGAAACGTCTCTCTACTGCCCCAAGACAACTCCAAATTATGACACCAGCATCCCAGCCCTGTCCCTATACCCCAGGCCATCTTTTTTTGTTTACTCGGCCCTTTGTCATAAATGTGAGACTGGTACGTTACCATCCGATACATGCGGGTATCAGTTTATGGTTGTTCGGGTACATCTGCATTTATTTTCATTATGCTGTATGTTTCGATTGTATATCATTCTAAATAACATTGACATCTGGTAGGCTTCTTGCTGTAAATCTGTGATGTAGTCCTTTCTCTATTCCCATAGCTGGAAAACCAGATGAACACAAGGTTCATTGCCATGTGCACACACACAACACACAAAATGGTTACATGCTTAGCAGAGAGCTGCCTAACTTTCAAGAAGCCCATGTTAAAAGTACAGCGAGTCACTGGGTTGTTCACACTGCTTTGTGTTTTATGTTGCTTGAGATAATAAAGGCCATATTTTGCATTATTATATTTCAAGTATGATATATGTTGTAATTTATATCATGAATTACTCTCCTCCTCCTCCTTATTCATTCTCCTTTTCCCTCCCTCCTTCTCCTCCGTTCTCCCCTCTCCCTCCTTCCCACTTGGTATGCACCGCTCCTTAGAACCTTGAGATGAAGCTCACAGTAGAATGTTCTGTGAGCTCCATATATTGGTTGGTGCTGGAGGATCTTGACGAAAAACACGTTTCTCTCCTTACCTTGAGGTCTTCAATTCCTTTAATAATGTACACGTGAGGAGGATACCATGTTGTATGAAATTTTAACAGTACTTCCGGATGAAACAGCTGCTAAGTGAAGGGGCACCACCATGTGGTCGTACAAAAATGGGCAGTTTCTACCCCACCCGGTTTTTGTCCCTTTTTAGTGTCTCACTGTAGGAAGCGGCCTTTAATTATGCTATACCAAAGTAAGGTGCACAGAGTCCAGTGGATTCCCAGCGGCCTTACAGCGGTTAAAGCAGTTATTACCTTACCTACATTATTACACATGCTCCAAGGCTGAATCCAAGACCAATTGTTTTGTATAAAAATTTTACTTTGTTAGGCAGCACTAAACATACACCACCAGCGGCACAGGAGCAGCCGGATGCAGGGCATAAATCAGCGCCGGGTGCCTAATGCAAGTGAATTGGGGAATCTCGGTCGCACAAAGAGGCTGTAGGTTTGTACCAGGAGGCTGCACAAAGGTGACCAACACCTGGGCAGGTAAGTAGAGGTGTCAGTGGACGCCTGGGCACCGCTGGCTGGGCTCTAAAGAGTCAGGGGAGCTGAGGATGCAGAGGAACCTTTGGACGTCGTAACTTCTTTACCGGAGCAGGTCTTGGCAGGGGGACCCTTCGAGATGAGGCTGCAAGCGTCTTCGTGGAGTCCAGGAGAGGTCAGCCACTGATGGTTTCAAGGTCGGGATCGCAGTGGAGACTTCACTGGACATGTGAGCCACTTAGACTCAGGCCATGGTCATCGGGTGCAGAGGGGGCCGGAGTTGTGGTTCAAGCTGGATCTGGAGTATTTCAAGTTGGTTGTTTGTGGACAGGGGCTCTGTCCTCAGGACATCTGGTCTTTGTTGAGGTGAATGCAGTCTTGCTCAGGTTTCTGGAAGTCGCTGGCCGCAGGACAGGCATCATCTTCTTGCAGAGTCTTTAAAGCTGAGACAGGTCGGTAGGGCTGGGGCCGAGTCAGTAGTCGTCTCCAGGCCTTGCTGCACTGCGTCTTCTTCATCCTTCTTCTTAGGTTGCAGGAATCGGAGGATCAAGGTTCAGGGGTGCCTCTAAATTCTCAATTAAGGGACGTTACAAGTACTGGCAGGTATAAGCCAATGGGATACTTACCTTTAAGTTGACTACACCCTTTCTATCTTCCCTCCATTTGGGGAGTGGGTATCCCCTAACCCTTTTGGTTAAAATCCTTCCATTCAATATGGAGGATTTTCAAAGGAGCGGGTCACTCCAGCTCATAAACGTTAGGATGGTCCTGGCTTAGAGGGAACACACCTCCCCAGACTACTTATTTTCTTGCTGACCTTGCCACCAAAAGTGGGGCTTGGTCAGGGGGAACGGGCATATCCACTAGCTGGAGAGGCTCTGGCTAGCATAACAAAGGGAAGGAAGCCTTTGAAGCTCGCTGCCCTGAATGAAGTTCCTGATTGGGGGTAGGTGAGAAGCACCTCCTGCCCAAGCAGGCCTTGTCCCTGAACCATGAGAACACAACGGCTCCCACCTCAGGGGAAGTCAGACCAGTCAGCTGCACAATAGAGAGTTAGTCATTTTTCAGGGGGCATCACTAAGATGCCCCCCGAGTGCATTATACAATAAATTCAGCACTGGCATCAGTGTGGATTTATTGTGCGGAGTAGTTGGATACCAAACTTCCTAGCATTCAGTAAAGCCATCACAGATCTGTGGAGCTCATGAAGACAACCTCTCAGCCCATTAACTCAATATGGCTTCACTGCACTTACAATGCTTGAGAATGGGCTCAGACACTGCTCAGGCATATTGCTCATGCAGCTACGTTCTCATCTATGATATTTTGCACTCTTCCTAAATGCTGTAAGGTCCACTAGAGGGGTGACTTACCTATGCCTCAGGCAGTGATTTGTAGGCATGTCACACAGGGCTGTCGACTCTTAAGTTTTAGCTGCATCAAAACACACAGTCTACAATGGCAGTGTCTATGTGTTTAGTAAGGGTTCCCTGAGGGTGGCACAATATATGGTGCTGCCCTTAGAAACCCTCTCTGGTCACAAGGCCCATGGTACCAATGGTAGCTTTTACAAGGGGCTAATATGTGTGCCAGAGGTGTGCCAATTGTAGAATTAAAGATACAGTTTTTGGAAAGAACACAGGCACTGGGAACCTGATTAAGTCTGAAATGTACATAACAACTAGACTGAATATATTAATTATGACTCAAGCCTAGACATATTTTCCATGCTGTTAAAACATTAAGTTATTTTGAATTAAAACACATCATGGGGATAGAGGACACAGCATTAGATAGCCTACAACCTTTTCAGGTAAACAGACAACACACTTTGGGGATGGGCAAGTTTACATCTAGGCCTTTCTCCTTGCCCTGCGTAGTACCCCAGGGATCGGCACTGAGCCCAACACTATTCAATATTTATGTCACACCTCTCCAGTTAATCAACAAAGTGCAGGTTTTCTTCTGGTGTCTTATGCCAAGGACACCCACATTGTGGTGTCCCTGGCAAAGCCTAAAATAATTCTGGCTTGGCTCTCAGAACATGCATGAGCAATGTGAGCAAGTGGATGGACGAAAACTACCCTAAATTGAATGCCACTAAAACTGAGGTTATCCTCTTTGGGAACAACCCTTCACTCTGGACGCTGGATTGGTGGCCACCCGAACTCGACTCACTTCTTAAACCCTCAAACAAAATAAAAACTCTAGGCATCATGGTAGATAAAGAACTGAAGTTCAAGGATCAAGTTAATAAAATGACATCAGCTGCATTTTTCTCGTTAAGGCCTATAAAAAAGATAGAAAAATTCTTGCCTCCTTTACTTCTGAGAACTGCTATCAGTGCATTAGTTCTAACAAAGATAGACTACTGCAACAGCCTTTATCTCACTCTAGCAGTGGGGGTCGAAAAGAGGCTCCAAACTTTGCAAAACGCAGCTGCCCATTTCCTTCTGAAATCCCTAGGCATGAATCGGCCAGAGGAGCCATCAGGAAACTACACTGGTTACCAGTTAAACAAGCATTTGCAATGCAATAGGTCTCGCATTAGGAAAGTTTGAGCTATTAGTATTGTAAATGACACATTTATTTAGGTTTTGTTTTTGAAAATAGTGAAATTAATTGCTTTGTCAAGTGCACTGCCAACAGTTATAACTTTCGCAAATGTGACACCTATAGCATTTGTAATGCAATATGTGTTGTATTTAATTGACTTACATGTATTGATATTACAAATAATGGCGTTTAATTTTTTTTCAATAATTAATACTTAAATAAAAGTTATTGTAATTTATAATGGCAATAGCTTATAGTTTTGTAAATAACTTTTGTGAAGATTATGTTCAGTGTATTTTATTGTGACGAAAATCCAAGAACAGAAGTGAAATATTAACATCTTTTTGTTACATTTGTAATAAAGCTTGAAACATTGAGAGAACATATTTGAACCAGGTGTTGTTGAATGGTTGCACAGATTGATACTGTGGTGGCGCTGAGTGATGTTGTGATGGAGAACAAGTGATGCTGTGGCATTCAGTGATGCTGTGGTACCACATAGTGATGTTGTGGTGCCCCTGAGTGATGCTGTGGTGGTGTGGAATGATGCTGTATGCTATGCTATGTTTTGTTTTGCTATCATATGTTTTGTTTTGTTATGCTATGTTTTGTTATCCTATGCTTTGAATTGTTATGCTATGCTGTATTTTGTTATGCTATGCTATGTTTAGCTATGCTAAGCTTTGTTATGCTATGTTTTATTATGCTATGCTATGTTTTGTTGTGTTTTATTATGCTATGCTTTGTTTTGTTGTGTTTGGTAGGCTATGTTTTGCTATGCTATTATATGTTTTGTTTTGCTATGCTTTGTTGTGTTTTGTTAAGCTATGCTATGTTTTGTTATGCTATGTTTTATGTTATGCTATGTTTTGTTATGCTATGCTATGTTTTGTTTTGCTATCCTAAGCTTTGTTTTATTATGCTATCCTATGTTTTGTTATGCTATGCTATATTTTGTTGTGTTATGCTATGCTATGTTTTGTAGTGTTTTGTTATGCTATGTTATGTTTTGTTGTGTTTTGTTAGGCTATGCTTTGTTTTGTTATGCTATGTTTTGTTATGCTATGCTAAGCTTTGTTTTGTTATTCTATGTTTTGTTGTGTTTTGTTATGCTACGCTATGTTTTGCTATGCTTTGCAATGCTATGTTTTGTATGCTATGTTTTGTTGTGTTTTGTTATGCTATGCTTTGTTGTGTTTTGCTGTTTTGTTATGCTATGCTTTGTTTTATGTTATGCTATGTTTTGTTAGGCTTTGTTTTGTTATCCTATGCTATATTTTGTTGTGTTTTGTTATGCTATGCTATGTTTTGCTATGCTATGTTTTTTTTGTTATGCTATGCTATGCTGCGTTTGGTTATGTTATGTTTTGTTATCTATGCGGGTGTGGGGGGTGAGGGGGCTGAGGCTGGGTGAGGGGGTGCGAGGGTGAGGGTGAAGGGGGTGTGAGGGTGTGTGTGAGGGTGAGGGAGTGTGTGAGGGTGGGTGAGAGGGTGAGGGTGGGTGAGAGGGTGTGTGAGGGTGAGAGGGTGTGTGAGGGTGAGAGGGTGGGTGAGGGTGAGAGGGTGGGTGAGGGTTAGATGGTGTGTGAGGGTGGGTGAGAGGGTGTGTGGGGGGTTTGAGGGTGAGGGTGTGTGAGGGTGAGGGGGTGTGAGGGTGAGAGGGGGTGTGAGGGTGAGAGGGGGTGTGAGGGTGAGAGGGGGTGTGAGGGTGAGAGGGGGTGTGAGGGTGAGAGGGGGTGTGAGGGTGAGAGGGTGAGAGGGGGTGAGGGTGAGAGGGGGGTGAGGGTGAGAGGGGGGTGAGGGTTAGAGGGTGTGAGAGGGTGTGTGAGGGTGAAGGGGTGTGAGGGTGTGAGAGGCTGTGTGAGGGTGTGTGAGGCTGTGTGAGGGTGTGTGAGGCTGTGTGAGGGGGTGAGGGTGTGTGAGGGGTGAGGATGTGTGAGGGGTGAGGTGGTGTAAGGGGGGTGAGGGGGTGTAAGGGTGGGTGAGGGGGTGTAAGGGTGGGTGAAGGGGTGTAAGGGTGGGTGAAGGGGTGTAAGGGTGGGTGAAGGGGTGTAAGGGTGTGTGAGGGGGTGTGAGGGTGAAGGGGTGTGAGGGTGCGTGAGGGTGAGGGTGTGTGAGGGTGAGGGTGGGGTGAGGGTGGGGTGAGGGGGTCTGAGGGGGGTGAGGGGGTTTGAGGGGGTGAGGGGGTGAAGGTGTGAGGGGTGTGTGAACGTGAGGGGTGCGAGGGTATGACGGTGAGGGGTAAGGGGGTGTGAGGGTGAGGGGTAAGGGGGTGTGAGGGTGAGGGGGTGTGAGGGTGAGGGGGTGTGAGGGTGAGGGGTTGAGGGGGTGAGGGTGGGTGACAAGGTGTGTGAGGGTGAGAGGGTGTGTGAGGGTGAGTGAGGGTGAAAGGGTGTGTGAGGGTGAAAGGGTGTGTGAGGGTGACTGGGTGTGTGAGGGTGTGAGGGGGTGTGAGGGTGAGGGGGTGTGAGGGTGTAAGGGAGGGTGAGGGTGAGGGGATGTGAGGGTGAGGGGATGTGAGGGTGAGGGGATGTGAGGGTGAGGGGATGTGAGGGTGAGGGGATGTGAGGGTGAGGGGATGTGAGGGTAAGAGGATGTGAGGGTAAGAGGATGTGAGGGTAAGAGGATGTGAGGGTAAGAGGATGTGAGGGTAAGAGGATGTGAGGGTAAGAGGATGTGAGGGTAAGAGGATGTGAGGGTAAGAGGATGTGAGGGTGAGAGGGTCTGTGAGGGAGAGAGGGTCTGTGAGGGAGAGAGGGAGTGTGAGGGTGGGTGAGAGGGTGTGTGAGGGTGAGAGGGTGTGTGAGGGTGAGAGGGTGTGTGGGGGTGAGAGGGTGGGTGACGGTGAGAGGGTGGGTGAGAGGGTGAGTGAGAGGGTGGGTGAGGGGGTGAGTGAGGGGGTGAGTGAGGGGGTGAGTGAGGGGGTGTGTGAGGGGGTGTGTGAGGGTGAGAGGGTGTGAGGGTGAGAGGGTGTGAGGGTGAGAGGGTGTGAGGGTGAGAGGGTGTGAGGGTGAGAGGGTGTGTGAGGGTGAGAGGGTGTGTGAGGGTGGGTGAGGGGATGTGAGGGTGAGGGGATATGAGGGTGAGGGGATATGAGAGTGAGAGGGTGGGTGAGGGTGAGAGGGTGGGTGAGGGTGGGTGAAGGGATGTGAGGGTGAGAGGGGAGGCGAGGGGATGTGAGGGTGAGGGGATGTGAGGGTGAGGGGATGTGAGGGTAAGAGGATGTGAGGGTAAGAGGATGTGAGGGTAAGAGGATGTGAGGGTAAGAGGATGTGAGGGTAAGAGGATGTGAGGGTAAGAGGATGTGAGGGTAAGAGGATGTGAGGGTAAGAGGATGTGAGGGTGAGAGGGTCTGTGAGGGAGAGAGGGTCTGTGAGGGAGAGAGGGAGTGTGAGGGTGAGGGTGTGTGAGGGTGAGGGTGGGTGAGAGGGTGTGTGAGGGTGTGAGGGTGTGTGAGGGTGAGAGGGTGTGTGAGGGTGGGTGAGGGGATGTGAGGGTGAGGGGATAGGAGAGTGAGAGGGTGGGTGAGGGTGAGAGGGTGGGTGAGGGTGGGTGAAGGGATGTGAGGGTGAGAGGGGAGGCGAGGGGATGTGAGGGTGAGGGGATGTGAGGGTGAGGGGGTGTGAGGGTGAGAGGGTGTGTGAGGGTGAGAGGGTGGGTGAGGGGATGTGAGGGTGAGGGGATGCGAGGGTGAGGGGATGTGAGGGTGAGGGGATGTGAGGGTGAGGGGATGTGAGGGTGAGGGGATGTGAGGGTGAGGGGATGTGAGGGTAAGAGGATGTGAGGGTAAGAGGATGTGAGGGTAAGAGGATGTGAGGGTAAGAGGATGTGAGGGTAAGAGGATGTGAGGGTGAGAGGGTCTGTGAGGGAGAGAGGGAGTGTGAGGGTGTGTGAGGGTGAGGGTGGGTGAGAGGGTGTGTGAGGGTGAGAGGGTGTGTGAGGGTGAGAGGGTGTGTGGGGGTGAGAGGGTGGGTGACGGTGAGAGGGTGGGTAAGAGGGTGAGTGAGAGGGTGGGTGAGGGGGTGAGTGAGGGGGTGAGTGAGGGGGTGAGTGAGGGGGTGAGTGAGGGGGTGTGTGAGGGTGAGAGGGTGTGAGGGTGAGAGGATGTGAGGGTGAGAGGGTGTGTGAGGGTGTGTGAGGGTGGGTGAGGGGATGTGAGGGTGAGGGGATATGAGGGTGAGGGGATATGAGAGTGAGAGGGTGGGTGAGGGTGAGAGGGTGGGTGAGGGTGGGTGAAGGGATGTGAGGGTGAGAGGGGAGGCGAGGGGATGTGAGGGTGAGGGGATGTGAGGGTGAGGGGGTGTGAGGGTGAGAGGGTGTGTGAGGGTGAGAGGGTGGGTGAGGGGATGTGAGGGTGAGGAGATGTGAGGGTGAGGGGATGTGAGGGTGAGGGGATGTGAGGGGATATGAGGGTGAGGGGATGTTTGGGTGAGGGTGAGGGGATATGAGGGTGAGGGTGAGGGGGTGTGAGGGTGAGTGAGGGTGAGGATGAGGTGGGTGAGGATGAGGTGGGTGAGAGGGGTGAGAGTGAGGGGGTGTGAGGGTGAGGAGGGGTGGGAGGGGGTGAGGGTGTGGAAGGGTGAGGGGTGTGAGGGGGTGTGAGGGTGAGGGGTTGTGAGGGTGAGGGGGTGAGGTTGTGAGGGGGTGAGGGTGTGAGGGTGAGTGAGGGTGAGAGGATGAGTGAGGGTCAGAGGGGGGTGAGGGTGTGTGAGTGTGGGTGAGAGGGTGTGAGGGTGTGTGAGGGTGTGAGAGTGAGGGGGTGTGAGGGTGAGGAGGGGTGTGAGGGTGTGTGAGGGTGAGGGTGTGTAGGGGTGAGGGTGAGAGGGTTGTGAGGGGGAGTGAGGGTGAGGGTGGGCGAGGGTGAGATGGTGTGTGAGGGTGAGGAGATGTGAGGGTCCAAAGTAAATGGTGGCAGGGCAGACATCATAAGATAGAGACTGCGTGGTGACTGCGTTGGTCAGTTTCAGAATCAGGAGGGGCAGAGTCAGCACAGTCTGCGAGGGATCAACGTGTCTAGAGGCAAAGCATAGCGGATGTAGCACTGCAGCTAGCAAGTCGAGTGTTTTCAAGCTGAGTGTCTCTAGAGAGATGGCAACACAGCAACAGCATTTAAGGAGCAAGGCTACTGTAAACAAACACGGTAGGCTTTCACTTTCGTCCAGAAAAAAACAAAAAAGGTGCAGAGAACGCCGAACAAAACACGGCTTCCCTGCGAAATGGATGCAATAAAAAACAAGCTCTCTGCATTGCTGGGGCGGGGGAGCACATTCCTTTGAAGTCTGATGGGGGGGAGCTGCTTGGGAGCGGATTCTTTTGAAGTCTGATGCCGAGGCTCAGACAAATGGTGGTGTGCGAGCGGCTTCCTTTGAAGTATGATGCCGAGGCCGATGGTGTTTGATGTGCACGTGCCTGCCTCACACGCCTGCCTCACATGAACTGTACGCGATCTGCAGGCTAGGTAGACTTTTCAGACTGCTTACTATATTATTATTATTATTTTTAATAAATTAAATTTGTAATGCGCACATTTACCCATGACAGGGTTTTCCGACGCAGGCATGTCCACTACTGCAGACTGAGTAAACAGAGAGCTAAACATCGAGAGAAAAGCCAGGTCTTGAGAACTCGGCGAAACCTAAGGTAAGAAGATTCGTGTTTCATAGAACTTGGGAGGGAATTTCAGAGTCTAGGCCCAAGACATGAAAAGGAGCAGCCACCCATTCTGGTTAGTTTAAAACTGGGTGTTACATAATCGCCTTGAGTGGAGGAACGTAAAGACCGGGAAGGGATATATGGATGGGTAAGTTACTGAAGGTAGGCAGGAGCGGTCACCTGTTTCATTTTGAAACATCGCCCAGGGTCTTCAATTTGATACTGCTGTCAATGCGGAGCCAATGCAGGTCCCGAAGGAAGGGAGAGATGGATATTTTTGTTGGGACGCAACATAGGGGCTGGGCTGCGGAATTCTGGACCACCTGGAGCTTCTTCAATACCTCCTGACTGCCGCCCAAGTAAAGAACGTTACCATAGTCCAGGCGAGAGGTGACAAGTGCCTGGACTACCGTTTTTTTAGTGGAGTCCGGGAGCATCCAGATGATCTTCCGCAACCACCTTAAGATGGTAAAACAGGTGGCGGCAACGGGAAGGATGTGAAAAGCCCAAACTTTCCACGTGGGCTGTGAGATGACGATTCACATGTTTTTCACAGATTTTGGAGAGCGCAGGTAGCTGTGAAATTGGGCGAAAATTTTACAGAATCGTGGGATCGGCTCCTGACTTTTTTAGCAAGGGGACCACCCTAGCACGCTTCCAGTCCAGAGGAACGAAAGACTCTTGTAAAGAAGAGTTTAGAGGTTCTTTTAGAACTCCAAGGACATCTGGTGAAAGCTGTTGCAGGGTGATAACAGGTAAGGGGTCTCGAGGAGAGCCGGATTTTACCCTAGCTAGGAAGTCAAAAAATTATCTGTCATCAAAAGGAGACCATGTAGAGATCTTAGCTGTTAGGGGAATGTGGCTCTCGCAGGTCATACTGGACAGGAGACTCTTGGTGTTAACGGGAGTGGAGATTGTTAATGTGCTGTATATAGTCACAACCTTAGTGATAACGAAATTTGCAATATTGTTACACTGAGTCTCGTCAAAGGCGGGTGGCAAAGGTAAGGTGTTAGATCCTGCCAGCTTCTTAACCATAGAGAATAATGCTCGCGGACGATTCAGTGAGTTGATAATGGTGTTCGAAACAAAGGAGGGTTTTGCCGCCTTGCAGGCCAGGTGGTACATATTAAGGGCGGCCTTGTAATCGGACTTACAACTGGGGCATGGAATTTACGCCATCTTCTTCAAGCACTTGGATTTCATGGTCTTTAGATCATTGTTGAACCATGGGGCGGGAGGGTGGTGAGTGAAACTGAGTTTCTATGCCAAAGGTAGGCAGGAGTTAATAGACCTAGCTAACCAATTAGACACCACAAAATTTAAAGATCGAAGGGGAAAATTAGCATCCGGAGAATTCGCCATTAAAAGACTATTGAAGGAATCTAAATCTAGCTTATTCCAGGGCCTCCGACCGCCTAAGTCACCCATGAGGACTGGTGCAATATCCCCTAATTGAAATTGAATAGCGTAATGATTGGACCACCCTAGAGGAAGAGCGGGTAAGCTGCAATCAAACGGAAGGTTGGACAAGATGGGATCCAGCAGGTGACTCGCCTGATGAATGGGCCCCTGGTTTCGTAACAACAGATTGAGAGCTTTGAGGTAGGATAGAAGGGTGGTGCTCCCATTGTTCTGGGGGTCCTCTAAATGAAAGTTCAAGTCCCCCAGAATAGTAAAATTGGCAGCCTTCATTACAAAAGGGGCTACTAAGCCGTGGACGGCGGACAGCCATTTCTTGGGTTTACCTGAGGGGGACAGTAGATGAGCATGCCAGATAAGGTCATTTCAAGAGAAACAGCAAGTTTAAACAAGGTGGCTTCACAATCTGGGAAGGGCCGAGGCTCAAGTTTACAGGAGTATATAGATTTAAAAATTACCGCAATCCCACTTCCTTTCCTGGTTTCTCTATCACATCTAGAAATGACATAGCCAGGTGGCAACATCTGGGCCTGAGCTGGCATGGAGCCAGGTTTCGGTAAGAAACAAGGCATCGGGTTTCTCTGTGTTCAAAAGATCAAATATGTGTGCTTTGTTCTTAGGAAGGGAGCGGCAAAATAATACTCCAAAAATGTAGGTACTTGCCTGTCTTTGGAAAGGAAATTTTGCGTGTAGAGATATCCATTCCTTTTGATACGACAGTTATCAATTTAGTGTGTCTATGACCCAACGCAAAATTACAATTAGGACATTTAAACCTGTGTTTTGAAAAATTGCACATGGTACAAGAAGTGGAAACGTTGCCTCTAAGTAGCAGGAGGTCATTGGCAGCATAAGTGAGTAAATTGGGAGTGTTTGTAGCAATTTAGGCATAGTTGCTGACCGCTGGGCGCATCAGAGTACGACGGGCGCAGACGGGCTTGCCTCTGGCGCGCATCCGGGCGCAATCGGCGCGCCCACTGCGCGCTTGCATCGGGTCACTTTTGAAGCAGTGAAAGCAACGAGAGAGGCGGCAAGAGTGTCGCCCTGTCTGGCAAGCCCCACGTGACTAGAGTGGAGTAGAGCACGGAAATAGGGCAGCGCCATCTTGAGGGTGCAAATACGATGCAATACAGTTAAACTTAGCAGATTTAAAAGAAAAGCACAACAAACAAAATCATGGAATGAGAACAAAAGGTTCCCTAGTGCAATATTACATTTTTAAGATTCGGGTATGTGGAAGGGTGCGCGAAGACTCTGAAAGACAATCTATCAGCAAATAGCCAGCCGGTTACTCACTATAATCTCGCCTATTCAATCCCTAACGGGATAGAATAGCCGAGACCTGAAAACGATGTAGATTTAAGGCGTTCTGTCTGGCCTATAAATCATTGCATGGATTGGGCCCAGTCCACTTTAGAGACAAGCGTCCCAGCAAGGACGCTTCGCTCAGGCTCCGCCATGAACCCGATTGTCCCCCCATTTAGGAGAAGCAATTGGGGTGGGAAGAGCTTTTTTAGAGCCACTGGAACAGCCTCCCACTGACACTAAAAGCTGCTACTTACTTTCAAAAAAGCCTTATAGACCTGACTGATCCCGCAGGAGTCGAAGGCACCTGCCATCGGTTAGACTCGGTTCTGACAATGCTGCAGCTCTCTTTACCTATAGTGCCAAGACGCCCATGGGCATTATTTGCACTTTATAAATTAATCAAATTCAAATTAATTTTGCATTACAGTTTAGTAACAACTTCGGTTTGCATGATTTCCTCCCTAAGAATATACTTCAAAAGCGCCGACGCCTAACTCCATTCTATTTAATTAGAATGTTTGACAATGTCATGCCCTATTAACATTTAAAGTACTCTTGATAAGTAAGCAAATTCTTTATTGCTCGGTTAATTAAAACCATTACAATGTATAGCATTCTGCGGCATTTAAAACAACTTTTAAGAAATGGGGAAGGAATGGTAAGTAGCAAAAGGGTGATTTGTTACTTGATAAGTAATTTCAATTCAGGGCAGAAGGGAGTTATGGTTTAGCCCAAAATTAGCATTACTGTCAACATATTGTGCCGAGTTACGGGCTCCTTTTTCAAAGACTTTTATTTACATTACAGCTTCATTAGAGGTGTTCCTGTTTTAAAACCCAGCCTGCAGTGGAACACACCATCCCCAGCGCCCAGGGATTTCCCAGAAGCGTCCCGCATGATGAACTGACTGACGTCCACGTCAATATAGTTACCGGATCCTTGAGGACGGAGGAACATGATCATCAGGATGCATTTTATTTTCAGTAGGTTTCAAATTACACAAACATTTTGAAATAAACAAAAATCACTGGCAAGTGGTGATCTAAAATCTTCAGTAAAGTTTTGTCGGCAATAAGAATCAAAGCCTTGCCTAGAAACAGCGATACTGTATGCAAATCACAAGGACTGGAAACGTGAAATAACAAGCCAGCCTCACCTGCGCAACTCCTACTATCTAAAACCGCTTTGAGGAGGCCCCAGAATAAAAATGCACACAATTCTTTCTCGTGCCTGCAGAAACAGTGAGGATAACGTGCAGCATCATTAAGTGGGTGTTTTCAGAGGATCAAAAATTCTATTAATGCATTACCATGACAAAAATGGCTACTGTTTTTCCATTTTTAAATACACGCTTTGTGATTTTTTCTACTTTACTGGATGTCCTTGCACATGCTGTTATGAGGAATAGATCTTTCATAGTGGTCCATTTTATGGATCAGAACCTTAAAAACGTTTCTAGTCGGAACTTTAAAAAATAAAAAAGTTACAATCCTGGCCAAAGAAAAGAACCAAAACAGAAAACACGAGTTGTACAAAAATACACCGACACATCAATTATTTAGCACGACCTAGAAAAAGTAAATATTCATCTTTGAACACCTGCGTTTGTGATGAGATAAGAACAAGGTTTACAGAAACGGAGATTTGAGTGAGTAAAAAAATGAGCACTTGTGTAAAGTTCTCCAAATCAAAGAATGGATAATGTTACTTAACGAGTAAACATCTGTTCTTGGCATGTAGAGCTGTAGATTCACATGATTTGCATACTCCTGCCATCTAGTGTTGGGTCCGGATGTTTGCAAGTTGTTTTTCTTTGAAGTCTTTCCAGTCACGAGGTCGGTGACTCCTCCTTTCGGTGACAGTTCGCGTGGGCATCAACTCCATTGTTAGATTGTTTTTCAGCGGAGGGTGAGAATGGAGTTAGTAAAGGCAGAATAGAGATAGCCATGCATTTGTATGTAAAGTAAGAAAACTGCAACAGGTATAGGTACCCAAGGAGGAGGGTGGGCGCATGTGAATCTACAGCTCTGCATGCCAAGAACAGATGCTTTCTGGGAAAGTAACGTTATCTGTTCGAGGCATGTGACCTGTAAATCACAAGCTTTGCATAGACTATACAGCAGTAAACTCCCAAAGCGGTGGCTAACCTGTAGCTATTGCAGTTGTTTTTAAAAGAGTTGAAATTCTGCCTGGCCTACATTAGCTTGTTGCCTCGCTAACATATCTACACAATAGTGTTTGGTGAATGTGCGTGTTGTCGACCATTGTGCTGGCTTACAGATGTCAGCTAGGGGAATATTTCCATAGAAAGCCATAGTAGCCCTTATTTTAAGGGTGGAAAACGCTGTAGGGGGGTATTGTCAAGGTTGTTTGTGCAATTCCTGATTTAGAAATGGGATTGAGTTTGTGTGGTGGCGGAAAAGCAACAATGAGCTGTTTTGTCTTATTAAAAACTTTTGTTCTTTCCACATAATATAGTACAGCTCTTCTAACATCTACTGTGTCCAGAGCTCGTTCTGCTACAGAACCAGGTTGAGGAAAGAACACGGGTAACAACTGATTGACTGATGTGAAAAGCAGAAACCACTTTAGGAACCACTTAGGGATTGGTCGAAGAACCACTTTGTCTTTGTGAAGTTGAAAGAAAGGCCCTTGTGTAGTTAGTGCCTAGAGTTTACCAATTCTCCTTAATGAAGTGATTGCAATAAGAAAAGCAACCTTCTAGGAAAGAAATTGTAGTTGACATTTATGCAATGGTTCAAAAGATGAACCCATAATCCTTGTAAGGACCATGTTTAAGTTTCATACTGGTGTAAGTGGAGTTCTTGGTGGTATTATTCTTTTTAGTCCTTCCATAAAGACTTTAATCACTGGTACTCTAAATAGAGCAAAGTGTTGTCTGTTTTGTAAGTATGCAGCTACTGCTGCTAAATGCAATTGCATGGATATGTAGGCTAACCCAGGTTGCTGTAAGTGTAAGAGATAACAGATGATGTTTTGCACTGAAGCACTGAAGCATCAAGGGGATTGATATTGTTCTTTTTACAGTATATAACAAATCGTTTCCACTTTGCTGCATAACATGCCCTAGTAGTAGGTTTCCTAGCCTTCTTTAGGAAATTAATACAGCCTGGTGGTAATTGTAAATAACCAAACTTTATGATTTCAGACGCCAAATCGCTAGGTTGAGTTCCTTGGGAATTGGATGCCTGATTTCTCCATAGCTCTGATAGAGGAGACTGGAGTTGAGATGCAGCTTTTGGTGTGGAACTACTGAGGGCTCTAGCAGGGTGGTGAACCAAGGTTTACATGCCCATGTGGGAGCTATGAGTTTGAGGGATGATTGTCTGAGCTTCCGAACTAGCAGTGGAATGAGAGGGAGAGGCGGAAAAGCATAGGCAAATATCCCTGACCAGTTCATCCATATGGATTTGCTGTCTCTGTCTGCTGAGAAGGTCTGCAATTAAATTTTTTACTCCTGGAAGATGTTCTGCTACAGGATACATTTTGTGATGTATGGCCCATTTCCAAATGGCTTGTGCTAGGCGTGACAGTTGGACAGTGTGTGTCTCCCCCTCCCTGTTTTTGTACATCATACATAGCTATCATATTGTCTGTGCGGATTAAGACAATTTTGCCCATTAGGTGAGTTTGAAAGGCTTTGAGCACTAGAAACACCGCTGGTAGCTCTAGGTGATTTATATGGAGTCTCTTGTACTTTAGAGTCCATAATCCTTGGATTCTGTGACTTTGTAGGTGAGCGCCCCAACCAGTGAGTGATGAGTTTGCTGTTAGCACTGTGTGTGGAACAGGGTCGAGAAAGGGCCCCCCTGTGGATGCATTTTGTGGGTTCCACCATTGCAGAGAGCACTTCGGGCCCGAAGAGATGTTCCTTGTCAAAAGTAGTATTTAAAATAGACTGTTGTACTTTGGGTTTGATACCAGAAATCCTCAACCATGCATGTCTCCTAAATAACACACTAGTGTTAATCTCTCTAGCTGCAGTGTCTGCAGCATCTAAAGTGCATCTAATTGAGGAATTGGATATGAGCTTCCCTTCCTGGATTAACCTGGGCTTTTGCTTTGTGCTCATATGTGAGGTGCTGTAACGACTGCTCCATTTCTTCCCAGTGTGCCCTAACATATTTGGCTAGCAGGGCCTGGGTGTTGGCAATGCGCCAATGATTTGCTACTTGGGCGGCTACTCGTTTAGCGGTGGCATCTAATAGTTTTGACTCTGTAAGGAAGGGGAGCATCCCCTGTAGTCTGTGAATTGGCCAGTTTACAGGCATTAGAGACCACCAAGGAGTCTAGTGGTAACGGTCTTTTAACCACATGGCTGCTGCGGGGATTTTTGCCCTGTGCTGCAAATTGCCATTTTGCTGTTTCCATGACGAGCTCAGCTCGTCATCAGCACACGACACCCGTGGGTGATGACGAGCTGAGCTCGTCATCAGCAGCGAAAGGGTTAATAAAGATTGGATCTGAGGGAGTACGCTTATATTTTTTATCAATTCTGGGAGTGAGAATGCGAGCACCCACTGGTTCTTTAAAGATATCATAGGCATGTCTCATCATACCTTTAAGCATAGGTAGAGTGAGGCTAGCCCTTTGTGTGCTACTGAGCGTTTCAAATAGGAAATCTTCCTCTAGAGATTCCTTGTGTAACTGTACCCCATGATATTCTGCAGCTCTAGCAAGTAATTCTAGATATCCTACATTGTCGTCAGGAGAGGAAGGGTTTACAGGGTAAAGTTCTGGGTCGTTATCTGTAGGTGAATCCGTGTTATAATCCTTCCAGGGGTCTATTGGTAAAATACTGTGCCCCCCCGCCATCTCCATCATCATCATCATCAGGTGGTGGTGGGTGGTTAGTTGGTGTAATCAGTAAATGATGCACAAGTGGAGAAGTTGGTGTAGGGGAATGTGGTGGAGAAGGAGGAGGGAAGGGGTTAGTACCTACATTCTTCCTCTTCAAAGGAATATAGTCAGCTCAGTGCCCGTCTTTGGCAGACTCCATCTCGAGCAGGAAGGCTTAGTGAGGTGTTTCGGTGCCTAGCCTGAGGAAGGGGCGTCAGAAACATCTTGTCGGGGCAGACTGTGGCCAGAAGGTGGCAGTGGGACCATAGGAGGATTTCCCACCCCGTCGATTGCCGGAGGAAACACCATTCAGGATGGACCCGTAATCCTTATCCGAAATGCTGCAGCCCTCATCTACGAATCTTGTGACTTATACTTTGAACCGTTTCACTAACGGTTTCCTATTGGCACTCCTGGCAGCTTGAACAGCCCTCGGACCAGCCTTGATATTGATTCTCATGTAGCACTGCTGACTACTGATATTGATCCATTGAACGGTTAGGTTATATTCATGACCTTGTAAAGAGAATCTACGTGAATATTACTGTTTTCCAGGTGTGCTTTTGTGTCCCACACTGCTTATCGATCTTCACCCTGATGAAGGTGTTGCCCTGGCTTGGGCTTTACACCGAAACACGCGCTGGCGTTTAACTCTTTCGTGCCCTTGGACTCTGTCTCCATTCACCATCGGGATGATACACGAGAACCGTCCATTCTAACATCTTGTGGCTGTCTTACCACCTTGATTGATTTGTGATGTTTTCTAGAAATGCGTTTGCTTTGTGGAGCGAATGTTTATGTCACTATGAGTAAATGTAAGTATGACTAATAGTTATGAATGATTATGTGTGGGACACTGCAGATATTTCTTGACGATACCCTCTGTATTTATCTATGTATCTTTGAAGTTTGACAATTATGCTTAATATGACAATAAAATAATTTTTTTTGTTCATTCTATTATTGAATTCTTTGAATATATGCATCTGTCAGCCCTTGCTGTTGGTATATAATATTGGGACCCTCTCCTTTCGGCCTATTGCAATTCTTACATATAGGCAGGTGACCTTTGTTAGTTTTGGTTTCTACTATTTTCCCCTGCTTCACCTGCCTATCATTCGTCTGCAGGGGTCCCACTTTGTATTGGCAGTGGGACCAACGCCTTTTTTTTCAGCTGAGTTGGAGTTTGGGTTAAGGGGTGTTCGGTACTCCTGGGAAGTTGACCTTGTGGCAAGTCTTCTTCCATCTCAGGGTCTGATTCTGGAATGGAGACAAGTTCTTCTTGTTCTTCCTCGGCCCCTTGTCTGTCAAAATTCGTGCTCGAATCCTTCGCCGAAGATGGCCGGCGTGTATTCGACATTTTGACACTGCATCTTGCGACGTCAAGCCCGACGATCACCGAGTGTTTTCTTTGATCGGAATGATCTGCACGCATCACAGTCATGTTCTTGTGCTCTGGGGACAAGCATAAGTTGCACACTTCGTGCGAGTATGTGTGCATATACTTGGCGTGAAACCAAGGGCAGAATTTGAATGGTGTTCGTTCCATCGACTGCAAAGTGGACCGACGGGGTTAAGCCAGATGGCCTTCCCGAAGATCTATCAAAATCGAGGTTTTCTTCGATGGATAGGATACACAGAGAAGTGGGATACGCATTCAAAACAATACCGACGCAGGTAGAGTGGATTGAGCTCCAAGGTGAACCCGAAGAACGGCTTCGAATCGGAGCGCAGCAATACACTTCTGAACCCGATGGCGGAAAAAAACAATCTAACAATGGAGTTGATGCCCATGCGCACTATCATCAAAAGGAGGAGTCACCAACCTCGTGACTGGAAAGACTTCTTCGAAGAAAAACAACTTGCAAACATCCGGACCCAACACTAGATGGCAGGAGTATGCAAAGCATGTGATCTACAGCTCACATGCCTCGAACATAGAAGTTCTGAAAACATTTGCTTAAATGAGAGCTGGGGAAGGATAGTAGTAATTGGTCTATGCTCTCAAGGAAGACTAAAACCAGGAAGAGGCATGACGCATGCATGCCATTGACAAATGGAGAGAAAAATAGGAGAGAGACGATGGAACCAGCAAATAGGAAACCTATGGGAGGGCTGAAACCCACAAAATATATACAACATGTCTCTTTGAGACAGTGCATGCACTGTTTAGAGCTAAGACCTAAAAAACAGCAATTTACACACTAAAGTTTACATTTTCAATAATTAACTTCATTCCCTCCAAATAAAAACCTAAGTATGAGACTGCATAAAGGCAGAGGGCGTCCATTTCTCTGTTTGATAAAGCTCACTATCTGTCAATGTCCTTCAGTCTTTGTTGAGCGTAGGAAAGCACTGCATGCATGCACACTGAAAAGTCAGATTTTCACTCTTTCCGTTTGCTAAAATTACGGCAGGGATCACAAACACACTTTCCACAAATACTCTAGTTAGAATAGTTAATCATCCTTTTTGTGTGCATTTCTATGCCTCCCAAGTTTTCAAATACAGGTACTTCTGGAAGGTCCGGACAGACTTGGAAACTGGATTGGTTATAACACCGATGTTAAACCGAGTGTTTTACAAACTCTATGCAATTTGTTTCTGTGATAGATAGTGGAGTTCAGTGAGGTACATAGAGCAGACTCTTCTAGTCACTGTACAAACACGACATTCTGGTGTCCATCTGGTCAAAGGTCATGCATGGACTGGGACATTTTGTCAGACCAGCCTGTACTCTGCAGAGAGCTTGGAATGGTGGTGCAGGGTTCTCTCCTTAAGAAAATTTTGGGAAAAAATTACAAAAATGGTTTATTCAATGACACATTTTCATTATCTATTCACCTAGATTGCATGAAAAAAGCAAGCATGGCTGAGCCTTGCGTGCCTCTACAATGCGGGGGCAACAATGAATAGGTCTTAACCACATATTCCTTTACCAAGCCTGCCTCTACAAAGAATGATTTGATAAAGGGATACGAGTGGTAAATTACCACTACCCGACACCTCTCCCCATCCAAAGCCCTAAAATCCCATCTCCCCAACATCACTCTCCACTGTCCGAGCCCTAAAAATAGCTTCGAAATGCCCTTGCAACTACCCCTCCCCGCCCTTAGGACTAGAACCCTTCCCTTACCAAAAAAGACCCCAGCTCCCCTGCCCCGAGCCCTAAAGTACCCCTTCCCTTATTTCTACCCCTTTTCCAACCCTGAACCCTAAAACCCTGCTCCCCTTAAAAAAACAACTGACCCCCGCCCTGAGCCCAAAATCCAACCCGCCTTGCTCTTCTTACCCCCGCCCTGAGGCCTAAAATCCTGCCCCCTACCAAAAACAACCAAGACCCCAGCCGCCCCGTCCCTGAGCCCTAAAACCTACCTCGCCCTTAAAACGACCTCCACCTGTCCCGCCCTGAGCACTAAAACTGACCACCACCCCTAAAATCTACCCCCTCAAACATGGCCTAGCCCTTAAAACTACCCCAGCCCTCCCTCTGTGCCCTGATCACTAAAATCCAGCCCCATTTCAAAAAACGACCCAGCTCCCCCAACCTTGAGCCCTAAAACTAACCCCCAAACCCAGCACCAGCTCCACATACCTGCCCTCATCCAGAGCTTCCTGTTCAGCTGCTTTCTGTTCCTCTCCCTGCCCATCCAGCCCCAGACTGCTATCAGCCTTTACCATGCATTTGGTTCAGGCAAGCGAGGTTAAGCCTGCGGGGAAACAGCACTTTTGGCTTAGACGGCGTTGTAAAGGCTGTTTCCCATTCAATTTTATTAGCTTTTAGAGGACAGTAAATGATCATCTTACAGTGCCATAGGATTAGATAATCTTGTTGGGGCCCTTCAATGATTCCCTCACTATCACCGTTCAACAGTGTCCTTCATTTCTCCACAGCCCCTCTCACATGAATTTCATTTGCTTTACAGCGCCTCTCATACCAGTGTAGGGAGTTGGAGCACTTTACCTCACGCACACATACAAAGACAATGAACCATACGTGTGTAAATCAGGGTTTAGAAAATGTTTCAGAAGTCAAAACGGAATATAAAGTGTAGGATTTACATGTCATCCATACGGGTATGCACTTTTTAAGAATGCTTGGTCTGGAGAGGCACAAATTCACGATTCAAAACACAACACAGTGATTGGATTTACTAATAAGAATGTATTTCTAAACAAAATAAAACATTGTCGCAACATTAGAAAAATTAAAGACTAGGGAAAAATCATAACTTTCTAATCTGAACTACGCAGTCTGCATGCAGCTCTTTGATGGCAGTTCATAGCTCACTATTCTAGATTTATTACGATTGTAAGTTTTGAATTGCAAGTAACTGTGTGACAAAAGCAGTAACCCACTAAGCTATGAACATTAAATACTGTTCTGTGATCTGTATGGTACGCATTCTTTGCAGCAGGCTTATTAATCCCCAGTACTACATCATTATTATTATTATTATTATTATTATTATTATTATTATTAATTATTTCTTGATAGAGCGCATGGCTACCCTTAGGCATCCCAGCGCTAATTGCAACCACAAGAAGATTTAGGTCTCACTATAATTTCTGGAAGAGCCACGTTGTTAATTGCTTCCTGAATATGAGATGGTTGGTCGTTGATCTAAGCTGGATCGGGACCGAATTCCATAGCATGGATGCATTGTATGAGAACATGCGCCCGCCCGAACAAACTCTCACAATTTTTGGGACCTTTGCTTGGAATAGGTTGGCCGATCTCAGATTGCGAGAGGGACGATGAAAGGCCATTAGCGGGTGGTTAATTTTTGGACCTGTGTCCCAGAGACTCTTGTGCGCAATGCAGAGTGACTTGAACATTATGCATTCTGAGATGGTTAGCCAATGCAGTGCCTTCAGTGCTGGTTTTGCCGAATGCTTTCTGGGGTGTTGTGTAGCAGCCTGGCTGCGCAGTTCTGCACCACCTGGAGTTTCTTTGTGGTGGCATTCAGGGTACCCAGCTATAGTGAATTACAGTAGTTCAGCTGAGGCAGTATCATAGTTCTATGTGCTGTTTCCGGGAGCAGAGGCAATATTTTCCTTAATTGCCTTAAGATTCCAAAGCATATAGCTGCTACTTGGACTGCTTGGTGGTCTAGTTTAAGTGATCTGTATAGCCAGATTCCTAAGCTTTTGATCCTTTCTTTGGATTTTGGGTGTGGACCAAGACGGGTCGGCCAGTTCAAATCTGAAAGGCTCCCCGTGACCTAGCCAAGAATCATTAGCTCGGTCTTATCCCCATTACGCTTAAGGTAGGATTGGTCCATCCAGGTAGCCACACATTAGAAGAGACGAAACTCTGATCTCTCTCCAGCAGGCAGATAAACCACCTGAGATATCAATCTTGACACTTTTATTGTTGCCTGAAAACTGTTGGGTAAACAAAGAACTCCGCAGTGATATTGACAAGTGAGTCACTATGCTGGACGGTCCTGCTGATTTTGTTACTGGGGTCGACACTGCAGCACTGCTGCAAAACTAGCCTCCAGTAACAAAGAACAACATCCTACCCCTCCAGCCTCCCAGGGACATGCCTAATTCCCTGTACGGCCAGTCCGTCCTTGTCAAAGGTTCATGAGAAGTTTGGAGCCTCAAAGAAGCAGTTTCCAGAAATGTGAAGCCACCTCCTGAATTCTGAAATAAAGTACGCTTGCAATGTTTCTACTTGAGAAAGCTGACCTTTGCTTTGCACAAGTGATGGACTGCACATGACTTCTTAGTGCCAGGTTAGTTTTCATAGCTGTACCTGGCACAGAGAACTAGGCGGGGAACACTAAAAAATCCAGTTTTTGTTTTTCCAATGAAAGGCGGAGAATTCTTGGAACAGCCTACCAACAGGAAAACAAGAGAAGCGAGAGTGTATATGTGTTGCCACTGGGCAGTTATAGGTAGGATCATGTTTCCATGGGAAATGCATTTTTTGTGTTGCAGATAACGTTGGCACCGTTTGACGAATGGCCATGAAACTTTCCAAGAAAGAGTGATCTGTCAAGTGGTGTCCGAGAATAAAGAGGGTTCGTAAACGAGTTTTCCCCATAGGAACTTTAGATACAGCTACAGCCTAAACCACGGAATGAATTGATACCAAATTTGGCAAAAAGCTAGGTCTTGGCCCAGAAAGAGTAATTTTTGTGTAAATCAGTTCAGTAGTTTTAAGACCCACTTCCTGAGTAGGTGCCTCCGCGGATTCCGACTGATCTCAAGCTGAGATCTCATTGGCTGCCACCACCTTAACCAGGAAGTGGGGCAGCCATCTTAGCACTCTATACTCAGTCCAGACTCCTAAAATAAGTGAAAACAAAAAGACATATGGAGGGCAGGGTAGGGTTACCCTTACTTCCAAGGTCTGTTGATGGGGCCTCAAAGGAACACCGCCTAAGGCTAACAACAATGTTTTATCAAGTTTGCCATGATGTCCTGGAGGTTCCATGGCAAACTTAAAATAAACAAGCATTTGCAATGCAATAGGTCTCACATTAGCAAAGTTTGAGCTATTGGTATTGTAAATGACAAATTTTGTATTTATGTGTTGGTTTTGAAAATAGCTAAATTAATAGCTTTTTCATTTACAATTCCAATAGTTTTTACTTTCGCAAATGTGACACCTATGCATTTGTAATGCAATATGTGTTGTATTTACGTGACTTAGATGTATTGATATTACAAATAACAATGGCTTTTACTTTTTTTAATATTTAATACTTAAATAAAAGGTATTGTAATTTATAATGGCAATAGCTTAAATTTTTGTAAATAACTTTTGTGAAGATTATGTTCAGTGTATTTTATTGTGACGAAAATCCAAGAACAGGGGTGAAATATTAACATCTTTTTGTGACATTTGTAATAAAGCTTGAAACACTGAAAGAACATATTTGAACCAGTTGTTGTTGAATGGTTGCACAGATTAATGCTGTGGTGGCGCTGAGTGATGTGGGAGCGACGAGTGAATCTGTGGCGTTCAGTGATGCTGTGGTAGCGCATAGTGATGTTGTTGTGCCCCTGAGTGATGCTGTGGTGGTGTTGAGTGAGGCTGTGGTGATGCGATAGATAGAGTGAGGGCGATAGATAGATAGAGGGAGGGCGATAGATAGAGGGAGGGCGATAGAGTGAGGGAGGGCGATAGAGTGAGGGAGGGCGATAGAGTGAGGGAGGGCGATAGAGTGAGGAGGGTAGAGTGGTAAAGTGAGGGCGGTAGAGTGAGGGCGGAAGCATAACAGAGCTACTACAGTACAACACAAAAATAACAATGAAATAATGGAGCACGAAACACAGCTGAAAATCAATGGAGAAAATCAATGGAGGACACCACCCAAACACAATGCAACTAAACAAGTATGCACAATTATTCTTGCCACACGTTACCGCCTCTGAAAATCTGCTTTCATAATACGGTGGTAAAAGATGTTTACACCAAGCGCTGCCTTAACTTGCAACGAAGGGCATGAAATAGGACCAATCGGGATTGTTTTAGGGTTTTGCCCAGTGTGCTTTGTCATCATCAGGAAGAGCATTAGTGAAATAAAATTCGGGTTGTACAATACAGTAAACTAAATGAGATACACAGAGAGGGTGTTTTGCCACCCACATTGATTTCCTAGTCACAAAAGAATTGTCTGCCATTCAATATCTGAGAAAAATGTTGCTATTTTGACAGTATTGCTTGTAAAATAACACATGGTATATTTGCAGATGTGCAGAGTGTGATATGTTATTTATTACCATTATTGAGTGTGTGGCTGTTGAGGCTTCATATTCATGACGCCTCTAGTAAGTCATGATGTACCTTCCCTTCCCCAACAATGGTAATAAGTAGCTTCATATACTCTTCACGTCTGCATATATAGTTTAATTAATTTTAATAGATTGTGTATTTCTTTTAACCAATGTTATTAAAATAAATGAGAATGCAAGGGGTTAAATGTGTGTAGTACAGTAAAACCACATTGAAGCAGCCCCCTTATTATAAGGAGAGTTGTTTTCCTGTGTAAATTTATTGTTACTTTTAATCTGTGACACAGTGAAAAGTGTTTTTCTAATGCCACTTTTGTGATAAACTCGAATGTGACCTTTGTACTGTACTAATGGATGGTATTTTATAAGTGTATCATTATTTATTATACATTATATGCCTTCAAATCATATGCATCGTCAAGAATGATCGTGATTATCATAAAAAAACGAATAATATGCAAATTCGGGAAAACGTTAGGTAAACTCTGATCATATTTCATTACCCATGCCTATCCTACTAGGAAATGAAGTATGGGGTAGATATTCACTGCACCCCTGTCTGCATGGTTCCCCCCATCACTGGGCCTGCATTTGGCTAGTGGATCCGAGTGTGGTTTATACCACTCTTCCTAATTGCGGGTGAAACAAGAAAAGCACCATGTACAGGCCCTGATTTTCACAAACCAGGCTGAGCAATGGGTATGCAGCTTTCAATGTGACCTCCGCATGCGCACTGCGCCGCAAAATGACTTTCATATTGAATATTATTAGGCAAGTAGCATTTTGTGACGCCTGCAAATAGTTGCTGGTGCCGTGATGGCTGCACCATCTTTTCATTTACTTACCCAAATGGGAAGCCAGTTTATTCTATAAGTAGTCCATTTCCGTTTAAGGGGCATATTCTGCATTTTCATTTTTTTTCCAATAGTTCTTGCTTGAGAACACATCGTGGGGGAGAAGGCAGCGGTCCACAGCCTGCTCCTCCTGAGGCTGCCTGACATGATTTCCTTAAAGGGGAACTGTGTAATGGGGACAACTTATGTTTTACAAATCAGTTACCATGCTCCTTGGTATGTGAGTAACCCTTCAATGGCTTGAGATCAAGACTGCAGTTGCAGACCAGTGATACATAGCATTGCAAATCACAAATCCCCATTTGCGAGTTGGAAAGGTTTTTCCAACTCACCAAAGAGCTTAAGTGCATAGTCCAATATCATTTAGTATTATCAAACCGGAAGATTTTGCCCACAGTCCTATGTCTTCTGCAAACAGTTTTCAGGTGGAACAAAATAAAAGCTCAACACGTAATCGGTCCATGTGAGAGGAATGAGCGTTCATTTATCGAGTCTCACATACAAAGAATTTTGTGCATTTTGAGCAATTTAAATAACTGCTGAAACCTTTACTTACATCAGCTCCGATGGTTTTACAAGCTCACCATTATAGTGGAGGCAACTGTCAAAAGTACTGCTTTTTTCTCAAATCAATGGTCAGGCGTATCCTATTATTTTGGTGTATATGTCCCATGAGTGCCTTTAAGAAAACCCACTAACCTTTGCCTACAGCAAAGTGAGCAACAAGCTTTTGGGATGACTCTAGATTTTCTTTTTTTTAAGCTACTAATATCAGACTGGTATACCGTTCCCCTCTCTTAAAACTACCAACTGGTGCAGAAACGTTCACACATCAGTATCTGTGACACTGTAAAGTGTTATATAAAGCAAGAAAGCCTCATTGGATCCTAAAATACTCAGTGGGTTGTTAATTTCATACATTGCAAAGGAGGAAGCCTAGTCTTTTAGGTAACCTGCTGCTTTGGTGGCCTCGGAGAGATCTGCATTCTAATCCCAGCATCTCCATTTGACTACAATTGTGTGACCCTAGGATAAGCATGTCAGGGCTGAGTCACAAAGGTAAATTCTGCAGTAAACATAAGTTCTCGATCTACTGCACCGTTTTGAAGCCTACCAGGAATTAAAAAAAAGGGATTCGTGGTTGGTGTAAGTCCATTTACAAGTGCCAATATTCCTTCACAAATGCGAAGAAACCTGCAGGAATATATCACTCTCAAAGGATGGGAAGTGGATATTTCGAGGCGTGGTTTGCCTTCGACGTTGGGTAACCCCCACAAACTTGTCACCTTTTCACCCTGTAAAGGATGGAAGAGATTGTTAGCTGGGATGGCTTTCATCCAAAGATAACAAGGGGAAGAGTTCACCCCGACATCTTTTGGGGGCTAATACCAGCCACGACGTCATGGCAATGAAGAAAGAAGTATTTTTTTGTAGGCAGCTCCGGTCAAGAAAAATAAATGCTTACAGGTTTGCCTGTCAAAAGTCACGACAAAGCTTCGTGTGAAGTAACTCTAAAATCGCGCATTCAGGCGAACATAAAGACAAGATTGAAGACGACGGGAAAGTGAAAGGGGAAGGTAGAGAGGGGACGAGACTGAATTGAGGGAAGACGGGGCAAGAAAGGTGGTCGAGGGAAAGGAGCGACAGAGGGAGATCACTGGAGGAAATAAAAACAAGCGCACGCATTTAAAAGAAGTATTTAAATGTGGGAGGGGAGGAAGGGGGTGGGGGCGAGCCGCCATGTCATGGCAATGAAGAAAAATAAGTATTTAAATGCGGGAGGGGGGTAGGGGGCGAGCCGCGGAGTCATGGCTCTGAAGAAAAGCAGATGGTCCGGTTTATGACCTGCGGAGCGCATGACCCTTGTTCGGGTCGATGAGTGATTGCGGATCGACCGGGTGTTTAGGGTCGATACGCTTCTTGTGCTAGACAGGCTTTTTCGGTTGACTGTCCTTTGTCGAGTCGATGTCTTTTTTTGAATCGACCGGTCTTTTTGGAGCACTTGTCCTGGATTCGGTAGCCTTCTCAGGCTGGACCACAGGCTTCGGTACGGCGCCCTTTGCGTCGGCGACCTTCTTCGGGTTGACGGCTTCGGCAGCGCAGCCTTTTTTGGCTCAACTGCCTTCTTCGGGTCGGCGCCCTTTGGTTCAGTGACCTTCTTTGGCTCAACGGCTTTCTTCGGTTCGGCGCTTTTCGGCTCGACGGCCTTCTTTGGTTCGACGCCCTTTGGCTTGACTGCCTTTTCCGGGTCGACGCCCTTAGGCTGTAGGCCTTCTTCGGTTCGACGCCCTTCGGGTCGACAACCTTTTTGGGTTCTAGAACCTTCTTAGGGATAACGTTACTCGGCCCTGGGGTCTCTGAAGGCTTAGTCTTTGGTTTCAGAGCCGAGCCGGACGGCGGGGCTGCAGAATGTTTCTTTGGATCTTGGCTAAGGCATTTAGGCGATGCCTTGACCGGTGCCTTCGTTAACGGGGTAATCGGTGTCGGGGGTAGTGTACTCACGATTTGCCCCGGTGGGATCTCGTCATCAGAGTCCGATTGGTCCTCGACGGTGATGATCTCTAGGTCCAAATCTGCCGCTTCTGGAAGTTCTTGGTCACCATCGAAGATGTTGTCTGGTTCCAGAGCCTGTCACTGCATCTCTTGCCTAGCGGCCCGTTGAATCCGGATGGTTTTCTTCAAACGGAATTGGGCACAAGCTGGGCAGGTTTCTTCCCTATGGTCTGGTGATAGGCACTTGTTGCATACTAAGTGTTTGTCTGTATGCAGGAACTTGGAGTGGCATTGTGGGCACCTTTTGAACGGGCTCCTTTCCATCGGCAGCAGGCACACGTGGCATCGAAAAGGCCCAACGGCCCGCGTCGACGACCGGTCCGAGATGGAAAGTTCGATCGAGTCAATAAGTACCGAGCGAGAACAACACCGTCGAAGTCGAAGGTTTTTTGGCCTTTAGAAAAGTTTACTTTCGATTCCGAAGTTGGAGTATAGGAATAACATCCGAACCCAATGGCGGAAAAAAACAATCTGAGGATGGAGAAGATGCCCATGCGTACTGTAGTCCAGGGGAGGAGTCACCTATCTCGTGATACTTCGAAGACTCTTCCAGGACAACAAGGTGCAATCATCCGGACCCAACACTAGGCGGCGATCTATGCACAGATATGAATTCAGCAGCCCACATGCCTCGAACTTTGTATACCCACCTCTCTCTATGCTACCCGCTCGCCACAAGTCACACAAGTCTAAGCACACCAGAACTTCCTCCAACTTTCTCGCAGCCGGACTTCTGAGTGGATCCGCCGATCTGTCTAGATACGGGTCCCTGACCAAATTAAAGCCCCCCCCCCCAAAGGATCTTGGAGTACCCATATTGGGTGATAAGCCTAGCTATGTCCCCAAAGAATTCATGGCAGTCATAATTGGGTCCGTATACATTGAGAATGAGAAGGTCCAAGCCCCGACCCCGGCACTTGGACACAACATATTTGCCATCCGGATCTTCTCGAAGCAATGTAAGGTTGAGTGAAGACCTGGGATTAATCCAGTTCAGTACCGCTCTAGCATGTGTAGTGAAGCCCGCCGAGTTAATATTACCCTCCAGCCCTCTGGACCTCAGCATGGGGCATGTTTGTGGCATGTGCGTCTCTTGTAGGAGAGCCAAATCTACATTCTACCTATTGAGGTAATTCAGGACCTTCCTATGCTTTCGATGATCGTTGATTCCCCTAACATTCCATGACAGAACTCGCAGTCCCCCCCCCACCGAGCCTCCCGCGCTTCACGTGCCATTAACTACATACGCAGTACATATTGTGTAACAAGCAAGTTTGTGAACTAGCGTGCAGTGCATCATCTGCTTAATAAAAAAACAACCTACATAACCCCACAGGATGAACCACCCTTTCCCCCCACCTTACTCCCTCCCACAGCAGACCTCCCCCAACATGGCCGCATGTAATCCAATCCCATGTCTCCATACCCCCCCCCCAACCTTTAACCCCCTCAAAGGAGAGAGCCACAACAGTGCCAGGCACACGTGAGCGGAGGTAGCCCCTCGTGTCTAATTTCTACAGATACCAACAACAATTAGGGCCAGCCCTAGCCCCAGCGCGTCACCACAATCATGTTTTCAGTATAAGCAGGTAAACATCATACCCCCCGCAATCAAATAAACAGGCCTCCATAGTAGTCTTTAAGTTATAAAGCACGGCATACCCTCAGAGAGTGGCCTCAGTGTCACCAGCCCCAGTTTCGCTTTTTAAATTCTATTGTTATGAGGCAATCCCAGATGATACACAGAAACAAAGTCCCTTATTTTCAGCACCCCTGTCCTATCCAGGCGGAGATCAGCAGAGTACCCTCCAGCACCAGGCATTGCATTGATTTTTGGCATAACTTCACATACCTGGTGACAACAACCACCCCGCCCTGCCCCGCAATCCCCAGCACCTCTCACCGCCCCAATATCTTCCAGTTCCACTATTCAGCCCTGTTCTTCCAGCGTGACCCCCTCAGACTCCTCCAGCTGCTGTCGTTCCGGGGCTACCTTTCCGTTCTTTAGTCCAGCTCTTGATGGCTTGCTGCAAAACCTTAGGGTCAGTAAAAATATGCGATCTCCCTTGTCTGTTTACCAGCAGCTTTGCAGTGTACAGCATGGTGTAGTCCACACCCATGTCCCGGAGCTGCCTCTTGAGCGGCACGAAGTGTCTGCGAGCCTCCTGCACTCTAGCAGTGAAGTCGGGATACAGAGACAGTTCCGACCCCTCATATTGCAAAATCCTCTTCTCTCTAGCAACACGGAGGGCCGCATCCCGATCGCGGTAGTTGAGCAGCTTCGCTATTATCGGACGGGGTGCCGAGCCCGGCGGAGGTCGAGGCCCCATAGCCCCATGTGCTCTCTCCACCACAAACATTGCCGAAAAGACATCGTCTCCCAACAGTGTCACCAGCAATTTCTCGATGAACTGTTCCATATTTCCTGTGGCCGTCGTTTCTGGAAGGCCAATGAGTCGCAGGTTGCAGCGCTGGGAATGCGCTCCAATGTCCTCCGTCTTGTCCTGCAGGACACGCAGGATCTTTCCCAGTTGCTTGTGGTCTGCGTCAAGGGTGGTGTGGGCCTCTTCGACTTCCGTTAAGCGACTTTCAGACATATCAAGCCGCTCAGTGTGCTTATCAAGGCGTTCAGCCATCTATCCATCCTATGTGTTAGGGCGTCCATTTTCGTGCCCAAGGATGTGATGCCACTATGAAGAGACTTCTCCATAGATTTAATGATAGTGCGTATGTCCGCTTCAGGATCCTCTTGTGCTGGTGCCGGCCTCTTGGCGCCCCCATCAGGAGCGAGGTCCTGTATTTTGGATTGTTTCTGGTCAAAGGCCAGCTTTGTCTGGGTCTTATGTCCCTTGCCCATTGTGACTGGGAAAGCCCACTCCAGTTTGCCACTAACAGTCACACTCGCTCCCTGAACTAGTAATATGGTAGGATCCTATTGGGGACTGCTTTACCAGGTCCACAGTTATGTCCTCTCACTTCCCGCAGCCTCGCTCTCCAAAGTACTCTCTTCTCAGCCCTTGCAGAACCCTGCGACGTCGCAAGGGCACGATGGGTAACCGAACACTCCTACCACAGACATCCAGCAGGGGGGGGCACCAAAGATACAAAGGTAATGTCCCTACACAAAGTCCGTTGGCCTGCGACCGGCCACACCCTATCAGCGTGTTATCTGCTCAGGGTTGATGTCATGGGTGCAGGCAGCAGTACCCCATATGCCACAAAGTCAATCCCCAGGGGGTGCAAAAGTGCCCCCGTTCTGTGTATCCCCGCCAGACTTTCCTCCGGCAGAGGCGGACCGCCAAGCTTTTTTTTCACCAACTCCCACTCGATTCAGGGCAAGTAAAGCAGGCCCCAGGACCCGGCGATCACACGAACCGCCCAGCAAGGGTGACCGAGTCCAGCCGCTCCACTGGCGTAGTCCTCGCGCTGTCCTACAGGGCCCAGGCGATGCCAAGCCCCAGGTGGTACAGGAGTGCCAATGTCATATGCGCTCCCTCCAAGTAGATCACAGACTCCTTTTGTCCTCCAGGACGCCGTCAATGCCCCAGGTCGAATCTTGGCATAAGAAATGTGCCCCAGCCCCCAACGAGCAGACCTAGGCCGGGCCCAAGCAACGCCACCGGTGGTCCAGTGCCACACCACGTGGTCGGGCCACGCGGCGCACCTCAGTCCCTGCAGTTCCTACGGTCTGCTCCCTGGGCCACATGCAAGTTCCCAGAAGGCACTGCAGTCCTCTGATGCGGTCCCGCCAGCCGACAGTGCTTCCGAAGCCCGCGCAATCCACAACGTGGCAGCTCTCCTCCGGCCGCGGCACCACCAAGCCGGGTCCGGACGCACGTCGAGCGACGCAACACGGAAGCTGCCTTTCCTGTGGGTCGGGGATCGGCGGCCCAGTCGCCGCAAATTTTTAAAACAGCAAAGTCTTACCCTGCAGGCAGCGGCTTCCGGCTCCGGACAGATCGAACACCTCCTCACCTCCTCCGACACAGCAGGGGCTGTTTCGGGGTATAGAAAACCGCATTTACTGAAGGATAATTGATGAATAGGATGGTGACTCGGGGAGCTCGGGGCTCAGGCGTCCATCACGCTCCCGAGCTAGCTCCGCCCCCTTTAAAAAGGAAAAATACACTTTTTCAGACTTACCCTTTTTTTAGGGCTCGCCTTTTCCATTGGAAAATGGCGAGAATTCAAGTGCTCAAAATACTCGTGAAACCACGGGTTTTTTCGTGCGGTTTTCTTTGAGTTCACGTGAATCACGTGACCAAACAAGCACGCGCATCAGCCTCCCTCCCTCCTAATTGCATTTTTTAACGGCCGCCACCACATCAAAGGGCTTCGCCCAGCGTGCGCTCTGCGGCTTCTCCTCCCCTAATTAATCATGGCTGGCCGGCCGTACTTACAGTTTCCCGGCCGCTCTGCGCACCACTCGCGTCTTTTTTTTTTATTCTTTTCGCGTGCAGACGAGCCACGGCACACAGGCATTCTGAGGGCGCCTGTTCCCAGCACCCTGCCCCTCAGTGTCCTGCATGAATGCAGAGTGGACTAAGGTCGATTGTCTTGCTCTGTTCATAACATGTCTGATGCTGTGGTACCTGAAATGCGGGGGTCATTCGTGTCTGTCATGCCTGCCTCCGTCAGTGCAGGGGGCGGGCGTCTCATCTCCCTGCCACTCTCAAGCATCGTTAAATCACTCGGGTGTCATCTCATCCCTTTGCATATTAGGCCAGTGGTAGTTTTAAAAGTGGGGTGTGTGGGACTGTCATCTCATGCCTACCGCCATCACTAAAGCAAGGGGCGAGGCTCCCGCTCTCAATGGCCCATGTGCGGTGATGACACCAGTAACACTTCTTCATCTGGGAGAGTGCTGCCACTTTACGCGTAAATGAAAAGAAGCTTCAAAGCAGCGGTTACAGCTCCGTGTGCGTTCTCTTCCTTCTCCATCCAGTGTCTGCTGCACTACAAATTGGCAAGTCCACCCGAACTTTTGTCCTAACCTAATCCTCAAAGCTACTGACTCAAGCGCACATCTAAACACCCATTATTTTGATCTTTCGCTTCAGGACGGCATGGGAAACAATAGAAACAATTAGTCACATTAAGAACTTTCTGATGGTGAGGAGAAGCCTGACTCGACTTTATACGAGGCAGCGGGGATGGAGAAGAGGGCAGTCTGCGGTGAAGAGATTGAGAGAGCAGTAGTGTGATACCAGATTGAGTATGTGGTGTAACAGCCAGAGCTTTCTTCTACCATATAAGGACCTGTACCTGGGATTCATGCAGTTGGTGCCAATCATTTCCACTTTAAATACTTGAAATAACATTTCAAATAATAAGCTCCAGATATCAGTTTGGCGAGTGAGAGTTTACCATTTGTAACTGCTAGAGTTGTAATAAGTTAATAAACCAGCTGCTTACCTCAAAAGCCTAAGCTTCCATGTAGGAAATGAGTAACTCGTTTATTTTGACAAATGCAGAGCCTGGTGTACATACTATCAATAGTTTAATTCCATTGTACGATAAATGCTAGTAATGTGGAAAATTCGTATTGCCAGATGCTCTTCCTACAGGAAGTGTTTTGTGTGTTGCACTCTAACCGCATTCCAGTCAGAATAACTCTATCACACAACATTCAGCAGGCTGCTAAAAGGAGATTTCCGTGGCCTAACTGCTTTGAAAGCTTGATTCTTTGATAGAGCAGAGTCGGTGTTTTATGGTCTGTTTATAAGCTTGTTTCTGCAGTTTGTAATATGTCCTCATTGCAAGTCTTTTGTACCTAAAAACCTCTCCTTTGACGTGGTACTGTCTGGATAATTGAACTCCGACAACGCGTATGAAATCAGATGTGCTTCCATAAATATTACCTTGTTTTGGTCTTTTCTTTATAATTTTACTTTTCTCAAGGATCGGTTTTATATTTTGTGGTGGGCGAACTTGCCTTAGTGGCTTTTCAGAGCTTGCAGATCCCTGGCATGGGTGCACCCTGCTCCTTTAAACTCCATTGACTGGGGCGTGTTTAGATTCTCATGCTGCAGACATGCACTCTCAGACGCCAGTGTTGTGGGGCTGGCGCAATGTTATTGTACAGCGTGTGTGGGGATGTCTGACAATCCCACAAGCTACACCGCTCAAAGGAACGAGAGAGACTTGAACATTGCCAGGCATTTAAAATAAATTATTGTCCTTGAATTATTGATAGTGCACAATTTAGAGTGATGAATATATGTTGCAAAATTTGGAGCCACATGTTACAAATTAACATGTAAATGGTATTCAAAAGTGCAATGGTCTGATTTTATTATGTACTAAAGGAAACTAAATGCAAATAAAAACATTGACATCTTTAGCATTTCATATTGGAATCACTCAAATCCTCATTTATGCTCTTACTTCTGAGCATTTAAAGCGGTTTTATCATTTTGCAGTTCATTGGTATCTTCAAATCTCTCTTCCCAAGGAAGAATTACTCGCGGCTCTCAATTTTCCAAGGCGCATGGGAGTGTGGGTCATCCAGGACAGTGCTTTGCATTCTGAGAATTACAGTCCTGGTTTTATAATAGTCTAAATAGAACAATAGGCCCCAGAATACAATGCAAAAAACCTTCGCTGGATGAGCTACTTGGCAATGTATCCAGAAAACTTGAGCACGTGGGACTTTGTACATTTATGCTTCGAGTATTTTTCTTCCTGAATCACCCTTGTGATTGGTACATTTCCCGCACAACTGCTTTAACATTGAACATTTGTTCAAGTATTGATAAAGCATAACAGGTTTGTTTTTTGTACCTTGAGCACACTTGGGCACACACTATACTGCTGTTCTTAAAATATGGGCATTGACAGGCATAAGTATACAGATTTTCAAAGTCGAACAGAAACAAGCACCAAAGCAAACGTAATGCGTTACGTTAAGCAAGACAGGCTCAGGTTGATGTATAACAAGGTGCACCGAGTGAAGTGCAGCCGGGGACGTCTGAGTAATATCTTAGTAGAACACTTCTGGATGTCTCATGAGATTGCTGTATGATGTTCCTTGTGGTGGTTGTGCATCAGGAGGACAGCTGGAGAATAGCTTATGCACATTTTTAGGGCATAGGTGTGAATTGTGGGGGCATGGGTGTGTAGTGGGGTATAGGTGTGTTGTGGGGACAGAATGTTTGAAGCTTTATTGCAAATGTCACAAAAAAATGTTAATATTTCACTTCTGTTCTTGGATTTTAGTCACTGAACATAATCTTCACAACAGTTATTTACAAAAGTTTAAGCTATTGCCATTAAAAATTACAATCACTTTTATTTAAGTATTAATTATTTAAAAAAATTAAAAGCCAATGTTAATTGTAATATCAATACATCTAAGTAAAGGCAATACAAAACATGTGACATTACAAATACTATGGTGGTGAGTAGGCAGTGGCAGTGTCTACAGCCACTGTGCTCGGCGCTGAGGATTTTTAATTGCGTTTACAGCGCTTTTTATATTTTACCTGACATCAACTTTTAAATTTCTGGGTCACGTTAATTACAGGCTTACCTGCTGGAGCGGACGCCGGGGCTGATCTCTTCACTCCTTCCCGCCCTGGTCCGACGCGGTGACTAGCACCGTTGCGCGGAGGGCGAGGAAGGTCGAGACTGCTACTTCTGGTGAGCGGGGGGGACCGGTTAGCGGTCTAGTGCTCCTGAGGCACTCGCTCTGGGGCATATAAGGCACTGGAGGAGCCGGCTCGCGTGGTGGTGAGTAGGCAGTGGCATTGTCTACAGCCACTGTGCTCGGCGCTGAGGATTTTTAATTGCGTTTACAGAGCTTTTTATATTTTACCTGACATCAACTTTTAAATTTCTGGGTCACGTTAATTGCAGGCTTACCTGCTGGAGCGGACGCCGGGGCTGATCTCTTCACTCCTTCCCGCCCTGGTCCGACGCGGTGACTAGCACCGTTGCGCGGAGGGCGAGGAAGGTCGAGACTGCTACTTCCGGTGAGCGGGGGGGACCGGTTAGCGGTCTAGTGTTCCTGAGGCACTCGCTCTGGGGCATATAAGGCGGATGTATACTCGGCAGCGCAGCGGGCGCGACGAAGGCGCGCCGAAGTGTCGCCAAAGTCGAGCCCGTCTGCGCCCGTCCGCGGGCTAGGGCGAGAACCCCTGCTCCAGACGGTAAGATCTACTAGGACAGGGAGCAGCTCCTCATTCTACGTCCGGACACCTTACAATCATGCAGGCATGGCATGTCTAGTGAGGATGTGGAATGTGCTCACTGTGGTTTCCGTTTTACCACCTTGCTGCAAGATGC